>NW_026652280.1:91400619-91488940 GCF_009828535.3 Hylobates moloch
AAAAAAAAAAAATTAGGATATCAAAGGGGGAATTAGAGTCAGCTGAATCCCATTCCAGCTGAATCCTATTCCCCCTTTGATAGCCTATTTTTTTTTTTAAGGAGAAGGAACACTCAGAGCTGAATCGGGATCAGGGGCTCTCCTCTTCTCTGGGGGAGAGGGGGGCATGCTGTTTTCTTGTATACGCTTGGCCACATCTTGCTGGGTGGAAGAGGGATTTGACTCTGTCTTTATTTGGAAGTTAAGTGTGATTAAAAATTGTGGGTGGGGAATCGGAGGACCCCATTTGTATGAAATGTCCAGAACGTGCAACTCCATGGAGGGGGGAAGTTGGTCAGTGTTTGGCAGAGGCTGGGGCAAGGGGAGCGGCTGCTAGTGAGTGGGGAGTTGTTTTTGGGGGTGCTGCGGGTGGCATGCCTCTGTGAATATACTAAAGTGGGGAGTTTTTTTGAGGGTGCTGCGGATGTTCTAAGGTCAGACATGCTGAGGGTGGCATGCCTCTGTGAATATACTAAAAGCCCCTGAATGGTACAGTTAAAACAGTGAATTTTATAGTATGTGAATTATATTTCAATAAAGCTGTGTAGAAAACAAGAGGTGCAGGTGGAAGCCCGTGGGAGGGATTGGCACGGTGTTGCCCTAGCTGAGTGAGATGTTCATCTTCCAGGACTCCCGGAGCTGCCTTGTTAGGGGTAGGGTGGGTCACACGTGGCCTGAGCCAGCTCTGGGTGGTGGAGGGATGAGGCAGCCACGCTCTTTTTAAGCCTGGAAGTTTGCTCAACGCACCAGGGCCCTTGCCGCTCTGCTGTGCACTGCAGTAGGTCTTGGCAGCAGTGGCATCCTCCTGGGAGTCTGGGCCCCAGCCAGCTGCCTGCCCTGCTGCCAGGCTGGAGGAAGTGGCATCCTGGATTCCATGTCATTCCTGGGAGTCCCCTGACTCTCAGGAGTCACCAGTGAGCTCCTCATTCCCGGGTCCAGCAGGCCCCCTCTGTCCTCGCTCTAGCCCTCCCGGCATGGGGGGACCGGGTCCTCGTGTCTTCCTTGCATTTCCCATTGCTGACTGTGTTGCCCTTTCTCAGCCTCTCCCTGACTCTGCCTACTCCCTCAGTGGAGGAAAAGGGCTCTTCCTGCCTTTTCTGTTCTCTCTCCTGCTTCTTGCATGGTCCCAGGGGCTGAGTTGCCACTGACTGCAGGGGACCCTCCAGCCCAGCCCCTTCCATGAGCCCCTCAGCAACGCTAAGAGGAATCAACACAATTCTATGGGTCCTGGGGCTCCACGCTGTCACCCCACTTATCTTTCATGTGTTAAGTTTTTACTTCAAGCCCCTCATTGGAATTTCAGTGGTGGCCTCCCATTTCTGTGGGGATAGTTCCCAGGTACCCCAGACTCCACACATCCACCCAGGAACCCTGGATCCCTGCAGCCCTTCCCCCGAGGGCCAGCCTCCCTTCTCATCTCAGACAAGGGCAGAGCAGCCACTGGAGCTGACTCCTCACCCCACCCCCATGAGCAGTACTGATGCTTTCTCCAGGATGCCTCTTTTTAAAAACAGTGTGGTAAAATCGACATAACACAAAACTGACCATCTTAACCATTTTAAACTACATTTCGGGGGCATTAAACACATTCATGCTGTTGTGCAGCTGTCACCACCCTTCATCTCCAGAACTTTCTCATCTTCCCAAACTGAAACTCTATCCTCATTAAACACTCATTCCCCATCCCCTCTCCCAGGCCCTGGCACCCACTATCCACTTTCTGTCTCTATGGATTTGACCACCCTAGGGACCTTCTACCAGTGGAATCACACAGGATTTGTCCTTTTGTGACCGGCTTCTTTCACTGAGCCCAGTGTCCAGAATGGCTCTCAGGTCTGCACCTCTCTCCTGGAGCCCATGCAGCCCGCTGGTGCCTCTTGCATCTCTGCCTACAATAGCCCCCTTCCTGGACTCACAGGTCCCACCCTCACCCCATCTAATCTGTCCACACAATAGGCAGTGTGACCGTCTAAGAGCTGGCACTGGCTGCCGGAATGTGTACCTCGCCCAGGCTTCCATCCCCAAAATCAATGCTGGAGAAGCTCCAGCATCTAGAGGGAGAAACAGCCTTGAGGAAAAATCAACAATGTGGCAAATCTCTAAGAATACTACAGGTGGCCGGGCATGGTGGCTCACGCCTGTAGTCCCGGCACTTTGGGAGGCCGAGGTGGGCAGATCACTAGGTCAGGAGATTGAGACCATCCTGGCTAACACGGTGAAATGCCATCTCTACTAAAAATACAAAAAATTAGCCGGGCATGGTGGTGGGCGCCTGTAGTCCCAGCTACTCGGGAGGCTGAGGCAGGAGAATGGCGGAAACCAGGGAGGTGGAGCTTGCAGTGAGCCGAGACTGCGCCACTGCACTCCAGCCTGGGCGAGAGAGCAAGACTCCATCTCAGAAAAAAAAAGAAGACTACAGGCTGTGGTGAGCTGGTGTGCATGTGCACGTGTGTGTGTATGTGTATGCATTGTGCATGTATGTGCATGCCTGTGTGTGCAAGTGTGTGCGTGTGTGGGTACACGTGTATGCATGAATGTTGTGCTATACGTGCATGTGTGTGCCTGCATGCATGCATGTGTGTGTGCACATGTGTGTGTGGTGTTGGGAACTGCAACCTGGGGAGGAGACAGCTAGAAGCAGTGACAAGAGCAACAGTTGGAGGCAGGCTTGTCTTTTCCCAAGTTGCCTTGAGACAGTTATTGCTGGCTTCTTCACTGCAGAAATCAGCAGCAATGGCCTGGACAGCAGGGAGAACAGCAGGGCAGAGTTAAAACCTTACATAGGGGAAGGGGGATGGATAGAAACACATGCAGATCCACCAGCCGTCTCCAAGCAGTTGCACCTTTATCCTTCTGCTCTGGTCTCAGGGCTGGAGGTGGCCACACGGGCAGTGGCCTCCTCCCAAAGCGGATTTTTTCCAGAGAGTTAATGGCAAATTTCATACAAGGTGCCTGGCTAGCAGCAACAGTAAGAGGAATCAACAAGATTCTATGGGTCCTGGAGCTCCATGCTCTAGGCTCACCCCACCTCTCTTTCATTTTTTAACTTTTTGTTTTGATATCATTTCCAATGTGCAGAAAAGCTTCATAAATAGTACAAAGGATTCCTGTATCTCTGCCTATTCTGCAACTGTAAGCACCTTGCCACCATTGCTTTATCACCCTCTTTCTATTAATCGACCTTCTTACACGTGGGGCTCCTCTAAAACAGCTGTTTCAATCCTTGTCTGGTCACAGTAGCACCTCTGGCCTTTCTGCACCTGCCTCCACTGACTGTTTTTTCTCCTGGTTCTGGGTCACGTTTCCCTGTTCCTCTGCATGCCTGGCCTTTTTTTTTTTTTTTTTTTGCAAATATTGCACAGTCCGTTGCTAGATTTTGTTGTATTCCTTTAATTGCTGTTGGATTTTGTTCTGGCATCCATGAGTTCCTGATACCCATCTGATCTCTAGAGCTTTGCTTCTAAGCTTTGTAGGGTGAATCTAGGGCTGCCTTTAGTCTAGGGTTGGTTTAGAATCAGCACTCAAGAGAGGCTCTTATGAGGACCCTTCCCGACATCCTGTGTATTATACAGTTTGGTGGAAACACAAACTGTCTCCAGACCCGTGTGAGCTGAGCCACGGGGGTTCTTTCTCCAGCCTCAGGTGGTGTATCTTCATGCATGTGTGGATCCATATTCAGCCAAAGACCTGAGGGTCTCTGCAGATCCCTGGAGTTTTCTCTCTCTCTCTCTCCCTCTCTCTCTCTCTCTCTTTCTCTATCTCTCTTCTCCCCTTTCTATCTCTCTCTGCCTAGTTATCTCTCTCTCCCTCTCTGTATCCCTGTTTCTCCCTCTTTCTTCATCCCTTCCTCCCTCTCTTCCCCCTCTCTCCCTCTCCCGCTCTCTCTCTCTCCCTCTCTGCATATCTCTGCCTCTGTCTCTCTCCTCTGTCTTTCTCTCTTTCCCCCACTCCCTCTTCAAAGATCTGCCCTGAAAATTCTAGTTGCCTCATCCTCGCTGAGTTCTGGCCTCTGTCTCCTCACCTCAGTGAGACCCAGGGCCCAGCCCAGAGACTTTCGGTCGGCTGGAAGATCACCAGGCTCCCCCGGCTGGTTTCACGTCCTTCACAGATCACCCACGGCGCGTCGTCCAGCATTTGAGAACTTGCTTCACAAACTGTGTGACTGCATCCTGGTTGCTGGTTGTGTGCAGTGAAGGCCACATGTGGTCCTAACTGCTCCATCACGGCCCAGAGAGGAAGAAAGACCCGGCAGTGTTAATTTGGAACACGGTTAAAATTGTAGCTGACAGGTTTCTCCAATGTCACGTTGATGTTCTGTGCTTTGTAATTTCCAGTTTGTGGGGAGAAACGTGATGCTATGTAACTTCCTGTTGCTTCTTAGACTTTTACTCACTCGTTTTAGCATCAGTTGAGGATTTGTGCCTAAATAATTACTGTGCTGGTTGCCAAATGCCTTCTATGTTTATTCGTTGGAATCCTACTATATTTATTAGTTGGGAGGGGAGATGGGAGGGGAGGGATAAATATGTTTTAAGTGTTAAAGGAAAGGGGAAGGGAAGGAAAGAGGAACGCTTTCCTCTTCTTCCATGGCCTGGGATGGCCCAGCCAGGGCCAGGCCCTGGATCCTCCCCTAACACACTGCCCGGCGCAGTCACTGTCACTTCAGGTGAAGCCTGAACTCGTGGGCATACGTGCAAGAATGGAAAGGCAGCAATCTGATAATCACATTGCATACAAACAAGAACTGCTGAAAAATATGAACTGTGAGTCTAAAGCAATCCTGGTAGAAACTCAAAAACATGGCTGGGTGCAGTGATTCATGCCATAATCCCAGCATTTTGGGAAGCCGAGGTGAGCGCATTGCTTGCGCTGAGGAGTTCAAGACCAGCCTGGGTAACGTGGCAAGATCCCATCTCTACGAAACATACAAACATTAACCAAGCATGGTGGTTCGTGCCTGTTGTCCCAGCTACTTGGGAGGCTGAAGCAGGAGGATTGCTTGAGCCCAGGAGATTGAGGCTGAGTGAGCCAAGATTGTGCCACTGCACTCCAGCCTTGAAAAAAAAAAAACCTCAAAAACATAAGGGATGGTGCTGTCACAGTGTGAAATGGGATGAAGAGGCATATAAAAGGAGCTAGGGGAAAATACTGAGTGTGAGGAAGATGCCAGTTCAACAGTGAATGGGGTACATCACAGCATGGGTGCTGCTAGGAAACAAGTGAGATAAAATATCAAGTGGTGGAATTGTTCTAGAAGGTTCAGGAGCAATAATGAGAAAAAAACATAAAAGGGAAGCAGAGACGTTTGAGGAGAAAAGGAGAAATTAGTGGATTGGCTAGGAAGAGTCTCAGAAGGCAGAGGAAGAGAGGAGGTATTTAAAGAAATAATGAAAATAAATACCCCAGAATTACAGAAACACACGCAAGGGCTCTTGACAGGCCAGCGAGGACAGATAAGAAAGAACCTAGATGCGTTACAGTGAAGTTTTAAAATATCAAAGTCCTAAATTGCCCCATAGAAAATCAGCAGAATTGCCTAAAAAGAGCAAGAAAGAATCGCATCATTCTTCTCAAGAGCAATACCGGATGTGAGAAGACAAAAGAATAATATTTCAAAGGCGTGGAAGATAACTTTGAACACAGGATTTTATGGGTATGATTATTGTTTAAATGCAGCAGTGAGATGAAAATACTCTTAGGCACACCAAGCCTCAGAGAATATTAGGAATATTTGCCACTGAAACACTCACTTTGCAAACACTCAAAGCTGACTGAGCTACTCACGGACTTCTCCACTTCAATCTTAGTGTTGGAGTAAGGTCGTGGAGCATTTGCCACACCCCAGCTGAGATGTAGATTGGGATTGCACTGGATCCTTACGTTCATGTAGGGGGGTTTGACAGCTTTGTAATATTCAGGCATCCCCATACGAAATGTCTGTCTGTGTACTCTCCATAAATCTACCAAGGTCCTCAGTTGAGTATAGCGTTTCCACAGTGATGTCTGGCATATGTCTGTTACATGTCACTTTGATTGAAAAGAACAAAAAGAGAGGAATTAGCTCTGTCTGATATGAAGACATACAATGAAGCCTAACAGGAAAATCCCATGGGATTGGCACAAGAGCAAAGTTAGACCAAAGACAGAGGGGTAGAGAGTTTGGAGGCAGACTCCTGTATGCACATATTCCACACTTGCAAATATCCATTTAGGCTGGGTCCAGTGGCTCACATGCCTATAATCACAGTGCTTTGGGAGGCTGAGGCAAGAGAATAGCTTGAGGTCAGGAGTTTGAGGCCGCAGTGAGCCATGATCGCACCACTGCACTCCAGCCTGGGCAACATAGTGAGATTCTGTCTCTGAATATATGCATGCAATACATATTACATATATATATATATGTATTATGTATACTATATATGTATTATATATAATATGTATATGTATTATATAGAGATATATTCATTCATGACTGCCCTTCTGTGAAAGAAAAAGCAATTAACAAAAATATTTCCATTACTTTTAATGTGAAAAATTATTATATGCTCCATGCCAACCTGATACTTCTCGGATTTTTACAGAATGAAATTGTAAATTGAAGAATGAAAATACATCTGTATGGGTAATTAAGAATTTACAGATTTTAAAACCAGTTTGCCAATTTCTACAAAGAAGTCTTCTGATATTTTTTTGATTTGAATTGTGTTGAATTCATAGATTAACTTGAGGAAAATTGACATCTTAATATTGAATTTTCCAATCCATGAACACAGCATATCTCTCCACTTAGATAAGTCTTCTTTAATGTCCCTCATCAATGTATTTCAGTTTTCAGTGTACAAGTTTGCAAATCTTTTGCCATATTTATAGCTGAGTAGTTAATATTTGATGTTTTTGTAAATGGCATTTTTTAGTTCAATTTCTAATTGTTCTTTGCTATTATATGAAAATACACTTGATTATCTGGATTGATCTTGTATCCTGCAACCTTGCTAAACTCACTTTAATTAATGTAGTGCTTTTGCAGTTTTGGTCAGGTTTTCTTCACAGCTGATCATTTTCTGTGAATGAGGATAGTTTTACTCTTTCCAAACTGGGAGCCTTTTGTTCCTTTTTCTTGCTTTGTTCCACTGACTAAAACCTCTAGGACACTGCTAAATAGAAATTATGAGGACACCTTTGTCTTGTCTATGGTTTTAGGGGGAAAGCAACCAGTCTTGTACCATTAAGTTTTATACCCTTTACAGGCTGAGAAATTGTCCTCCTATTCCTAGTTCGCTGAGATTTTAAAAATCATCAATGACCATTGGATTTTGTCAAATGCTTTTTCTGTGCTATTGACATTATAATATGGTTTTTCTTTTTAAATTTAATATGGTCAATTTGTTGAGCTGATTTTTTGAATGTTAAACCAACCTAGCATTCCTTGAATAGGCCCCACTTGTATATGGCTGGGTTCAATTTGCTAAGCTTTTTTTTTAGAATTCTTGCATCTATGTTCATGAGGAATATCAGCCTGTAGTTCTTCCTTGTGTTGTGATTGTCTGGCTTTGGTATCAGGGTAATGCTGGTCTTATAGAATGAATTTAAAAGTATTCCATCTTTTTCAATTTTTCTGGATTTATTTACGTAGAATTGGCTTTATTTCTTCCTTAAATATTTGATAGAATTCACTAGTGATGTCATATATGCCTGAGGTTCTCCTTGAAGGAAGGATTTTACCTACACATTTAATTTACTGAATAAATATGGTGCTATTCTGGTTATTTAATTCTTCTTAAGTAAGTGCTATTAGTTTGTGTCTTACAAAGATTTTGTCTATTTCATCTAAGTTGGTGAATTTATTGGTATAAAGTTGTTCCTAATATTCTTTTATTATACTTTTAATATCTGTAGGATCTGTAATGATGACATCTCACTCATTCATGATATTGGCAAATAGCATCTTTTTCCTTTTCCTCCTGACCATTCTGGCTTTTATTGATATTATTGACCTTCTCAATGAACAAGCTTTTTGTTTCACTGATAGCTCTATTGTTTTCTGTTTCACTGATTCTACTCTGAGTCTTATTTTGTACTCCTTGCACTTACATTGGGTTTGCGTTCCTAGTTTCTAAGTAAGCTAGGGTCATTGATTTCAGGCCTTTATTCTATTCTAATATATGTGTTTAGCTGTCTAAATCTCCCCCCAAGTACTGCATTGCATAAATTTTGAAATGTTGTGTTTTAAATTTTACTTGGTTTAAAATAGTTTCTAATTTCTCTTTTGATTTATTTATTGAACCATGGGTTATTTAGATCTATTTTATTTATTTCCAAATATTTGGGCATTTTTCATATATCTCTGTTATTAGCAGAATTTAACTTCATTATGATCAGAGAATATACTTTGTATGACTTGAATCCTCTTTTACATTTTCCAAGACTTGTTTTATGGCCCATAAGACAATTTACCCTGGTAAATACTTCACGTGAACTTTAAAAGAATATGTATTTTGCTGTTAACAGGTGGGATTTTCTATTAGGTCAAGTAAGTTGGTAGTGTTGCTCAGCATAGTATCGTACTGTTACTCATCCTGTCTTTATTTAAAATTCTGATAATTTGGTCTTCATATATTTTTGCATTAATTTATATTTTAAAAAATATTACATTAAAATATTATTTGTCTTGATTACTGAATTTTCTGGTCTTTCTTTGAATTTCATGACTGAGGCAAGTGGCTTATTTGCCTCCCCCTAGTCCCAGCCATGGGTGTGAATACTAAGATACTTGGGGCCTCCTTAAAAGCCGCTTACCATAGCACCATCTTACATTAAACATATTTATATATTTATATTTGAAGTGTGTTTCTTGAAGGCAGCAGAGAGTTAGGTATTACTTTGTTATCCAACCTGACTATGAGGTTTTAACTGGGTATTTAGACCACTGACATTTAATGTGTTTATTGTTGTGGTTAGGCCTGAGTATATAAACCTGTCATTTCTATCTGTTCTATTTGTCCCATTTCCTCTCTTTTTCTGTTTTTCTTTCTTTCTTTTTTTTTGGTGGTGGTGGGAATTAATTGAATAATTTGTTAATGATTCCATTAATGTTTAAGTATTTACTATAATTTTTTTTTTTAATTTAGTGCTTCCTTTAGGGTAGATAGCTTACATCTTCAACTTATCACTGTCAACCTTAAAGTGAAATGATACAACTTCACATATAGTGTAAGAACTTTATAATAGTATACCTCCATTTCTTCCCTCCTTGCCTTTGTGGTATTGCTATACGATCTATTCTTACATATGGTATCAACTCCCTATCAGTTACTGTTTTTGTTTAAGTAGTCACTTATTTTAAAAAAATATTTAAATAGTAACAAAAATTTATATGTATTTATCCGTATAGTTACCATTTCTGGTGCTCTTCATTTGCGTAATTCTATAATTCTATCTCATATAATTTTCCTTCTTCCTGAAAGACTTCCTTTAATATTTTTGTAGTGCAGGTCTGTTGGTGATGAATTCTTTCAGCTTTTGAATGTCTGAACAAACTATTTCATCTGTACTTTTGAAAGATATTTTCACTGGGTATAGAATTCTAGGTTGACAGTATTTTTTTAGTTCTTTAAAGATGTTGCTCCATTGTCTTCTCCTTGCATTGTTTCCAGTGAGAAATTTGTATCATCCTTTTTTATTTTTGTATTTTGTCTAATTTTTTAATTGTGCTAAAATATACATGACATACAAATTTACCACCTTAATCATTTTTAAGTGTATAACACAATGGTATTGAGTACATTCATATTGTTGTGCAGCCATTATCATCATCCATCTCCAGAACTTTTTCATCTTTCCAAACTGAATCTCTATCCCATTAATCACTAACTCCTATGCCCTGGCAAACACCATTCTACTTTCTGCCTTTATGGATTTAATGATGCTACCTCACGTAAGTGGAACCATACAATATTTGTGTCTGGCTTATTCTACTCAGCATAATGTCCTCCAGGTTCATCTATGTTGTGACATGTGTCAGAATTCCCTTGCTTTTTAAGGCTGGATAATATTCCACTGCATGGATGGACCACATTTTGTGTATTCATTCATCATCAATGGATAGTTGGTTGCTTTTACCTTTTGGCTATTGTAAATAGTGCTGCTATGAACACAGGTGTACAAATATTGTTTCATCCTTATTTCTATTCCTCTGTACATAAGTCATTCTTTTGTACATATGTAAATGTATCTTTTTTTCCTCTGGTTGCTTTTAAGGTTTTATTTCATTTTATTTTGTTTTGCTTTACTACTGGTTTCAAGCAATTTGATTAAGATATGTCTTCCTGTAATCCCAGCACTTTGGGAGGCCAAGGCAGGAGGATCACCTGAGGTTGGGAATTCGAGACCAGCCTGACCAACATGGAGAAACCCCGTCTCTACTAAAAATACAAAATTAGCCAGGCATGGTGATGCATGCCTGTAATCCCAGGCTGAAGCAGGAGAATCGCTTGAACCCAGGAGGCAGAAGTTGCAGTGAGCCGAGATCGCACCATTGCACTCCAGCCTAGGCAACAAGAGTGAAACTCTATCTCAGAAAAGAAAAAAAAAAAAAAAAGATGTGTCTTGATGCTGTCGTTTTCTTCAAATTCCTCCTCATCAGAATTTGTTGAGCTTTGTGGATCTGTGTGTTACAATTTTCATCAACTTCGGAAAATTTTCTGTCATTTTTTTTCTCCAAATACTTTTTCTGTCTCTTCTGTCCTTTCATTCAGGGACTTTGATTACATGTATATTAGACCACTTGAATTTTTCCATAGCTCACTGATGCTCTCTTCACTTTTAAACAATTCTCTTTTCTCTCTATGCTTAATTTTGAATATTATCTATTGCAATGTCTTCAAGTTCATTAACCTTTTCTTTCATAATATCCTTACTGTTTTTCCAGCTCAGTGTATTCTTTGTCTCAGACATTGTAGCTATCATCTCTAAATAAATAAATAAATAGTCCCAAATGAACCTGTCCTGTCCTGAGTGTATGGCCACTTTCTCCATGATCTCATATCCAGACAGCTTCTGGTTGCATGGGAGAATGACATGAGGTTGACAGAGGGGCAGCCTCTCCTCTTCCAGCAGGCTGGGGGTGCTGCCTCTTGCCAGTGATTGGCCAGCCTTTCGAGTGCAGCCATAGAATCCCCCTAACTAGAGACATAGAAGAGACATATGTAATATATATACATCTCTTCCATGTCTCCACTTGGCTTTCAACATAGGAAATACAGTCATAACACCTGTTTTAATGTTCTTTCCTTGTTAATGTCTTTGTCAGCTCTGGATATTTATTTACTTTTTATCTATATCCTTATTAGATGGCATATTTTTCTGCTTTATGCATGCTTGGCACTTTTTATTAAATATCATACATTGTAATCTTTATCTTTTTAGATGCCAGATATTTTTGTATTCCTATTTTTTAGTTTTGCCTGAGGCATAGTTGAGTTACTTAGAAACACTTGATTTTTTGGGGTGAGGCGGGATTGCCTCACTGGCGGTGTCCAGTCTAGGGCAAATGATCCCCGCCAGTGAGGCAAGAGCCTGCTGTATACTCTGTCCACGGCCTCATGAACTGTTAGTTTCCCATGTGGGCTGGTTAGGACAGCCCTCCTCCAGTCCTGAGTGAGAACTGGGCACTTCTCTCTGATCCTTCAGGACAATTCCTTCGCTAGCCTCCGGCTCTTCACACACATCCCTGATCAGTTCTCTGCTGAGTCCTTGGAGGAACTTTCTGCAGCTCTCTAGGGTTCTCCCTCTATGCAGCTCTCTCCAATCCACTGCTCTGTCCTGAGAACCCAGCTGCCTGGGCCTCCTTGGCTCTGAGCTCTGTCTCCTCCTGCAAGTACTCCACTGGGCTCTGCCCAGGTACCTCCTTCTGGGCCATGGTTGGGAAACTCGGGGAAGCAGCTGGGAAGCTGTAGGGCCTCCTTCACCTGTTTGCCATCTTTTGAGGACTACTGTCCTTTGTTGCCATATGTCCAGTGTCTTGAAAACTGTTGTTTCCTGTATTTGATCCTTTTTGTTGTTATTGTTGTTTTGGAGGGGGCGGGGGGAGAGCAGTAAATTCAGTTCCTGTTACTCCATCATGGTCATAAATGAACATCCTTAGTTTTTAATCTTTTACATGTTTGTACTTAAGTCATCTTTCACCTTTCTGTTATTTTAAAAATGTGTCTTCTTTCTTATTTAAATGTGCCTATTTTGTTGGTCTTTTTAAAAAAAGCAGTTTTTCATTATATCAACTCAGTTAACAGTTCACTTTTCTGCCTTGTTAATTTCTCTCCTCCTCATCATTAATTAGCCCTTATTACTTCTTTCACACATATTTTGGGTTTTCTTTTCTTTTTTTTTTTTTTTTTTTTTGAGACAGAGTCTCACAGTTTTCTTTTCTTGATCTCCTAGAGTTGAATGCTTTGTTCACTTTTGTTCAGAGTTTCTTGTTTTGAAGGAATTTGTTTGAGGTTATAAAGTTGTTTTGGCTGTTGATTTTCGAAAGGCCCATCATCGCTGTTTTGATTCTTCTTTAACCTAAGAGTTATTTAGAAGACTGTTCTTTTCTTCATGCATTTGTCATGTTAGAGCTGGGACTTTGGGGTTTTCTTTCTAGCCTTATTGTACTGTGGTTAGGAAACGTGGCCCAGAGAATGAGACCGGTCTTCTCCATGGTCTCATACCCAGGCAGCTTTCAGTTTCATGGGGAATGACATGAGCTTGACAGAGGAGCAGCCTCTTCTCTTCCAGCCAGCTGGGAGTGCCACCTCCTGCCTGGAATTGGCCAGCCCTTGGAGTGCAGCCACAGAATCCCCCTCAGCCCCAAGCCTCCACGGTGGGCTACTGGGACAGATGTTAAGGAGACTGAACCGAGGGAAGCCCGAGATGAACTCCCAAGTCTCTGCCTCTCACTCACTGGCCATCCTCAAGCACGTGGCTTCTTTCTGGGCCCCAGCTTCTGGTCTGTCACGCGAGGCAATGGCTTTCTAATGGCTTTCTAAAATGTAGGTTCTGTTATTATTCAGGTATGGTGAGGCCAAGAGATCAAGAGTCAATTGCCATAGAGAAGATAATTGTTAACTCACAGTTCTCAAAGCGGGTGGCATGCCATGTCACAGGCAGGGGGGCAGACACAGGGTCGGGTCAGAAGGAGGAGGAGCCACAGGGAGACCTGGACAAGAACCTTTCTTGTGGTTTCTGTAGAAGGAATGGGCAAGGCAGGGTATATGGGTTTAGGATTGGCCAGGTTGACATAAGTTCAGAGCTCTAGGGCTTAGGGGCTGCTGGTTGTCTGGGACCTTCTCTTGGGGTAACAAGGGCAGGGGTAGTGCCCTCGAGTATAAGACCCTGACAGAGGAAGGGGCTGGGGTTGGGCTCTGCGGTGGTGGGTTTGCCTATGAAAAGGGTCTCCTTCACTGTCTCTAGGAATTAGTTTATCCTGGGAGGGGTGGCCCTTCACAGCAAGTCCCCAAGATGTCACACTGTCAGATACAGAGACTAGAAAACTGATATCACAGGGGACCTGAGGTTCTCCCGGTCCAGATCTGTGTTGTCTAAGACGGGAGCCACCAGCCCTGGGTGCCAGTGAGCATTGAGACGTGGCTGGTCCACACTGAGATGTGCTGTGAATGTAAAAAGACGCACGCCTGATTTCAAAAACCTTGGTATGAAAAGAAAATGTGAAACAGCTCTCAAGTAATTTTTATACTGATTACATGTTGAAATGCTAATATTTTGGGTATGATGTTAAAGTTCATTCCACCCGTCCCTCTTCAGGTATTTTTTAAGTGTCACTACGAAACAATCTGAAGTTACTGATGATCCTTCCCAGCCCGCGGCCCACACGGACGCCCCGCAGATCCCCCTGTGTCCTGCCGCATCTCCCCAACTCCCGCCACACATTCCTCTGCCAGTCAGTCAGGCTTTGTGACTCCCCAGGGTGCCGCATACTTCCAGCTCCCGCACCTCAATTCCAAACAGCCTGTGGGTGACTTCAAAGTCAACATGAGCCTTGCTCACCCCTGGAGCAGGAGCCGGCTCCCCAGGGGAGCAGGACTGTGGGCTGCAGCTCCCGGCTGGCCAGCTACAGAGCTGTTCTTAGATGCTCTAGGCTCATCTTATGTGAGTCAGGCTCACGTTGACTTTGAAGTCACCCTTGGTCACCAGGAGCTCTGACCAACCAGGCCGAAAGCTTCCCCTGGGCCATCGCCAACCCCGGAGCTGCCTGCTCCTGCCCCTCTTTGCTGGGCCTGGGCTCCCCAACATTCACCCAGGTCATGAACACACATGAGCAGCACCTTAGATGTCGAAGGAGCAGGTCAGGTTAGCCTATTGGACAGAGCAGACCCGGGCAGCCACAGCTCCCTGTGGAGCACAGGGGCGAGGAGGCTCCAGGAGGCCACTGGGATCAGGGAAGGCTTCCAGGTGATACGACGTCCAAGCTGGACAGGAGGCAGTGAGTGATGGCATGTGAGGGTGCTGGCCTGAACCCCGAGGGCCCGGACATGATCTAGCTGGGCTGGATGCTGGGTAAGGCCCCCCACTTCCAGGCGGTGCACAGACAGAAGCAGCAAACTGAGAACCCAGGAGACCAGGGCAGAGGCAGGGGCAGTGTGCAAGGCAAGATGGGGACCTGGCTGGAGAAGCGGCTGGGCTGACATACAGCAGAAGACAGGGGAGAGGAAGGGCACCGCCCACACTGCCGACCTGGTGTTTTCTGCGGAGGGGATCTTTCCTTAGAGGAAAGAAGGCTGAGTTCAACCTGCAACAAGTTGAGTTTGAGGAGCCGCAGGAGGATGGGGGTCGGCCCAGGTGTCACGTGGACACGCCAGTCCTCTGGAGCAGCTGTCAGCAGAGCGAGGCCCACGGGCCACATCCAGCCCCTGGCCTGCTTTTGTATTGCCCCAAAGCTAGGAATTGTCTTTAAATGCTTAAGTGGTTAAAAAATTAAAATCCATACCCATCAGCTATCATCAAAAAACTATTATCACCTCAGCCAGCCTGGGCAGCATAGTCAGACTCCATCTCTACAAAAAATAAAAATTTGGCCGGGCGTGGTGGCATGTATCTGTAGTCTCAGCTACTTGGGAGGCTGAAACTAGAGAATGGCGTGAACCCGGGAGGCGGAGCTTGCAGTGAGCCGAGATTGCGCCACTGCACTCCAGCCTGGGAGACAGAGCGAGACTCCGTCTCAAAAACAAACAAAAACAAAACAAAACAAAACAAACCCAGAAAGCACCAAGTGTCGGCGGGGATGTGGAGAGATTAGAACCTCGTGTGCAGCGGGAATGTACCGTGGGCAGCCACTGTGGAAAACAACATGGTGAGGTTCCTCAAAATGTTAAACAGAGGTTTGCCATATAACCCGGCAACTCCACTTCTCGGTCTATCCCCAAAAGAATTGAAAGCAGGGTCTCAAAGAGGTATTTGTACCCCCATGTCCATAGTAGCATCATTGACAATAGCCCAAGGGTAGAAGCCACCCAAGTATCCACTGACAGAGGAACGGAACAACACTGTGGTCTACACATACAGTGGAATAGTATTCACCCATAAAAAGGGAGGAAATCCTTATGCAGGCTACAATATGGATGAAGCTCGAGGGCATCAGCATCAGTGTAAGAAGCCAGTCCCCAAAAAGACAGATGCTGTAGGATTCCACTTACATGAGGTCTCCAGAGCAGTCAAATCTATAGAGACAGAGAGTGGATGGTGGGTGCCGGGGGCTGGGGGAAGGGTCATGGGAAGCTGGTGTTTAATGGGGACAGACTTTCGGTTTGGGAAAATGAGAAACTTTTGGAGATGGATGGTGGTGATGAAAGCACAGCCACATGAATATACTTAATTCCACAGAACCGTGCACTTACAAGTGCTTAAGAAGGTCCATTTTATGTCATGTGTATTGAACCACAGTCTAAAAATTCGGAGTATTTTGTAACAGTGTGACCTGGACTTCATGTTTCAGTGACCAGGAAGCCAGTTTTGTTATTTCCTCCCTGCCCACGCCTGCATTTGCTCCCCAAGGCAGAGGACTCGTGGCAGAGACATGTGACCAGCAAGGCTGAAAATACTTACCATGTGTTCCTTTGCAGAAAAAGTTTGCCTACCCCTGTTCAAGAGCTCAGGGATGAAGAGTCAGAGGTAGGTAGAGCCTGGGAGAGGTGCCAGGGTGCCCAGGCAAAGGCCTCATGAGGCCGCATGCTTATGTGGGAAGGTCTTCTAACTGCTTTATTAAGATACAGTTCACATTCCACAAAGTGTACATTTCAATGGTTTTTTTGTGTTGTACAGAGCTGTGAAGCCAACAGGACAGGCCATGTTAGAACATTCTTACCCTCTGGGAAAGAAACCACGTACCCTTTCACAGTCACCCCCATCCCTCTGTTGTCACTCTTCAGCCCCTGGCAACTGTGAATCTCCTTTCTGTCTCTGTGAATTTATCCATTCTGCACATTTCACAGACTGAGAGTCACAAGCTAAGTGGTCCTTGGTGTCTGGCTTCGTTCACGCAGCCTCATGTTCTCGAGGTTCACCGGCTTCGTCTCTTTTTAGGGCTAAGTAATCTTCCATTATTCTAGACCACGTTTTGTTTATCCACTCATCTGTTGATGGACATGTGGCTATTTTGAATTGTGCTGCTGGAAACATTCATGTGGGCACCATGCTTACCAAGGCTGTGTTCTCAGGATGGAGTGAGAGGCCAAGAGTTCCAGAGAAGACAGCCCAGATAGCATGGAGACCCACCAGTCCAGGAGACAGCATGCTTCCAAAGTAAGGGGGGTGCTGCAGTGTCAAATGCTGCACAGTCGGTGGCACCCAGGAATGAAGGAGGGGCCGGGGCAGGGAGGGACACAGGTCCCTAGGGAATTATTTTTAAGCTAGGCTTTGGGGGCAGATGGGGTTTCCACAGTGGTGGGAGGACCAGATTGGGAAGAGGATGAAGATAGAGAGAGGTGTGGGTGGTGGTGGGGGACTGGCCTGGCCATGGCACAGCACACGCAGGTGGGTGCAGGACTTGCCTGAGGGCAGGGTAGCAAGAAGCCATGCCTGGGCAGTGAGAGGCTTCACATTTTAGACAGGAAGTTTTGGGGTGATCTGAAGAGGCCTTGCAGGTCCTGCTCCGGAGATCTTACCAGCTGTGGAGCGACTTGGGCGAAGACCGGGTAGAGAGCAACCCAGCCGCTGTACCCGTCGCCCCTGCTGACCCCCGGGGTGTATGCAGCCACACCCAGAGCAACAGAGGGCCCACCCATCGAGCCACAGAATCCTGAGAAATAATAAATCGTTGTTCAGACCGCTAAAATCCTGGTGGCTCCTTACACAGCAACAGATGACCGAGGGGCTCCCAGCCCGGGAGGTGGAAGTCCAGCAGGGACTTCCAAGGCCTAGTTTGCAGGGCTCCAGGATCGTTCCTGGATCCTTGTTTTGCAGCCTTGACAAGGGGAAGGAGGGAGGCAGCAGAAGGAGGGCAGAACAATCCATGCCAGGCTGTGATTTGCCAAGTGACTGTCTGGGAAGAATGGGGTCTCAGACCAGGGACAGGGAGCAGAGGCAAGCCTGCATCTGCCCTGGTTGGAGAACCCGGATTCAGACCCAGGGCCCTTATTTCTGCCTGGATCACTCCACTGGGCGGAGAAGTGACTGTGGACACATCCAGGGTTCTCTCCAAGTTGGCTTCCTCATCTGCCAAATAGAGACTGCAGACCACCAGCTCCCAGGTAGGCGCTACTCTTCCGGCCCCTCCCGGCAGAGGCAGGAGGGCCAGGCGTGCTCAGGGCCCAGGTGTGCTAGGGGCCCAGGTGGGCCAGCCAGCAGCATTCTGCAGGGTAATGGGGGCAGGTGGGCACCCCGAGGCTGGCAGTAAACACTGGCTATCTGCCCCCAGGCTCCCAGGGGGGTCCCAGGAGGAGGGGTCCTGGGCCTCACCTCCTCCAGCCGGAACAGGAAAGCAGCTCCAGGCAGCTGGGTCCACAAAAATCTCCATTCCCTGAGGTCTCAGAGGCAGTGGCCCAGGAGCATCTGGCCACCTTCGGGAAAAACCGGCTTGGCAAAGGCTCCCCCGAGGGCACGCTTTCCCGGACAGTGAGGCAGGACCTAAACTCTTCCGTTAACGCTACATTTTTCGCATTTCTGCAGTGCTTGCACTCTCAGACCCCACCATTTCCCCGCATCTCTTAGGGAGAAGCTCTCGACGTCCCACCTCCCCTGGAAGGGTACTGTGCTCCCAGAGACCTTTCCGCCAATGACCCAGTCTCAGTGCCCTCAGGGGAGAGGTGGGTGCAGAAAAACAGCCTGGGTCACAGAAAGAGGAGCGAGGGCTGTGAGATCCCAGAGGCAACGACGGGAGGCGCGACGGAGAACAGGAGGGCAGGACGGGGTGGAAGTGGGGGATACTGCAAATGGAGGGAGCCACGCTTGGGAGGGCGTGGACCTGACCGCCGTCCTGGCTGGCACAAGGCGGTCGGGTGCAAACCTCCAGGCCCTCCGGGTTAAGGTGCCGCCCAGAGCCCTCAGGCTCGGGGCGCATGGAAACCACAGGCAGGGTGCGCGTGGAGAGACGGGGAAAGCGGGGCGGGCTGGGGAAGGCGCCCCGGGAACCTGAACCTCCCACCCCGCCTCCGTCTCGACCACTCCTTAAGCCCCGCCCCGCCCCAGGTAAGGCGCAGTCCACCCCCATTCCCAGTAGATTAACGCACAGGTAGGGGCGCGCTCGGGACGTAGCTGCGCTAGGGGACAGCGCGCCCAGCCCAGTAGCGGGGGCGAAGAGCAGGGCGGGGCCCAGCAGGCACCTAGCTTTGTTAGCGATGCTCCCCGTGAGCCACGCGCCACGCGTACGCGCTTCCTCAATGGGGCCGGGCGTGGGGCCGCGCCCTGCACAATTGGCCAAACAGGTGGCCCACGATTGGCTGAGACCCTGGCCCCCGCCTCCTCGGCCCCAGAAGGGCGGGGCGTGGGTGTGGGCTGCGCGGCGCGTGCTGCCCCCGGGGATCTTGCGCGCCTCCCAGACAGCCGTGTTGTCGCCAGGGCCACGCCTTCCCTCCCACAGCGGGCGCTGCGCGTGCGAAGGTCTGGCGGCTCTTGGGACTTACGGGGCTGAGCGCGGGGTTAGGGTAGGGGTACGGGAAGGCTCAACCCAGGACTTGCGTACCTTGTTTTGGGGGCGCACTGAGCACCTGCCAGGAGCAGGGGGCGCACCCGGAACCCGCAGATTTCGCCAGTTGGGCGCACTGGGGATCTGTGGACTGCGCCCTGGGGATGGGCTAGGGGGACATGCGCACGCTTTGGGCTTTACAGAATGTGATCGCGCGAGGGGGAGGGCGAAGCGTGGCGGGAGGGCGAGGCGAAGAAGGAGGGCGTGAGAAAGGCGACGGCGGCGGCGCGGAGGAGGGTTATCTATACATTTAAAAACGAGCCGCCTGCGCCGCGCCTGCGGAGACCGGGGAGAGTCCGGCCGCACGCGCGGGACACGAGCGTCCCACGCTCCCCGGCGCGTACGGCCTGCCACCACTAGGCCTCCTGTCCCCGGGCTCCAGAGGACCTAGGACGCGTGCCCTGGGGAGTTGCCTGGCGGCGCCAGAAGCCCCCTTGGGGCGCCACCGTTTTCCCCATCGCCTCCGGTTCCTCTGCCTGCACCTTCCTGCGGCGCGCCGGGACCCGTAGCGGGCGGGTGGATGCAGGCGCGATGGACGGCGGCGCACTGCCCAGGTCCGCGCCCCCTGCGCCCCGCGTCCCTGTTGGCTGCGCTGCCCGGCGGAGACCCCCGTCCCCCGAACTGTTGCGCTGCAGCCGGCGGCGGCGACCGGCCACCGCAGAGACCGGAGGCAGCGCAGCGGCCGTAGCGCGGCGCAATGAGCGCGAGCGCAATCGCGTGAAGCTGGTGAACTTGGGCTTCCAGGCGCTGCGGCAGCACGTGCCGCAGGGCGGCGCCAGCAAGAAGCTGAGCAAGGTGGAGACGCTGCGCTCGGCCGTGGAGTACATCCGCGCGCTGCAGCGCCTGCTGGCCGAGCACGACGCCGTGCGCAACGCGCTGGCGGGAGGGCTGAGGCCGCAGGCCGTGCGGCCGTCTGCGCCCCGCGGGCCGCCTGGGACCACCCCGGTCGCCGCCTCGCCCTCCCGCGCTTCTTCGTCCCCGGGCCGCGGGGGCAGCTCGGAGCCCGGCTCCCCGCGTTCCGCCTACTCGTCGGACGATAGCGGCTGCGAAGGCGCGCTGAGTCCCGCGGAGCGCGAGCTACTCGACTTCTCCAGCTGGTTAGGGGGCTACTGAGCGCCCTCGACCTATGAGGTAACAGCCGGGAGGCAGGGAGGAGGGAGGACCAGGGGCCGGGGTGGAAGGACGGGGTGGGCAGGCCCGGCGGGTCGCGCCCCCAGGAGCCCGCGAAGCCGAATGCCAGGCCGGAGCGATGGCTTCGATTTCGCTCACTCTTCATTTCCCCCAAACTTTTTCAAGCCTGTGCAAGACCGGCGTTTGTTTGTCCGCGATTGCAAAACTTCCCCTCGCGGCTCAGCCGCCGAAGAGGGAGGGGTAGACGAGGGGAGGGGAGCGGCCGTCGGGCCGTTGAGGTCTCGAGTGCTGGCGGATCCTGGGGCAGATTGGGGTGCTGGAGGCGGGGTGACTTTGCATTGCAAATCGCGCTCCCAGGCCGGGGCGGCAGAAATGAGTCGGCGGGCGCGGAGCCCTGACTCACCGCGGCTCCGAGTGCCCGCCCCGCCCCCGCCCTCTCTCAGACCGAGTCGCGGCACCCACGGACTCAAGACTCCAAAACCAACCGAGCAAACGAAACTGCCGACTTCGCTTGGGGGAGGTGGGGGCAGGGCCGGCCCGGGCGGGGTCTGCCCCAGGCCCGCGCCCGCGTTGACGCGCGTTCGGTTCCCCACCTTCCCTCCGCAGCCTCAGCCCCGGAAGCCGAGCGAGCGGCCGGCGCGCTCATCGCCGGGGAGCCCGCCAGGTGGACCGGCCCGCGCTCCGCCCCCCAGCGAGCCGGGCACCCCCCCCCCCCCGCACCGCTGACGCCGCCTCGTCCGTCCGGCCCAGCCTGACCAATGTCCCGGTGGAAACGGGCTTGGAGCTGGCCCCATGAGGGCTGGCGGCTTCCTCCGACGCCGTCCCTCCCCGCAGCTTCTCGACTGCAGTGGGGCGGGGGCCACCAACACTTGGAGATTTTTCAGGAGGGGAGAGGATTTTCTAAGGGCACAGAGAATCCATTTTCTACACATTAACTTGAGCCGCTGGAGGGACACTGCTGGCAAACGGAGACCTATTTTTGTACAAAGAACCCTTGACCTGGGGCATAATAAAGATGACCTGGACCCCTGCCCCCACTATCTGGAGTTTTCCATGCTGGCCAAGATTTGGACACGAGCAGCCCCTGAGGGGCGGGGTCCCTGGCGTGAGGCCCCCATGACAGCCCACCCTGGGGTTGGTTTGTGGGCACTGCTGCTCTGCTAGGGAGAAGCCTGTGTGGGGCACACCTCTTTAAGGGAGCGTAAACTTTATAAATAAATCAGTTCTGTTTACCAGTGGCTCCTATCACCTACACTTCCCAGGTGACGGCCAGACTTCTGTGATCACTACTCCCTAACCCTGCTGCCTCCTCCGTAGGGTGGGTCTGGGTGAGATCTGGAGTCCAGCCAGGCCGTTGGTAGCGGAGCCATCTGGACACCTTGTGAGGCTGGGGGCGTCCTCCAGGAGGTGGTGGGCTGGTGGGTTGTCCAGGCAGGGCTACTTGCTGGCTTGGAAGCTGCAGGTTGGAGGCTGCTGACCCATCCCGAGGGCTGGGGTAAGTGCTGGGTGTGGGGCTAGGCTGAGGTGGTCTGACCAGAGAGCACTGGCTGTGGGGCTGAGGGCATGGGCTCCTGCGCAGGCCACCACGCTCAGATCACTAACGTGGCAGCTGGGCAGCCCAGGGCAAGTGGCTTAACTTGCAAATAGGTTCGAGCAGACCCACCTCAGTGGCCTCTGGGAGGAGTTAGTGAGAGGTGCCCGGAGGCTGCCCTCTCACTAGCTTTGGGTTTTGCCCACACTGGGGAGGACCTGCAGGCCTCTGCTCACCTGATCCTGAGAGCGGCTCTTGAAAGGAACAAGGAAGGCTTGGAAGCTTTGCGCCAGGCTCCCCGCCCCCCCCCGCCGGAGAGCTGGCACCGGGATATTACACGGCTATACCTTTCACTCAGGGCCTAGGAGGCTTTGATGTCTCCCTGTACCCAAAGCTCCCTTTTAGTGCCGTGGTGGGGGAGGGGTTGTGGGGCTCCCTTGGTTTCTTTAGGGCGCAGAGGCACCCCTTCCTTCAGAAAGGAGTGGTTGGGATAGAGCTGTGGGAGCCCTGCGAGGTGGGAGCAGCTGGTGTTGTCCCAGAGTGGGTGGCTCCTGAATAACCACGGCAACAGGACACACAGGCTGCCAGGGTGCATGGGTCTCAAACGTCAGGCTGGCCAGGTTCCCTGTTACCAGAGGAGCTCAGGGCTCCTCTCTCGCCAGCTGCAGCCTCAGACCAGGTGGAGGCTCCTCAGCAGCCAAGGTCAAAGCTGAGTCTGTAGCGGGGATCAAAGGGGTCAGCTGGTCTGATGAGGACCAGGCTCAGCTGGGGTCAGTGGACCAGCTGTGGCTTGGGGCTGCAGGGCTCAGGGAACTGGCCTTGGCCAAGGGACAGGAGGGGGCACATTGCCATAGTCACCCAGGGAGGGCCATCCCACAGCCTTCTCCCAGAATCCACACCCGGGTCAGTGGCCTCCCTGAGCCACAGGACCTGAACTCTCCCCAGGGCTCCACACATTGACCTCAAGGAAAGGCCCACAGCTGCCAGGACCACAGGGGGCTGTTGGGTGGGTGAAGAGGATAGGGGGGAAACGATGGAAGGCCAGGGCGGAGGGAAGGACTGCCACCCACTGGCGTGAAGTGGACAAAATTCTGCAAAGGGTAAGTAGTGCTGCCATTTTTGTTTTCCCATTTTCCCATTTTCCATTTTATTATGGAAAATTTCAAACATACACAAAAGCACCCAGGCCTTTGTCGAGCAGTCTCTGTGCCAGGACTTAGGATGCATCCGTGTGCCACACAAGCCCGTGCTTGTGGAGCCTGGGTCCTAGTGGTGGACACAGGATCCAACCATTGTACAGTCTGGCTGGTGGAGGATGCACTGGGCCCCAGGGGAGTCCTGGGAAGCCTCCGGCACCAGTTTCAAGGCCCTTCCTGCCCCATCCATCCCCCACCCCATCCCTGCATTGCTTTGAAGCAAATCCCAGACTTTGAATCCTTTTACCCATAATGTTTCATGTGTGCCTCTAAAGGAAACCCCAAAAACATCACCCCTTCAAATGAACCACCGTTCTTTCATATCATCAGGGACCCAGCCAATGGCGCAGTCCTCAGGGGTCTCGTGGTTTTGTGCAGTTGGCTTTATAGAATCAGGATCCGCCGCAGGTCTACACATCAAGTTTGCTTAATAGGTCTCTTAAGCATCTTGTAAGCAATTTTCCCCCAGTGTCTTCATTGAAGAAGCGGAGATGTTTGTTCCGTTGAGCCCCCGTGTGCGTGGTGGTGTTGATGGCACCATGCTGGGTGTTGTTATTGGGAGCCTGTCCCTGTATTTCCTGTAGGACACGGTATGGGGTGCCAGAAGCGGACCTTTGATCAAGTTTGGGGTGGCCTGCAAATGGGGTTGACACCAGGCCCACCTAATGAGTGTGACAGAGATACCAAGACAGATCCGTTCCGGGGAGACAAGGGACTCCCTTTCTGAGTTTGCCTCGAGAACTACCCAGCAAGCTTGTGGAACCTTCCATAGACCTCACAGCAATCTAGGCCCAGGTTATTCCCTCGCCTTCACTGGGGCAGGTCGCGTCGTGGTCTAGTGGCTTCCCACCCGTTGCCAGCTCCTTCCTATGTATTTCCTTTCACGTAGGCGTTTCCCCGAATGCAATCCTTATCCAGTTCATCCCACTTGGCACCTGCTGCTCAGAGGATGTAGTGCTGCTGGACTGCATTTCACCAGGAGACAGGACTTGTAGCAACCATGTAACTTGCTGTCCCAGGGGGGACATTTTTGAGAGTGGAAAGGGCTGTGGTTGATAACCAGGACAACAGGCGAGTCTCCTGGGCACACTGAGCTGCTGATCGCCGCGTTATGAAGACCGCTCCCCACACTGTCATTCACCCAGTGCCCAGTAAAGATGAAGTGCCTGAAGTCATAGGCAAGCTTGTCCAACCCACCTTGTTTTGCTGTCGTTTTGTTTTAGGCTCTCAGCAGCCTAAAGTCATGGTTTTAGTTTCTGTCTCTAGTGATAAACAGAAAAGAGGGATGAGGAAGGGAACTTGCTGGCTCAACCAGAAACAGAAACTAAGAATCCATGATTGTCTTCTCTCCCTTGGACACAGCTTGAAAATGATGAGAATTGAGATTTAAACCCTGGACTCTTTCACTTCCACATCCTTGCAATGTTCACACCTTCCAGGAAGTGAGGCTGAGCCTGGTGACTCCTTTGGGGACATGACATCCTTAGCAGTTCAGCATTTGAGATCAGTGAGCCTGGACAGAGCCTCACCTGGCCCAGGTGCCAGCCTGTCCTGGGCTCTGCTGTGGGGGCAGCAGGGCTCTGCCAAGGGCTCATTGTCCAGGCCTAGTCCCCACCTGGAAGTCAGAAACTGATTCCAGGGAGAAGGTGATCATGATGTGATGTTAAAGGTGCTAAAATATAAAGCTTTTTTCTTTCTTCTATAGTCAACCTCTTGACTTACTATTTTATACTTACTTCTTATTTTATGCTCACTATTTAATGCCATTCTGAGTAAGAAAGATTAGGAATTTAAATGGCTAGCATGAATTTAGTCATCCATCTTTATATTATGTGATGCCAGTTTAAAATGCAAGCATAAGAGCATTGAACTTCTATGCGGAATCACTGGAATGACACAGTGCGTGTTTTGTCCTGGCACAGGCATTTGTATTTCATTGCTACTAGAACGGCGGAAACTGCACAAAAGTGAAATCAGCCGTGTTGATTTCACTCCTTGACACGGGCTAGTTCCACCAGCACCCTCCACCTCCTGCTCACTGATGGGCGAGGAAGGAGGGAAGGGACAAGTTCAAAGACAAAAGGCACTGTGGGTAGATCTATCAGCAAGAGAGCTCAGCTAACACAGAGAAGTCGCACAAGTAAGAAAGGACATGACAGGTTCCTGGGTCCTGCACGTTCGTTAGAACACCACTGGCTTCCTTCTGTGTCCTTAGCAAGTTTGGATTTGAATGGAAAACGTGGCTGCTCGGTGGCCATCAGTGCCCGGCTTGCTCATGTGTAGGTGTGACACACTGCTTTGCGCTGCTGTGGGTCCCTGGCACCTTTTCCGTGTGACCTGGTGTCTGTGGGCATCGTGGATGCGTTACTCAAGTAGGGGGACGAGTGAGGGTGGACATACATTTGGCGCCCTGTGCACGCTCTCCTTTGCTTATGTGAGTGCTGCTGTATGCCATTGACCTGCACCTCCAAAACAAGTTAGAAGATAAAAGTAGTCAGAATTCCAAAGGCCAGGCGAGGTGGCTCACACCTGTCATCCCAGTGCTCTGGGAGGCTGAGGCCGGAGGATTGCTTGAGCCCAGGAGTTCAAGACCAGCCTGGGCAACACTGGGAGAGCCCATCTCTAATAAAAAATAAAGCAAAATAAAAAATAAAAAAAGAACTTTAAGATGGCAGTAGCAGAGCATTAAACCAAGGTTGGGGCCCTGTTCATGGTGGGGCCTGCGTGTCCTATGCTGGTGAAACCCACTCTGGTGCTACCCCTCAGAGCTGGGGAAGGGGGGCCGTGTAGAGTAGCCCCCTCCGCATCACCTAATCTCTGCCCCCGCCTAAGACAAGCGGAATAGTCAGATGGCGATCCCCCACATGGAAGCAAGCTTGTCCCACTCAATGTGGAAAGGGATGGGGCAGGAACACTCGCTGTGAGCAGGGTCCCTGGTGTCCATGCACCTTCGCTCCTCCCAAAGTGGCCTTCAAAGACCTTCAGTCATCCCAGAGACCTCAGCAGCACAGCTGTGCCCAGAGGTGATTAGCCAGCTGGAGACAGCCTTGGACAGAGCTAGACAGGGCAAGGTGGACGGGGTTGGAGGGGGCCTGCCCCTCAACGCCACGTCCTCAGCTGTAGCACGCACAGCCCAGAGGGCTTGTGGGGGAGACCCAAACTCTGCTGACCCTTTTCCCAGCAGCGAGGGCACTGGGGGAGGGGTGGTTCCTTTGGGGCCACACCTTCAGTCCTTGTTCCCATAAAAATGGGGAGTGGGGCTAGGTGGGCCCAGAGGCCTGCCCAATGGTGTCCTGAGCCTGTGGGCTGTGAGCTGACCTTGAGCTCTTCGGGGGTCTCAGGGGTGGCCCAGGTCCACCTGGGAGCCCACAGAAGCTGGGGAGGACCCTGAAAGCTGGGAGGGCAGGGCAGTAGGTGGAGGGTGGGGGCTGCCCATCAAGAGGGGCCCCTCCTCCTCCCAGCCCCCTTTGAGGGGTCTCACCCCGACTTCCAGATGCAGGGAGGCTCAGTGATCTGCCCGAGGCCCACAGGTATCCAGAGGTGCAAGGCTTAAACCCACAGTACAGAGCTTGAAGCCCCTCACACCAATGCCTCCCTTGGGTCTGCCTGGAAGAGGGCACTGTTCTTGCTGTTTTTCCACCAAAATGGAGGGTTTTGTCTGCAAGCCAGTGAGACAGAAGCCAGCAGTCAGCCCAGGCCACCTGACACCCCCAGCCTTCCAAAGGGTGGGGAAAGCGTCCTATGCCCTGGGGCCTGGGGAGGTACAAGTGGGGCAGAGGCCTGGGGAGCGTGGGAGGGGCTCCCTGAGAGCTGGGGAGGGGTTGAGGACTGAGCCCTTAGCACCCCTATGAAAGGAGGGAAGAGGGCCGGGCTGGGGGGCTGGCTGCAGGCAGGTGCAGGCCTCTGCCAACCTCCCAGGGCCTCCCGGCTGTGGGCTCCTGTTCCCTTCACCCCCTTCCTACCCCTTCCCCAGCTGCTGGCTGTGATTAATTGGGTGAATCAATCAACAGGAGGCCCCAGTGCCACAGAAACCTTCCCACCCACCCACTGGCCTTGCCCCCAGCGATGTCCCCCGCTGAGGATGAGACCTTGCTCCCACTTACCTATTGAAACAGGCCATTCCCAGGGACTCCCACGGAGATGGATTCCCAGCCCAGAGGCAGGGAGGGGCCTCCTGGGGGGGTTCACTTGTCAGCTCCCCCTGAGTAGCCCCTGTCCAAGGCCACAGATGAGCAGAGGGAGAGACAGATGTGTGCCTGCTCAGCTGTCCTGCCTGTTGTGATCCAGGCAGGGGCAGAATCACAGCCTTCAGCCCCAGACCCGCTGTCCTGCGAGAAGGACAGGGAGCGTTGGGGGTTCACAGCTAGGCCTGCCTCTGGGTCCCCGTTCTGCCTAGGAGGAGACACCATCAGGATAAAAAGTTCCTATGTTAATTAATGTCCCTGAGGATGGACTTGGGGTCCTAACAGCAGGAGAGGCTGCAATGGGTTGGCCTGTGCTGCGTGAAAGGGCACCACAGACTCGGGGGCCTACACAGCACAAATTAGTCTCTCACCATTCCGCAGGCCCCTCACCTCCGAAGGCCTCTCTCCTTGGCTTGTAGACGCTGCCTTCTCCCTGTGTCTTCACGTGGCCATCCCTCTGTGTGTGTCTGTCTTCACCTCCTCTTACTAAGGATATCGGTCATATGGGATTAGGGTCCCCCCAATGACCTCACTTTAACTTAATTACCTCTTTAAAGGCTCTGGCTCCAAAAACAGCCACATGTGAGTCTGGAGGGCATAAAATCCAACCCATAATGGGCAGGAACCAGAGGGCTTTCTAAAACTCCAGCCGTCAGGGCCACTTCCGCCTCCCAACCTCCCCACAGTTACAGCCTCTTCTTCTTGGGTCAAGCACTGCCCCTTCTGGACCTCTCTTTTAGAGGGTAGAGTAGACAGGGCTGAGGATGGAAAGGCCTAGGGCCCCATGTGGCCTGGGATGAGGCGTCTCCTGGGACCAGGACACCCTGGGATGCCGAGAGGGTGGACCAGAGGGTCCCTGAGCCAATCTTCTGAGAGCCTGCCCTCCAAGTTCCAAGCACCTTGGTGAGCACACGGGCCGGTCCCATAGGCTGCAGGGCTGTCGGGGGGTGGGGTGGGGCATACGTCATGTGACAGGGACGCCAGGGCTGCCCTGATTGACCATGGAGGGGCTGCAGTCCCCAGCGGGGTGCTGGGAGCTGGTGTTAGGGAGAAGTTGGCCTGGGAGCCCTGTTTTTGGTATCCACTTTTTTCTCTGCTTGTCCTGTTGTCCTGCTCAGGTCCACGTGGATGCCAGGTCGTGGCCAAGGGCCCAGGCTGATGGCCTGCAGCCCAGCCCAGGCTTGCTCTCCTGATACCATTCTGGAGGCTCCTGGGTCCTCTGCCCACCCCCTCCTCCTGGCATTTGCCTACGAGCCTTGGGATCCTGTCCAGTCTGGCCAGGCCCCCGCGGCTGGCCACCACCCACGTGATAAGCATGCAAATCTCTAAACGAAATGCAATTAATACCCAAATGAGAGCCTGGGAGCAGCTTGGGCTGGGCCTGAGAGGCTGGGCTAGGCTCAACCTTGGGGCCCCAAATATTTGTCTCTCATTTGAATGTCTTTTGTGGGCTGGCAGGCAGGGCCTTGAAAAGGGGCCTCAACGGCTCCCACAGGCACGCCAGGTTTCGGGAGCTCTGAGCCATTTGGTGCTCACTCAACACTTGTTCCAGGTCCCGCCTGGACTACCTTGCAAGGCTTTCTGGGCCCCAGAGCCCGGCCCCTCCCTGAGCACCCCTTCCAGAGTCCCCAGCCCCCACCAGGCTGGCTCTGTGCTGCCCACGCCGCCAAGCAGGGTGGACAGAGCAGAGAGCTTGAGACCCATTTGTCGGAAGTGGAGACTGAGGCTTGAGGCAGGATGAATTTGTGGGAGGACCCGGGGCATTGAGGGGAAAGCTGGATGGGTCTGGGCTCCCTGTGTGCTGGGCCAGAGCCAGGCTTTGTGGGAGGGGTGTGGCAGCTGGCAGGCTGGCATGGGGCAGCCCCTCAGGGCCTGTGGCTTTCTCTGGCATGGCTGTGGGTGTGCACTGATGTGTGTGTGCATTAGTGTGGGGCAGGTGCCCACTGCCACTCCAGCGCCACTGCACGGGTATGGGGCCCTGGGGCCTCCCCCAGAGGTGGCAGCCTCTCCATCCGTGGAAGGCACGAGCCTGGCACTTCTGCAGCCAATTGTCCTCTGTATAGGTGGCTCCCTGCACCACCTCGGCCAGAATCCCATCATGGGGCCCATCTGGCACTCGTGTGTGCTTCGGTCCCTGTCGACCTCCAGCGACTGCGGAACCGTCCCCCTCACAGCCCCTGCTGTGGTGCCAGGCCAGGGGCTGCTTTCCTTGCCTCGCTTCTGTTCATCCTGGAGTGAATGCTGTGCCCATATTACAGGCGTGGAAACTGAGACTCCAGGGCTGCTGGACGAATTTCCAAAGCCACTGGCTGGTGGGGGGCAGAGCAGGATTCCCAGGCAGGGAAAGCTCTTCGTGCAGGACACACGGGCAGCTCTGCCTGGGGGAGCGGGGCCTGCGGGCTGGGATGGTCTTCCCCGCAGCAGCCACCCCCTCAGCCCTGACATGACCTCTCTAGTTGGCCTGTATCTAGTCGGGCTGAGTCTTTAGGGCTGAGCTAGGAAAACCTGTAGCGGCTCCAGATGGGGGCAGGGGCTTCCTGCAGCCTGGTAGGGTAAGGTGGGGTCAACTGAGCTGCCCAGGGCCACCTGCCAGGTCTCCTGACATCCCTCTGCATCTTCGGGGGAAATGAGTCCCGCTTCACACTGCCTTCGCCCCCTCGGCTGGGGCTGCCTTTGTGCCAAGTTCACACTGACCTCCCTGGAGCCCCTCCCTCATGAGAGAGAGGCACTCGTCTTCCTCCAGGAAGCCTTCCCAGATGCCCCTCCCCCCAGACCTCAGGCAGCATCCTGGGGGAAGACACATGGGCAGAGAGGATAGGTTCAGTCTGCCCCCTCACCCCTCAGCCCTCCATGTCCTCTCTGCTCCAATTTCTGCTGGGCTCCCCACCCCCCCCCCGGGGGTGTGAGAAGCACCAGGAGAGCAGCAGGCGGCTCTTGGAGGCTGGCAGAGGGATTCCGGGGGAGAGAGAGGACCATGGGTTTTAGGGTCAGGGCTCAGGTTGAACACCTGGTCTTCTGGGGGCAGCAGGATTCTGCTCTCAGAAGGTGCAGTCCTTTGGGGACTCAGGTCTTGGCCATGGCCCCAGGGCTGGCCAGGCCCACACAGAGCTGGGACCCGCAGATGGGAGGGTCCTGCAGGGTGAAGGATGGACTGGCAGGCCCGGCTGGCATGTACAGGCATGGGTTGCAGGCTTGCAGCAAGGGGCCTGACCCTGGCGCATCTCCCATCCCACTGCCTGGGACAGGGGTGATCCCAACGCTGCCTGCCTCTCCGAAGCACAGGCTGCATTTCCCGACTGCCTTCATGGCCGAAAAGAAGAGGTGGGATTGAGAAGGGTCAGTAGAGGTTATGCAGCCTGGAGGTGAAGGTTGGCTGGGGGGATGAGACTTCATACTTGGCCTTGGGAGCCCTGGGCCAGGACGCCCTATCACAGAGGCTCCCAGGCTCTCGCCCTATTGCAGAGGCTCCAAGGCTCTCTACGGAGGGGAAAGGGTGGGCACATAGCCCCATGAGGGTGTGTCCTCGTTAGCTCCCAGTGACTGGGACACAAGGGCCAAGCTGGGCTTCTCTGGAAGCCTGTGGACCACCGGTGCCCAGCCTGGAGTCCCCTTTCCTCCTGGGCCTTCTAAGGCACCCTGCAGAATCCGGTCCAGGGCAGTGGTTGAACAGCTCTGTCCGTCATCTTTCCACTGGGGCACAGGCACCTCAAATGCAGGAACCTGGAGTGCATGTTGACAAGTGTGCACGGCTGACACTCCCAGAACCTCCACCCGAACCCCCATGCAGAATGTTTCCAGCAGCAGCAGCAGGCATCCCTGAGACCCGCTCCAGCTAACATGCCCTCCCTCCCTCACCCTTCGCCTCTCCTGACATCTGTCACTGTAGGTAGGGTTTGTTCCTGAGCTTCAGGTGAACATCACCGCACAGCATGGACCCCCCCGCCCGTCTCTGCATCTGTGAGTCGTCCATGTTCCTCTTTGCTGCAGTCGCGTAGACGGCCATGGTGCCCGTAGCAGGATTCACCTCTTGTGTTCCCATCGATGGGCCTGGGGCAGCTCCGGGGTTTGGCTGCCATTAAGCATGTTCTTGGGGCTTTCTTGTGTCTGGGTCTTGGTGGATGTAAGCTCTCTGCTCTGCCCTGAGTTCGTGCGCAGGAGGGGACAGGCTGGGCCTGACCATTACCCGTGTTTGCATCCAGGGTGGCCACTGAGGGCCCCATGGGCAGGCTTTGTCCCGCCGCTGAGGAGCTGTGGTCAGCAGGTCACGCTGGGCAGGTGGGGGCCCCCCACTCCTGTCCCTTGGCCCTCGCTGCTGTGCACCCTATGCCATTGGCTTCTCCCTGTGCCCTCTGAGCAGGCATCCTCGTCCTTGTGGTGGGACAAGGACAGGCATTCAGGAAGGGGCGTTTCTGCTCACCCACCTGACACCCCTTTTGGAGCGAGGCAGGGTCGCGAGAAGGATGCTTGTGACAAGGATCCTGCACATTCTGCACTGGTACCCCTGAACTTCACATACAAGCTGGAGATAAAAATAAATAAAATAAAACAGAAAGACAGAGGCCAGGTCATTCTCTGAGGTCTCAGGGCAGGGAAGTGGCTGTGGGGATTCACAGGCCGCTTGAGTGCTCTGCACACCCACCCCGTGGTTCTGGCCTGGATCGGGCTTGGGATAAGGATGGGGACCTGAGGACCCTTTGCAACCGCCACAGTAACCCCCTCCCAGTCTCCCTCAGTCCTTCATCCCCACCTGTGTGGAAGTCAGGGAGGTGGGTGGGTGGAGGGTCTCTGGGACCCTCTCCTGTCAGAAGTCTGGGATTCTGGGACTTTCTTTTTTTTTTCTTTTTTTTTTTGAGACAGCATCTCGCTCTATCGCCCAGGCTGGAGTGCAGTGGCGCAATCTCAGCTCACTGCAGGCTCCGCCCCCCCGGGTTCACACCATTCTCCTGCCTCAGCCTCCCGAGTAGCTGTGACTACAGGCGCCCGCCACCATGCCCAGCTAATTTTTTGTATTTTTTAGTAGAGACCGGGTTTCACCGTGTTAGCCAGGATGGTCTCGATCTCCTGACCTCATGATCCGCCTGCCTTGGCCTCCCAAAGTGCTGGGATTACAGGCGTGAGCCACTGCGCCTAGTCAATTCCGGGACTTTCTGAAGTCCCCATAGGCGTGGGAGGTGACCTGTGTCGGGGCTGCAGAACTCAGCCAAACACTCCTGCTGGGCAGGCAGGGAGGCATTCCAGAGTGGGAGAGAGCACCCCGGGAGGGAGGAGAGCCTTTGGGAGGGCAGTGCGCCCAGGGTGGCACGTGCTGCGGGCTAGGCAGGGAGCAGCAACCCAGCCACTGCTGCCTGAGGTGGGTCTCCTGACGTGGGCCTCGGGGTGCCCTGGAGGAGGCAAGCAGCAGCAGGGCCAAGGCTCCAGTGATGCAAAACCCTGGGAGTGGGCCCAGCAAAACCTGGGCCAGCAGAACCACGGGGGATGGGGCGGGGGTCTCTAGCAGGGGCGGGAGGTCATTGAGGGCAGGCGGCTCTGCCAGCGCCTGGCCCCCACCCCCACCCTCTGGCTTCCCTTCCCTATCTCAGCCTCCCTAGCCCCAGGGCAACCGGGCAGTGCTGGCTCAGGTCGAACCTGTTCTGGGCAGGGCTGGCGTTGCTGCTGCTGCCCGCCCACTGGGGCTGGATTCCAGCTTCTGTTTCTACTCCATTTCACCTGAGCGCCTGAAACCACCTTTGCACCAGCCTCAGCCTCACTGCCCTCCACTCCCAGAGCCCCAGGGACTCTGCTCAGGCCTGAGCCCTCCCTCCCTCCTGCACATATGCATGCACACATGCACAGACACAGTAACACACTGGGACACACACAAACACATGCACATATACACGTGTAGACCCACAGACACAGACCACACACAAAGACACAGACACAGACATAGACATATGCACACATAGACACACACACACATGCAAATACAGCACATATATTCATAGAGACACATGCATGGACACACACAAACACACACACGCAGAAACGCACACGCCCCTGGAGCAGGTTGAGACTGGCTGTCTCGGGCAGCACTGGTGCAGGCCTAGGCCACCCTGGCTGGGTGAGGAAGTCCAGCACCAGGAGGCTGCTCTGCCATCTCTGCCAACCTCTTCTTTGTCCCCCTGTCACCCACAGGCCCCCCAAGCTCACACAGGGGCTGTGCCATAATGCACTCTGCAGCAGGGCGTGAGGCCCACTTACTCCCCATCCTCGCTGGCACTAGGTTGTGTCCCGTGAGTTTTTGCTGTTTCGCTTTGTTTTACCCTTCGCAGCAGGAGTACACAGGAGCACACGGGAGCACACAGGAGTACACAAGAGCACGCAGGAGCACACAGGAGTATAAAGGAGCATGCAGGAGCACACAGGAGCACACAGGAGCACACAGGAGTACACAGGAGCATGCAGGCACAGGAGCATGCAGGAACATGCAGGAGTACACAGGAGCACACAGGAATACACAGGAGTACACAGGAGCACACAGGAGCACACAGGAGCACACGAGTACACAGGAGCACACGAGTACACAGGAGCACAGAGGAGTACACAGGAGCACACAGGAGTACACAGGAGTACACAGGAGCACACAGGAGCACAGAGGAGCACACAGGAGCACACAGGTCTCTAGCGGTTTGCATTTCCCTGAAACTAACCCTGTGGCATATCTTTTGGGGCTTCTTTGCCATCTACTTCCCTTCTTTGGTGTCATGTCTGTCAAGCTGTTTGCTGATTTTTTTAATTGGGCTGTTTGTTTTCTTATTGTTGAGTTTCAAGTTCTTTGTGCATTCTGAATACAAATTCTGCATCTGATAATGTAATTGCAAATATTTTCTCTCAGCCTGTGGTTTGTCTTTTCAGTGTCTTAACATGGCCATTTACAGAAGAAAAGTTTTACATTTAACAAAGTCCCGTGTATTAACTTTTTTTGTTTTCCTGTTATGGGTTATGCTTCCACGTCACAGCTGAGGACTTTCCCAGAGATTCTCAGTTCAGGCCTGTTTTGCTCCCAGAGGACATTTGGCAGTGTCTGGGGACATACTTAGTTGTCACAACTGGAGAACACCGCTGCTAACCCTCCCCTGGTGCACAGACCAGCCCCCACACAGGAGCTACGTCCCCAAATGGCAACAGTACCGAGGCTAAAGACCCTGGCTATCCTAAGGGCACAAAGATTTTCTCTGTTCTCTTCTAGAAGTTTTATAGTCGTGTTTTACATTAAGGTCTATGATTCATTTAGAGTTAATTTTTGTGTAAGGTGTGAGATATGTGTGTCCAGGTTCGTTTTTTGCATATGGACATCCAATAGATCCAGTTCCATTTGTTGAAAAGACTGCCCTTTCTCTATTGATTTCCCTTTGCATCTTTGCCAAAATTCACTTGACTATATTTATATGGATCCACTTCTGGGCTCTCTATTCAATCCCACTGAGCTGAGTCTACGCCTTCACCACCTCAGTGTCCTAATTGCTATAGCTTTATAGTCAAATCAGGTAGTAAATAGTAAATATATAGTAACATATCAGTGAAATCAGATGGTGATCAGAAAATAATTTTCCTAAATTATTTTGACTATCCTAGAGCATTTTAATTTCCATATGAATTTTTGAATCAACTTGTCAAAATCTACAAAACATTCTGCTGGGAAAATTATTGGGATGTATGAATATTTAGATCAATGTGGGGAGAATTGACATCTTAATAATATTGACTCATCTAATCCATGAACATAGTACATTTTTCTGTTTGTTTAGGTCAGAATACTTTTTTTGTTACATCTGTGCCCAAGTTTTTCATTTGGGGAGCATTATTGTAAGTGGATCTATTTTGAAAATGTAAAATTCTAATTGTTTGTTGCTAGCAAACAGAAATATTAATACAACTGACTTTTGTATATTGACTTTATACTGAGATCTTGCTCAACTCTCCTGTTCATTTGAGGAGTTTTCTCTAGTTGTTTGGGGAATTTTCTATGCAACATTCATGTCATTGTGAATTGACTTAGTTTTATTTCTGCCTTTCAAATTTGTATACCATTTCTTTCTTTTTCTTGCCTTAATATCTTGGCTAGGCTTTCCTGTAAAATATGGAATAGAAGTGTGAGAGGCGATGTCATACTTTCTTTACAATCTTAGGGGTGAAGTACTCAGCCTTTCACCATTTGGTATGTTAGCTTTTTTTTTTTTTTTTCAGCTTTGCCTTTTATTAGGTTCAGTTCTCTTACATTCCTAGTTTGTTGACAGTTTTTTAATAATCATGAATGAATGTTACATTTTATCATTTTTTGCTTTCTGTGTTTTCAACCCTTGTTGGTAGGTGCCTACACATTGAGGATTGCTTTCTCAGAAAATGGAACTCCTTTATTGTTATGTGAGGTCTCACTTATCCCTTGTAATAGTCCTTGTTCTGAAGCCTACTTTGTCTGAGATGAATGTAGCTGCTGTAGCTTTATTTTGACACATGCTTCTGTGTTACATATTTTCCATCCTTTTACTTTAACCTTATTTATGTCTTTATATTTAAAGTGGCTTTCATATAGATAGCATATAGTTGGGTCTTTTGTTTATTCAGATTGATAATCTCTTTTCATTGGTGTGTTGAGATTGTTTAATATAATTATTTATTTATCTATTTGGAGTGTTTTTCTCTTTTTAGAGACGGGATCCCATTCTGTTGCCCAGGCTGGAGTGCGGCGGTATGATCATAGCTCATTATAGCCTCTGAACTCCTGGGCTTAAGCAATCCTCCCACCTTGGCCTCCTAAAATGTTGGGATTACATGCCCGAGCCACTGCTTCTGGCCATATGCTTGGATTTAATTTACCATCTTGCTAGCTCTTTTCTATTTATTCCATCTGTTGTCCCCCCACTCCCTTTTCTGCCTTCTTTTGGATTAACTGAGTACTTTTTATGATTCCATTTTATTTCCACTATTGGCTTACCATTTATATCTTTTTTTTAAATTAATAGTTGTCTTAGGTTTTATAATATACATCTTTAAATAATCAGTGTCTACCAAATGATATTACCTTGCTGTATGTGTTATATAATAAATTTACAACTGCATATTCTCAATTCCTTCCTCCCACTGTTTGTGCTATTATTGTCATACATTCTATTTTACATTATACTATAGACATATAATACGTGACCACGATTTTTTCTTTAGTCAGTTATCTTTTAGAGCAATTAAAAATAAGAAAGAAAGAAATTCTATTTGTACTTTCATTTATTCCATTTCTAGTGCACTTTTCTTCTTTGTGTAGATCCAAGTCTCTATCTGGTATCATGTTTTTGCCTGAAGAACTTCCCTTAATATTTCTTATAGTGAAGGTCTTTCAGTAACAAATTCTACAGTTTTTGTTTGTCTGAGAAAGATTTTATTTCTCCTTTTTTTGAAAGATATTTGTACTAAATATAGAATTCTGAATCAACATTTTTTGTTGTTGTTGTTTCTCTTTCATCCCTGGCTGACTTTGTTTCTGACGAGAAGTTTAGAAGTATGCTACCATATTTCTGTTTTCCCTGTGTCTGTATGGAATGTACCTGTATTCTCTGGTTGCTGTCAAGAGTTTTGCTTTTGTCTTGGGTTTTCAGCAGTTTAAATGTGATATACCTTCAGTTTTTAAAAAATGGTACTTACCGGCCGGGCATAGTGGCTCACACCTGTAATTCCAGCCCTTTGGGAGGCTGAGGTGGGTGGATCACCTGAGGTCAGGGGTTCCAGACCAGCCTGGCCAACATGGTGAAACTGTCTCTACTCCGGGCCTGGTAGCAGGCGCCTGTAATCCCAGCTACTTGGGAGGCTGAGGCAGGAGAATCACTTGGACCCGGGAGGCGGAGGTTGTAGTGAGCTGAGATCATGCCATTGCACTCCAGCCTGGGTGACAAGAGTGAAACTATGAAAAAAAAAAAAAAAAAATGGTACTTACCTTGCTTGGTATTCTCTGAACTTGGCCATGTGGTTTATTGTTTGTCAATGATTTTATAAAATTCTTACCCACTATTTCTCCAAATATGTCTTTTTCACTGTGTTTTCTATCTTTTCTTTCTGAGATTCCAATCATACATATGTTAGATCACTTAATATGTCCCACACTTCTTGAAGGATTTGGGATTTTTTTCCCCTTTTCAATATTTTTCCCTCAATATTTTTTCATGAGCCCACTGGAGGCTTCTTCTCATGGCTGTTACTGTGTTTTTCATTTTAGCTTTTCCATTTGATTTCTTCTTCTAGTTTCCATCTCTTTGCTGAAGTTACCTACCTGAGCTTGCATATTGTCCCCCTTCTCCGTTAGGGTCCTTAGAGTCTTTAGTCTTTAGCATATTTATTGTATTTAAAATGTCCTGTCTGACAGTTCTGACACCTGTGTCATATCTGAGTCTGTTTCTTTTTTTATCATTATTATTTTGAGACAGGGCCTCACTCTGCTGCCCAGGCTGGAGTGCAGAGGCACAATCATAACTCACTGCAGGCTTGACCTCCTGGCTCAAGCGATTCTCCTGCTTCAGCCTGCTAAGTAGCTGGAACCACAGGCGGGCACCACCATGCGCAGTTGATTTTTTAATTTTTATTTTTTTGTAGAGGTAGGTCTCCCTTTGTTGCCCAGGCTGGTCTCAAACTCTTGGGCTCAAGCGATCCTCCCACCTCAGTCTCCCAAAGTGCTGGGATTCCAGGTTGTGAGCCACTGAGACCAGCCTTTCAGTCTGATTATTTTGCTTGCTTTGTCTTGATAGTGTGTTATCTATTTATCTTTTATTTGTTTATTTATTGAGATGGAGTCTCACTTGTTGCCCAGGCTGGAGTGCAGTGGTGCGATCTCGGCTCACTGCAACCTCTGTCTCCTGGGTTCAAGCGATTCTCCTGCCTCAGCCTCCTGAGTAGCTGGGACTACAGGCATGTGCCACCACACCTGGCTAATTTTTGTGTTTTTAGTAGGGATGGGATTTCACCATATTGGCCAGGATGGTCTCGATCTCTTGAACTGGTGATCCATCCGCCTGGGCCCCCCAAAGTGCTGGGATTACAGGCGTGAGCCACAGACCCTGGCCTATTTATTTATTTTTTTAATAGGCCTCATCAATATTTTGAAATCTGGGCATCATGCGGAGGACAGTAGAGACTGAAGGAATTCGTTTTGTGCCTTTGGAAATGGGCATACCCTTCTTTTTGCTGTTCCTTTACTGCGGGGCTTGGGGCTAATCTCGTCCGGAGTTGAGCTGGGTTTGAGTTTGGTGTTGTCATGGTTATCCCTGGAGTACCACAGTCATCTAATCCCTCCAGCACTACTTTGTATTTACCACAGAGAGGCTTTTCCCAGTGTCCAACCAGCCTTCGGCTATAAGCTTACCTTGGGGAGGGCGTCCACATTCCGCAGGCCTCTCCCAGGCCACACTCCGCAGGCCTCTCCCAGGCCACACTCCGCAGGCCTCTCCCAGGCCACACTCTTCGGGCTCTCCCAGGCCACACTCCGCAGGCCTCTCCCACTCCAAGGTCACTTGTTACATGGTGCTTGTCAGCAGGTGCTGGAGGTGGGGGGCTGTTCAGTTTTTTCAGATTAACCCTATGTCCTTGGGTCTTGTGGGTGAAGCCTTCTTGGGACTTCTGCCCTACGCTCAGCTGTAGCTCTGGGCGCAGCGTGTAGCTTATCCCTCCCCAGGGCACAGGGCTTTTAGGATTCCCCCAGTTTCGATGGTTTCTACTAGTGCCCTAAGTGTGACGGTGTTTTTTGCCTTTTCTGCCTTTCCTCCAGCAATCTAAGGGTTTTGTTCCATTGAGGAGAATAACCTATGTAGGTTTTGTACCTTTGGGACAGTGGCTGTTGTTCCCCTCTGCTAGGCCTACACCACAAAGACAGCATCCCGTGAAATCCATGGGGACTTGCCAGTGGATGTGGATTTCCCTTCACTCCGCAGCCCCTGGGGTTTCTATGCTCTCCCATTACCCCACACTCACCTTTGCCAACTCATTAAACATTTTGGCTGTGTTCTTGCTGGTGTCTGGCCTCATCTGTCTCGGTGACAGCCTGCATCCCGTCTCCTCCTGCAGGCACCTGCCTTCCCTTTGTTTTGGGTTAGTTGGTTGCCCTGTGACCTCAGCTCTGAGAGAGTTTTGAGAAAAGTCATGACTTTTCAGGTTGCTTGGTGCCTTTTGTTGCTGCTGCAGTTTAAGGATGGGAGCTGGGCTCTTTCCAGCTCTCTAGATCCTAAGTGGAAGCTGGGAGTCACCTCTGACCTTCACTTTCCCCAGAGTTTTGCAAACACCTTCACACTGGGCTCCTTCTAGGTCCTCCTGGGTGGGCAGCAGGCGTCGTTAGCTCCTGTAAAACTGGGGCACATGGGGACCCAAGGGAGGGGACTAGCCCAGGCTCTGCATGAGACTGTGGTGGAGACCGTCCAGGGCCCTTTCTCAACTTGGTGGTGCTGGTGCTGGTGCTAGCTGGTGTTTCAGGTGTGTTTTGAAGGAGGTGGGGGATCTGGAGCTTCCCCAGCCCTCTCTGCAGCTCCTTGGCCTGGTCCTCTCCTGGGGTCACCTCTTAGGCCTATCCCTGCGAGCTTCTGATACCACCTGGGCCACAGCACTCCAGGCCCACACCTGGAAATGGAGGCTGACTGGGAGGTTGACTTTGACGTATGAGGCCTTTCTGGCAGCCTGGGAGTCCACTGGGCTGGTGTGGAGGGTGGGAGGGGGTCAGGTTTCTGATTCTCTTGGGGGCCCCTTGTTTCACTGATGGGCTCAGGGTCTGTCTGCAGGTGAAGGAATATGATGTGTTGTCTGACCAGGGCAGCCTGGAGCCCTCAGCCTCCTCCCTCTAGTGGGCTCTCTGCATTTTGGAGGGGATCATAATGGGGTGGGGCACTGAGGGGTGGGAGCCCAGGGAGGAGAAACGGAGGCAGCTCCAGGCATCACTGAGTCATGGATCACTGAGACTGAATGGAATCGGGTCTGTTTTAATTTCATCCCTGTCCCCCAGCCCCCGCCATGGAGGTCTGGCAGGGACCCGCTGAAGGACCTGCAGCCAGTCCTGCCCTCATCAGCCCCACCCACTCACACACAAAGAACACCAAGAGCTTATCAAGCCCAGTCTGCTGGTTTGCCCACCCCAGGCCTGGGGGCTGTGCTGGGGTCATGTCTCCTTTTCCAGCCTGGTGGGAGGATAGTGCCAGGGTCCAAGGTGAACCACGCAGTTGTCGTCACACCGGGGTTCCTGTCCACCGGAACCTACCCCCTCATGCTCTCAAAGCTCAAGCACTGGCATCTCAGGGCACACTGCCTAGAAACAGAGCCTGGGCTGGAATTCTTGTGCAGGAGATACAGATAAGCCAGGAGGCGGGGCTTCAGCATGGTATCCCAGGACTGGAAGCAAGAGGCTGCCTTCTGTTCCTCCTTGTCAGTCATTTGCTGTGTGTCCCCCAGGGCACACACCTCCTGGATGTGGGGCTTCCCTTTAGCTAAACAGCTCTTCATTGAGCCATTAGTTGTCAACACTCAACAGCTGGGGGATAGGCACACAGTCCAGATAAAAGGAGTTGGGGAGGACACCAGTAGCACCCGTGACCGAACACGCCTTACCCCACCCCCACCCCCCGCACAGTCCACCTGTGTAGGAGGTTTGCTCCCTCCAGGAAAGCTTCTCCAGGATCAAGTTGGTCCCAACACCGGGGGAAATTGACACTAACAGGCTGAGTGGGATGAACGCCAGTGCCTACTCCTGCCATTGCCATTGTCATTGCCTGGGGCTCTGACTGATACCCACCATCCCTTCCTCCTCCATCCATGTCAGATGGCCGGGACCTTGAGCAGCCCGTGGCCACCATGGCCTTACAATGCTCACACTGTGGCGCTTGCTACTTGCGGGAAGACCTGTGCATGGCAGCACCAAGAGATGCCCCTGGTGGGTCACCTGCCCGCCCCCATCGATGACGGTATTCATACCTTCTCATGATGCTCCCAGCTAGTTACCCCTGCTGTTATGGGAACTTCCTTCTGTCTGCCAGATTGTTGATACCAGGAGCCCAAAGAGACCCGGTGGAAGCTGTGTCTTAATAGTGTCTTCCGGTGGAAGCGTCCCGCTCTGGGAATGGCCCTGTCAAGCAACAGAGCCTAAAACTGCTGGAAATAGAACCACGGATTTGGTCCCCTTCTCTCCCTACAAGTGCATGACCAGGTCCTGCACTCAAAGCTCCGCCCCCTGGGAGGGTTTCCCCATCGCCACCATCACCACCACCTGAGTGGGCTGCGGTGCAAGAGCAGTCCTTTGGGGGCTCACTAACGTTTCTAGCTAACCTGCCAATGAGTGAAGCTCAGGCCCCTTCCTTCTCCATCGGCTGGTCAGAGGGACCTCTGCAGGAGGTCACAGGTGTGAACTGAAGAAGAGGTGTCAGTGCAACGCTGGTAGATGATGTGGGGGTTCTGATCCCCAGATTATGTAGCTTTCTTTTGCCCTCTGCTTGTTCCCAGTACCAGGTGGTATCTTTTCCCATGTATACTGGATGCTGCTGGGCTTGCCTGGCCTTCTGATTTGGTGGGTTTAACAGATCCTAGCTCAAGATGGGCATCTCTGACCACATGGTCACTTAATGTCCATGACCAGAAACTCTTTCTCTAGAGATTCCCGCAGAAGAGCAGGAACCTCTTTCTGAATGGTATGGTTCTCTGCAGGGTCTTCTTCCAGAGCCCATGGAGTCTGGGCCAGGACTCTTCTTTGAAGCTCTCCAGGGGCTCTGTGTGTGTGGTGTCTTTCTCCATTGCAGATACCTCTTGTACCATGGGATTCGCCAGATTTTATGGCAATAACTTCATGGTAATAAGATCATGATGTAGCAGGCCCCTAAAGCTTCGTGGAATTTATCTCCCAGCCTGGCTCATGTGCCTTACTTGGGGCGTCCAGAGTACTTTCCCCTGCTTGCTCGTCAGATCCAGTTAACAGACTGCCATCAATATGGTGAACTAACGTGATAATCTGTGGAATGTCCAGAGGGCCTTTTCCCTTTGGACTATACTGTGACAAAGAGCAGAAGAATTAACATATCCCTGGGGCAAAACTGTGACTGTATACTATTGTCCATCCGGTGCGAATGCAAATTGCTTCTCACACTCTCTCCTGATGAGATGGAAAGGAATTCATTCACAGAATCAGTAGCTACTGATACCAGGTACCAGGGGCAGTGTTAATTTAATCTTAGACTAAATGAATCTAATTTAATCTAAGATTAAATGAAGATACCACATCTGGCCTGGCAGCCCATTTGGTGGTGCTACTTGGTTGAGTTTGAGGTCTGCAATCATCTATTCTGATTCAGCCAGTCTGCAGAGAGGCCAGAGAGAGGAAATCAGGAGAGAGATAATGGGGGTTACTAACTAGGCCTTCTTTAACTCTTTGAAGGTGGCATCAATCTCAGCCATTTCTCCTGGGAAGTTATAGGTTTATTGGGGGCTAATTGACATACAATAAACTACACATATTTAAAATATAGAGTTTTTTTTTTTTTTTTTTTTTTGAGATAGGGTCTCACTCTGTTGCCCAGGCTAGAGTGCAGTGGTGCAATCTCGGCTCAATGCAACCTCCGCATCTAGGGTTCAAATGATTATCCTGCCTCAGCCTCCTGAGTAGCTGGGACTATAGGTGTGCGCCACCATGCCCGGCTAAGTTTTTTGTATTTTTAATAGAGATGAGGTTTCACCATGTTGGCCAGGCTATCTAGAACTCCTGACCTCAGGTGATCCGCCTGCCTCAGCCTCCCAAAGTGCTGAGATTACAGGCGTGAGCTACCACATTGGGCCAAAATGCAGAGTTTTATACATTTTGACATATGTGTACAACAGTGAGACCATCATCACCATCAAAAATTTCTTGTAAGTTTTAAATTTGTAATTAAATTACAACTGTGTAATCTCTTCCTCCCACCCCTCCTCCCCAGCCTTAGGTAACCACTGATCTGCCTTCTATCAGATATTCTTTGCGTTCTACAGTGTTATGTCAATGGACACATACAGGATGTATTCTTTTGTCTGGCTTATCTCATGCCACATACTTATTTTGAGATTCATTGATATTGTTACAGGTATCAATCGTTCATTTATTTTTATTGATGAATAACATGAATGGGTATATTTGTTTATACCTTCACTTGTTAGCCGTCACTTGGATTATTTCTGGTTTGGGCTATCTATGATCCAATACTATAAACATTCATGAACAAGTCTTTGTGGAAACAAATGCTTTCATTTTTCTTGAGTAAATACCTAGGAGTGGAACGGATGGATCATATGGCCGGCCGGTGTGTGTTTAACCTTTTAAGAATCTACCAAATCATTTTTTAAAGAGGTTGTACCATTAATCTTCCCACTCATAGTGCATGAGAGTTCCAATTTCTCCTATCTTTGCCAAAAGTTGGTATGATCAGTTTTAAAGCAAAAAATTTAACCATTCTAATAGGTGTGTAGCGATATCTCATTATGATTTTTAATTTTCTTTTCCTAATGATTAATGACATTGAGTGTGTTTTCATGACCTTACTTATTATCCATGTATCTTCTTTGGTCAAGTGTATAGGAGATATCTGTATATCTTTTTTGCTCATTTTTATAGGGTTGTTTTCTTATTATTCATTTTTGAAAATATACAGAGACTATGCAATGAATATTCTGGATGTAAGTCCTTCATCATAATATGATTTGTGAATATTTCCTATCAGCTGATGGCTTGTTTTCTTTATTCTCTTAAGACTGCCTTTCAAAAGAGCGGAATTTTAAAATTTTGATGACATTCAATTTGGCCATCTTTCTTTTATGAATTGTGCCTTTGCTGCCATATCCTTTTTGTGACTAATCCAAGGTCACAATGATTTTCCACCATGTTTTTGTCTGACAGTTTCATAGTTTTACATTTATATTAGGTCACTAATTCATTTTACATTAATGAATTTGAATATAGTTTGAGGTATTGGTCAAAGTTATTTTGTCTTTTTGCATGTGGATATCCAATTGTTCCAGCATCATTGGTTGAAAAGATACAATTTCTCTATTAAGCTGACTTTGCACCTTTGTCAAACTAGCTGTCCTCATGTGTGAGTCTATTTCTTGGCTATCTGATCTGTTCCATTGATTTACTTCTCTATCATTATGCCAATAGAACACTGTCTTCATTATTGTAATTTTATAACCTTGAAATCAGATAGAGTAAGTCCTCTAAGTATGTTGTTCGGTTTCAAAGATGTTTTGGTTACTGTAGGTCCTTTGGATTTCCATAGGAATTTTAAAATCAGTTGTCAGTTTCTACAAAAAGCTTGCTGGAGTGCTGATTGAAATTACGTTGAATCTATAGATGAATTTGTCAGAAACTGACATCCTGATAATAATTCTGAGTCTTTCAATCTAGGACTCAGTATTATTTCTTTATTTATTTGGGTATTACTTGTTTTTTCTCAGGAATGTTTTATAGTTTTCAGTACACCAGACTTGCACTTATTTTTTCAGATTTCTCTTGCAGTATTTTGCATTTTTACGCTAGTAAAATTTCAATGTCTGATTGTTCTTTGCGTGTTTCATGTAGATTCTGTTTGACCGTCTACATAGGCAATCATTTCTTGTATAAATTAAGACAGTTTTTCTTCTTCCATTCCAATCTGGATGTATTTGTTTCTTTTTCTTTTCTTATTACACTGGGTAGAGCAGATATCTTCACCTTGTTTCCCATCTCAGGAAGAAAGCTTTCAATACTTTACCATTAAATATGTTAGCTGTAAGTTTTTCATGGATACTCCTTATCAGGTTGAAGAAATTCCCTTTTATTCCTAATTTGCTGAGGGTTTTTATCAGGAAAGGATATTGTATATTGTTTGTTAGATGCTTTTTCTTAGCATTGTGGTGGTTAATTTTATGTATCAAATTGGATGGACTACTGTGCCTAGATGTTTGGTCAAATATTATTCTAGATGCTTCAGCTAAGGTAATTTTTGGATGAGATTAATGTTAAATTGGTGAACTCTGAGTAGGGCAGATTAACCTCCACAGTGTGCAGGGTCCTTGTCTTAGTTCATTTTGTGTTGCTGTAAAGAAATACCTGAGACTGGAGATCTATACAGAAAAAAGATTTATTTGGCTCGTGATTCTTGTGGCTGAAAAGTTCAAGATTGGACATCTGCATCATGGTGAGGGAGAAAGCAAGAGTGAGCAAAGAAGGGGAGATGCCAGGCTCTTTTTAATAACCAGCAACCAGTAAAGAACTGACTCATCCCTGAGGAAGGACATTGATCTATTCAGGAGGGATCTGACCCCATCACCAAAACACCTCCCATTAGGCCTCACCTCTAACATCGGGGATCAAGCTTCAGTATGAAGTTTGGAGGGGACAAACATCTAAACCAGGGGTGTCCAATCTTTTGGCTTTCCTGGGCCACACTGGGAAAAGAAGAATTGTCTTGGGCTACACATAAAATATACTAACACAAATGATAGCTGATGAGCTAAAAAAAAATTTGCAAAAAAGTCTCATGTTTTAAGAAAGTTTACTAATTTGTGTTGGGCTGCATTGAAAGCAGTGCCTGGCTGCATGTGGCCCATGGGCCACAGGTTGGACAAGCTTGAACCATATAGTCCTCATGTAAGCAGTTGATGAAGGCCTTAACAAAACAAAGATTGACTTTCTCTAAGCCAGAAGGAATTCTGCTAGCAGACTGCTTTTGGATCTGGGCTGTAGCTTTTTCCTGGGGCTCCAGTCTGCCACTTACCCTTCTGATTTTGGATTTTCTCTCTCTCTCTCTCTCTCTCTCTGTGTCTCTCTCTCTCTACACACATACACACACACACACACCCTGTCGGTTCCTTGGACTTTCTCTCTGTGTCTCTGTTTACACACACACACACACACACACACCCTGTTGTTTCTGTTTCTCTGGAGAACCCTAACCAGTACACATATGTATATTGATAATAATATGCTTTTCCTTTTCTAGTTTCATTAATATGAAAATTTATATTGATTGATTTTTTTTTTTTTTTTTTTTTTTGAGACGGAGTCTCGCTCTGTCGCCCAGGCTGGAGTGCAGTGGCGCAGTCTCGGCTCACTGCAAGCTCCACCTCCCGGGTTCATGCCATTCTCCTGCCTCAGCCTCTCCGAGTAGCTGGGACTACAGGCGCCCGCCACCACGCCTGGCTAATTTTTTGTATTTTTAGTAGAGACGGGGTTTCACCATGGTCTCGATCTCCTGACCTCGTGATCCACCCGCCTCGGCCTCCCAAAGTGCTGGGATTACAAGCGTGAGCCACCGCGCCCGGCCTTGATTGATTTTTGAGTGTTAAGCCAACCTTGTATTCGGAAACCACACTTGATCATGAGGTATTATCCTTTTTACATATTTTCAGGCTTGATTTGATAAAATTTTGTTTAGAATTCTTGCATCTATTTTTATGACAGATTTTAGCCTTAGTTTTCTCTTCTTGTAATGTCTTTGTCTACTTTTGGTATCAGAGTAATAATCCTGGTCTCATAGAAATGGTGAAGGAGTATTCCCTCCTCTTTAATTTTTAGAAAGAGTGTTTCTAGAATTGGTATCATTTTTCTTTAAATGTTTGGTAAAATTTACCAGTGATGCTGTGATGTTTTCTTTGTGAATAGAATTTTTACTACAAATTTAATTTGTGTTTATGAGTGTATTTAGGTTATCTATTCTTTCTTGTATGAGTTTTGGTAATTTCAGTCTTTCATTGAATTTGTTCATTTGTCAAATTTATCAGAATAAAGTTATTTGTAATAGCCCATATTATCCTTTGGACATCTGTAGAATCTGTAAATGATATCATCTGTCTTACTTCCTAATACTGGCAGTTTCTGTCTTTTTTTCCTGATTAATCTTGGTAGAAGTTCAGCAATTTGATTGATTTTCTCAAAAAGAATCCATTTTTGGTTTATTGATTTTTTCTCATTTTTCCCTGTGCTTTGTTTCCTTGATTTACTTCTTGATTTTTATTGTTTCCTTCTTTCTGTTAACTTTGAATTTAATTTGAATTGTAATTCAACTTCTTTTTGGTCAGAGAGCATACTTTGTATTGCTTGAATCCTTTTGAAATTGCTGAGACTTGTTTTATGGCCCATAGTAAGATCTGTCGCAGTAAATGCTCCTTGTGCACTTAAGAAGAATGTGTATTGTGTTGTTATCAGGTGGAGTGTCCTATTAGTGTCAGCTAAATCAAGTTGATTATTTTGTTCAAGTCTGTTATATCCTTACCAATTCTCTGTCTACTTGTTCTATTATTGAAAGAGGAATACTGAATTTCCTATTATAATGTGAATTTGTCTATTTCTCCTAGTAATTTGGTCAGTTTTCTGCTTTATTTGTTTTAAGGCTCTGTTACTGGGTGTATAAACATTTTGATTACTAAATCCTCTTGATGGACTGACTCTTGTATCATTATGAAATGACCTTCTTTGTCCCAGTAATATTCTTTGCTTTTAAATCTGCTTCCCTTATATTACCATAGCTATTCTGGCTTTCTTTTGATTGGTGCTAGTTTTGCTTATGCTTTTAAAAATTCTTTTACTTTTAACCTACTTGTGTCTTTATAATTAAAGTGTATTTTTGGTAGGCAGCATATACGTATTTATGGGTCTTGCTTTTTCTATGCAACCCAACAATCTATGTATATTGATGAAGGTGTTTAGATCATTTATATTTAATGTAATTGTTGATATAATTGGAATTAAATCCATTGTTTTGTAATTTGTTTTATATTTGCTTCATCTGTTTTTTTTTCTTCAGATTGAGTATTTTTCATGATATCATTTTCTTCCCTTTGTTGGCTTATTATCTATAGCCATTTGTTTTATTATTTTAGTGGTTGCTTTAGGATTTCTAACGCATATATTTACCTTATTAGTCTTTCTTCTAGTGATATTTGACCACATCATACATAGAATAAAAACTTTGCAATAGTATATTTCCATTTCTTCCCTCCTCACTTTTATGCTATTATTGTCCTGCATTTTACTTACATATTATAAACCTCACTACATTGTTATTCATTATTAAGTTAATATTTAAATAAATTTTTTATTTTAGAATAGTTTTAGCTTTTCCGAAAATGTGTATAGTACAGAGAGTTCCCAGTCTATGCCACATTCAGTTTCCTCTATTGTTAACATCTTGAATTATTTTGGTATTGTTACAACTATAATTATCTTTCAAAGATATTTAAATAGCAAGACAAAAAGTACATACTTACCCATGTAGTTATCATTTCTGTGCTCTTTATTGCTTTGAGATCCATATATTTATTTGATATCACTTTTCTTCTCCATGAAGAAGTTCCTTTAACATTTCTTACAGTGCAAGTCAGTTGACGATTAATTCTTGTAGCTTTTGTATATCTGAAAAAGTCGATTTCACTTTCATTTTGGAAGATATTTTCACTGAATAGGGAATTTCAGTTGGCAATTTATTTGCTTTCCCTGTTTTAAAGATGTTGCTCACTCTTTTATTCTTTGATTTATTTCTGGTAAGAAATGTCACTCTTATCTTTCTTTCTTTCTTTGTATGTAATGGGTCTTTTTCCCCCTCTCGCTGCTTTTAAGATTTATTTTTAATACTGATTTGGAGAAATTTAATTATTATCTTCCCCAGTATAGTTTTCTTAGTGATAGTGATTCTTATGCTGGGGCTCATTAAAATTTTTAGATCTGTGAGTTTATAGATTTTTTCAAATTTGGATTTTTTTTTTTGCCTATTATGCCAGTTTCAATAAAGTTTTAAATTTTAGAACAGTTTTAGATTTACAGAATTATTGCAAAGATAGTACAGGGAATTCCCCTAAACCCCACACCCAATTTGTCCTATTATCAGCATCTTACATTGGTATAGAACATTATCATGGTTAATGAACCAATACGTATACATTATTATTAAGTAAAGTCTATAGTTTTTTTCAGATTCCTTCAGTTTTCCCCTAATGTTCCAGGATTCCCGTCCGGGATACCATGTTACATTTAGCAGTCATGTTTCCATAGGTTCCTCCTGCTGGTGATGTTTTCTCAGACTTTGCTTTCTTTTGATGACCTTGACAGTTTTTGAGAAATACTAATCAGGTGTTTTGTAGCATTTTCCTCAATTGGGATTTGTCTGATTTCTCAGGATTAATTTGGGATCATGGGTTTGAGTAAGATGACAGAGGTAATGCCATTCGCATCATATTAAGGCTATATATTATCAACATGGCTTATTGCTCTTGATGTTGACCTTCATCACCTGGCCCAGGTGCTGTGATATGGTTTGCATCTATGTCCTCACCCAAATCTTATGTTGAAACGTAATCCCCAGTGTTGGAGGTGGGGCCTGGTGGGAGTTGATTGGCTCCTGCAGGTGGATTTCTCATGAATGGTTTAGCACCGTCCTCTTGGTGCTATCCCTGTGATAGTGAGTGAATTCTTGCAAGGTCTGGTTGTTTAAAAGTGTGTGGCACCCTGCCTGTCTCTCTTGTTCCTGCTTTTACTATATCATGTGCCCACTTCCCCTTCACGTTCCGCCATGATTGTAAGCTTCCTGAGGACTCCCCAGAAGCTGAGCAGATGTCAGCACCATTTCCTGTAAAACTCGCCAAACCATGAGCCAATTAAACCTCTTTTCTTTATAAATTACTCAGCCTCGGGTATTTCATTATAGCAATGCAATAACGGCCTAACACATGCTGTTTGTCAGGTTTCTCCACTGTTAAGTGACTCTTTTCTCCCCTTTTAATACTGTCCTCTTTGGAAGGATGTCACTAGCACAGCCCACATTTGAGGAGTGGGGAGTTGCGCTCCACCATGTTAAGGGTGAAGTAGCCACATAAATTGTTTGAAATTCTTCTGCATGGCAGATTTGTCTGCTGTCTTCCATATATTTATTTATTCAATCATTTATTTGTATCAGATTGCACTCCTGAATATTTATTTTATAATTTGGGTTATAATCCATTATTACTTCATTTATTTTGTTTTCTTCAAATTGTTCCAGCTTTGGCCACTGGGAGCTCTTTCAGTTGGCTCCTGTATCCCTTTGGCATATCCCCATAATTGTGGGTATTTTCTGCAGTGCTTTCTTACTTTTTGGCACTACAAGATGCTCTAACGTGGTCTTTTTCTTTTGACTTTTAAGTTCAGGGGTACATGTGCAGGATGTGCAGGTTTGTTACATAGGTAAACGTGTTATAGGGGTTTGTTGTACAGATTATTTCATCAACCAGGTAATTAAGCCTAGTATCCACCAGTTATTTTCCTGATCCTCTCCCTCCTCCCACCCTCCACCCCCAGTAGGCCCAGTGTGCGTTTCCCCCCTACCATGTGTCCACGTGTTCTCATCATTGAGCTCCCATTTTTAAGTAAGAACATGCAGTATTTGGCTTTCTGTTCCTGCATTAGTTTGCTAAGGATAATGGCCTCCTCCATCCACATCTCTGCAAAGGACAGGATCTCATTCTTTTTTATGGCTGCGTCATACTCCATGGCATGTGTATCTATATATACCGCATTTTCTTTTTCTTTTTTTCTTTTTTGAGATGGAGTTTCATTCTGTCGCCCAGGCTGGAGTACAGTGGCATGATCTTGGCTCACTGCAACCTCTGCCTTCTGGGTTCAAGTGATTCTCCTGCCTCAGCCTCTCGACTAGCTGGGACTACAGGCATGTGCCACCACGCCCAGCTAATTTTTTGTATTTTCAGTAGAGACGGGGTTTCACCATGTTAGCCAGGCTGGTCCACATTTTCTTTATCCAGTTTATCACTGATGGGCATTTAGGCTAATTCCATGTCTTTGCTATTGTGAATAGTGCTGCACCGAACCTGCGTGTACGTGTGTCATTATGGTAGAACGATTTATATTCCTTTGGGTATATGCCTAGTAATGGGATTGCTGGGTCGAATGGTATTTCTGTCTCTAGGTCTTTGAGGAATCATCACACTGTCTTCCACAATTGTTGAAATAATTTACACTCCCGCCAACAGTGTAAAAGCATCTAGGGCCATCGTATATATTTCCTGTGCTATTCCTAGAATCAGCTGTTTTTTCCAAGATTTCTTTTACTGGAGAGTGGTATTTGAAACCAAGATCTGGTGCTCATTGCTACTGGGATTTCTTTGCTTTTAGGCCCTCTCAGCTGACAGAGAAAGGAAATATATGTGTATACATTATCATGTGTCTATGCACATATCTATAGTATTTCTAAATGTAACCATCTGTGTCTATATTACGCTAACCATCGGTTGATAATGATGTCTCTAACTGTACTCCTGCCCCACATGGATTGTTCTAGTCTCTCCTTGCTCATCTGTAACCTTCTACTCCAACCGTAAGAAACTCGGTTCCCACCGTTTTCCATCCACTTACTTAACTGTCCAATTCCAGAATACATATTCTGGAATGATATCTGATATCAGGATGATATCAGAATTGTTAACCCATACAACCATAAGAAACAGCCTTACCAACTAGGGTATGGTGTTTATGTATAGTTATTTTTGCATTGGGTCTTACAGACTCCACTCATTTCCAAAGTTATTTAGACCAGCACTTTATTCCCAGCTCCCTCAGTGAGGTTGTTTCATACGTAGATAGCACAGTAAGATGATTGCATCGCATTCTGCTTTCCATCCTGGGATCTCCTGACCTAGTAAATTATTATTTTTTAAAATTTGCACACATTAAGGTTTACTCTTTGTGCTGTAAAGTTTTACAGATTTCGAGACATGCTTATGCCTTGTAGCCACCACTACAGTATCTTTTAGGGTAGTAAGAATAGTGCTACTGCCCTAAAAAAAAACTCCTGTGCTTCACCTACCTCTCTCCTCTACCAGCCCCCTGACAATGATTGATGTGTCTACCATCTCTTTTGTTTTGCCTTTTCCAGTGTAGCAGGAGTGGGGACCATGGGCATTTGGGCCACTTCTTCATGTAACTTACTTGTGTCTTCAGGACGTGCCCAGGCCGGATCATGTATACACTTCTTCTGTTGGATGATGGAGCACTGCTGTGCATGCCCAACTTTATGGCTACGTGGGTCAGATAATTCCCCAGTTCATGGCGGGCAGCTCAGATCACAGGGTAACTTGGTGGCCCGTGGTCAAACATTCAGTTTCTACTAAGGCACAGCAGCAGGCCAAGCCCTGTCTCTCCAAAGAAGAGTGGTTATCTGTGGATGGTGGCAGGGCCTCGCCGCAAAGTCCTAAAGGCCTGTGCTGTGATTCACCTACGGCACCCCTATCTAACACCACACCCCGGACACCATTCACCTACGGCACCCCTATCTAACACCACACCCCAGACACCATTCACCTACGGCACCCCTATCTAACACCACACCCCAGATACCACTGCATCTGCTGGGTCACATGGCCCACAGGGCAAAGCAGCTTGCACGGCAGCCTGGACCTGCCATAGAGCCTTCTCCTACTCTGGTCTCTTCTCAAAACTGGCAGCTTTTCAGGGCACTTGGGCCAGATTAACTACATGAGAAATATGTTGCTCTAAATTCAAAGAGGGCTGGGTGTGGCAGCTCACTCCTGGAATCCCAGCACTCTGGGAGGCTGAGATGGGCGGATCACCTGAGGTCAGGAGTTCAAGACCAGCCTGGCCAACATGGTGAAACCCTGTCTCTACTAAAAATACAAAAATTAGCCGGGCATGGTAGCATGCACCTGTAATCCCAGCTATTCAGGAGTCTGAGGCAGGTGAATTGCTTGGACCTGGGAGGGGTGGTGGCAGAGGTTGCAGTAAGCCGAGATTGCACCACTGCACTCCAGCCTGGGTGACAGGGTGAGACTTTGTCTCAAAAAAAAAAAAAATTCGAAGAGGCCCCATTCAGCATTGTCTCTTAGTTACAACTAAGAAGGGGCCGATGCAACTGCTTATCCTTCCCCTTAGAACGGATAACTCGACAGGCCCCACGCCATTGGACCCCTAGATGTTTCCCTGAGGTAGAAGCCTCTGAATTTCAGCTGGGTTTATTCCCCACCCTCTGACACCAACAAGTCTAGGATGGAGGCCACTTCTTGTGCCTTACGTCCCGTCAGCATGATGTCACCAGTGTAATGGGCCAGTGTGACATCCTGGGGAAGGGAGAGGTGATCGAGACTCCTGAGAATTACCTCTGACATAGGCTGGAGAGGCGAGAGGCCCCTGAGGTGGGGCGGCAAGGGTGCATTGCTGGCCTGGCTTCTGCTGGGCCTTGTGGAGAGGTGTGGAGGAGAACACATTTGCCGGATCAATAGCTGTGCCCCAGGGAGCAGGAGATGTGCTAATTTGCTCAAGCAATGGAACCACGTCTGGCCCAGCAGCTGCAGCTGCAGTCAAACTTAGGACAGTCCCCTGTCATTCTCCAGGATCCACCTGTCTCCCCTGTGGGCTGAATAGGCGGGTGGAATGGGCTGTGGCGGGGATCACCGCCCCTGCACCTCTCAAGTCCTTGGTGGCGGCACTGATGTCTGCAGTCCCTCCAGGGATGTGGGATGGCTTTTGACTGACGGTTCTAGGTAGAAGCCTCTCTAATGGCTTCCACTTGGCCTTTCCCACCACAGAAGCCCCCACCCCACAGGTCAGGGGGGTGTGTCTGTTCCACTTACGCATCTGGAGCTGGGAAGATGACCACAGGGTAGGCCGGGGACCCACTGGACCCACAGAGTCAGACCTGAGCTAAAACTCCATTGATCACCTGGCTCCCTAAGCCCCTCCCTAACTGGAGGGCCGCAGTGTCACTCAGCATCTCCTAGAATCAATGTCAGGACAGAGCCAGTGTCCAATCGTCCCGAAATGTCGTATTATTTTCTTTTCTCCAATACACAGTCTCTTTCAGGAAGACTGCGGAAAAGATTACCAGGATAAATTCTGGGGACTGTACAGGAGTTCTTTCTCAAGGGTACCCGCCTTTCTTGCATTCAGGGGTTCTGGGTCCGTAGACTGTCTCAAGTCTGAATGACCAAGGCCATGATTCTCTTGTGTTTTTATGATTGAACTTAGACTTTTGTCCACTTGGCCTGGAAGTTTACTGCTTGTAGCCGGTAGGAATTGAGCAGGTTTCCTGTTTATTTCACTGCTAGGAACATGATAAGCAGCCAGCGCCATAGGTCTGCATGGGTCAGACCAGTGACCCAGGTCTGATTCCTGCTTTGCTTCTGCTGTCCCTCATGGTAACCATGCCCACCTTTTCTTTGACCCCTGCTACCCTAGGATCCAATTATTCCCGGTTGTGTGTAAGTTTCGCAGTTGATTGACTGCAGTTCCCACTGTGAGTCTGGCCTACAGAGAAGAACAATCGCAGAGCTCTTCAAGGAGACTGGGCTCCCTCACAAATCTGTGTCTCAGTGTTGTGAGAAGCCTGCATCCTGGGCCCTCCCAGAGTGGGTGAGGAGGTTTTCATTGTCACATTCCCATCTCCCTGCGCCTTTGAGCCCCTTCCTCTATGTTAAGCCAAGGGAGCTTGGGTACCTCCAGCTCGCTCACTGCAGGCATCCTTTGATCCATGTTTCAACCGACCAGCCAGTTAGAGCTTTTCCAAGTCCCCTAGCTGCAGCCTGGAATGCAGCCTCTGCTTGGTGGACGTGTCTGCACACCCGGCCCCTCCACCTCCATGTTCCTCCCCCAGTGTCCACACCCAGTGTCCGTGCCCTCTCATGCCCCCGGGTGTCTATCTGTGTAAATCAGAGAGGTCAAGTGGCTCTTCTGGGGTGTGGCTCGCCGCCTCCTGTGTCACACTGTGGGCCTCACCTTCAGGGGCCTGCTGGGCTGTGAGTCTTGTTATAGGTCTTAAAGCAAAGGGAGGTGGTGGGGGAGGGACCCCAGGAGAATCAGCACTGACTTGCCCAGCAACTGCCTTAGGGGAAGTCCTTACCCTTTCCTCAGGCAACACAGATTAATGCCCCCAGAGGAGGTGGAAAGGCCAGTGCTGCTGAGGGCGGGGAGGCTGCTTCCACTAGGGCAGGGACGCTGCTGCTTCCACTAGGGCAGGGACGCTGCTGCTTCCACTAGGGCAGGGACGCTGCTGCCTCTGGGGCTGGGAATGTGACTTATGCTGGTTGTGGAGAGACTTTTTCCATGGTAAAAGAAGCCTCAGTATTTCAGGGTGCAATGTCCCCAGCTTCATCAAGGCCCCCCTCCCAGGTCCCCATTCCAACATATCAATTCTTTCTCAACCGATGCCTTCCCTTTTTTTCATATCAATTTAATTGGTTTTATTCATTTCAGGAAACTAATTTTACAACAGAAGTAAAGCTTTTAAATACAATTTCTGATATATATCAAATATGGAAATTTGACTAACCAAACTTTAATGCTTTATAAACATGTAAGCAAAACCAAATGTGAGATCAATCCCATTAGGATGTAAATTTATCAACATTTCTAGACAAAATTCCAGTTAAGAATCACCATCTTCCCAGTAAATGCCATTTACACACAATGTGAATTTTTAGCTGAATATTCTAAAATTTCTAGATTCTTATTTTGTATTTCTGTGCACAATACAGGATAATCAGAGTTTCTTTTATTTCTCTGTGCTTTCTTTTTTTTTTTTTTTTTTCAATAGAGGACTAGTTTAAAAAACAGCACCAGCAACATAAACAACAAAAACCTTTCCTGTGGCTGTGATAAAAACATTACATTTATCTGAGCCTACCACAGACACCCAGCAAGGCCGAGAGCTGCATGATGAGGGCTTGCATTTGACTTGCAGCAATTTTGACCCTGTGGCTATAGGACCTAGGTTCTCCCTAGGGACTACACCTAGCCACTCTTAGGTCATTTATGCGGTGCTTGAGCTGAGAATATAAATACCTGATCTCATTCTTTTCCTTCATCACTTTGTCTGGGAATATTTGTCTGGAGTAACCAACAGTTCATTCATTCCTTCGTTTTCCACAAATGCTCCAAAGTATCATATACAGAGCCTCTAAGTTCCTTGCCTCTTAAAAGTGGCTACTCACTTTGGGAGGCTGAGGTGGGAGGATCACTTGAGCTCAGGAGTCCAAGACCACCTTGGCAACATAGTGAGACTTCATCTCTACAAAAAATAATATAAAATAGAATAGAATAGAATAGAATAAATAAAATAAGATATAAAATGTGAAAGGATCACTTGAGCTCAGGAAGTTGAGGCTACAGTGAGCTGTGATTGTGTCACTGCACTCCCACCTGGGTGACAGAGAGAGCCCCTGCCACAATAAAAAAATAAATAAATAAGGAAACAAAATTAAAAAGTGGTTGCTTAGGAGTACTTAATGCAGGTATTTTGTGTATCTTTATAAACAATTTATGGAATGACTATCGGTGCTCTTGGTACTATTGGAAGTAGAGTCCTTAGCATTTTTAAGTCTAATCAGACTAGAGACCCAATTCCAGAAACTCTAAAACCAATTTAGGGAACTCATTCTTAAAATTCTGTCCCCTCTAGAACCATTCCTGGTACGTAGTATGAGTTACCCAGAGAGACAAAACCAGTAGGATGCAGATAGATACAGATATAGATATATATATCAAAATTGATAGAGCTATATGAGACAGGACTTATTATGGGAATTGGCTCATGCAATTATGGAAGCTGAGAAGTCCCACGATGTGTTTCCTGCAAGCTGGAAAACCAGGGAAGCCAAGAGCATGGCTCAGTCCAAGTGTGCAGGACTCAGGACCAGGAAAGCTGGTGGTGTAACTCAGTCTGCAGATGATGGTCTGAGAACCCGGAGGACACTGGTGCAAGTCCTGGAGTCCAAGGGCTGAAGAACCAGGGGTTCCGATGTCCAAGGGCAGTGGAAGATGGGTGTCTCAGCTCCAGGAAAGACAGGTAGGTAGACAGAGAGACTGAGCAAATAGACCATTGACCTTTCTGTTCTATCTGGGCCCTCAGACAATTAGATAGTGCCCACCCACATCAGGTGAAGATAGATCTTCCTTATTCAGTCCACGGATTCAAACGCCAATCTCTTCTGGAAATGCCCTCACAGGGACACCCATAGATAATGCCTTACCAGCTATCTGGGTATCCCTTCAAGTTGACAACCAAAATTAACCTTTACAAGGTGTTATATACATTTTGTTAAATTTATTCTTAAGAATTACATTTTGGGGGGTTCTATTGTAAATGGTAATTTTTTTTATCATTTCAGACTTCAGTTGCTCATTGCTAGTATATAGGAAAGTGATAGACTTTGTGTATTCATGTGTATCCAGGAGTATTTTGTTGATTTCTTAGAGATTCCCTAGATGTACAATCATGGCATCTGCAAATATAAACAGTTTTACTTCTCTCTTTCCAATCTATATACCTTTTATTTCACTTTCTTATCTTATTGAAATAGCCAGGCCTTTGAGCCCTGGTGAATCAGGGAGTGTGATGCCTCCACTTCGGTTCTGCTTGCTCTACATTGCTTTAGCTATTTAGGGTCTTTCATGGTTCTGTAAAAATTTTAGCATTGCTTTTTCAGTTTCTGTGCAAAATGCCACTGCAATTTTGATAGAGTTTGCATTGACTTTGTAGATCACTTTGGGTAGTGCGGAGATTTTGACAGCATTAATTCCTCTGATCTATGAACACAGGACGTCCTTCCATTTGTTTGTTTTCATCAATTTCTTTCATCCAAGGTTTAGTTTTCAGTGTACGTATCTTTCACTTCCTTGATTAAATTTATTCCTCAGTATTTTATCTTTTTGATGCTATTGTAAATAAATTGTTTTCTTAATTTCTTTTTTGGATAGTTCATTGTTAGTATATCAAAATGCAACCAATTTTTGTATATTTATTTTTTGTCCTAAAAATTTACTAAATTGATTAGTTCTAACTTTTTTTCATGGAGTCATTAGGGTTTTCTATGTATGTAATCATGTCATCGGCAAACAGAGATAATTTTACTTCTTCTTTTCTGATTTGGATGCTTTTTTTTTTTTGCTTTTTTTTCTTACCTAATTTCTCTGGCTAGGACTTCCAATATTATGTTTAACAGAACTGGCAAAAGTGGACATCCTTTTTGTTGTTCCTGATCTTAGGGAGAAAGCTTTTCACTTTTTATTATGACCTTTATTGTGTTGAAGTACATTCCTTCTATACCAAATTTATTGATACTTTTTTTTATCATGAAAGGGTATTGAATTTTGACAAATGATTTTTCTGTATCTATTGACATAATCATATAATCTTTATGTTTTATTCTGTTAATGTGATGTATCACTTTTTTGAGTTGCTTATGTTGAACTATCTTTGCATCTGAAGGATAAATCTCATTTGATCTTGGTGTGTGACTCTTCTAATATGCTTTTGAATTTGGTTTGCTGCTAGTATTCTGTTGAGGATTTTTGCATTTATGTTTATCAGGGATATTGGTTTGTATTCTTTTCTTGTAGTGTCCTTGTCTGTCTTTCACATCAGAGTAATACTTGTTTTATAATACGAATTTGGAAGTATTCCAAATATTCAGTTTTTTGGAAGAGTTTGAGAACAGTTGTTACTAGTTCTTCTCAAAACATTTGGTAGAATTTACTAGTGAAGCCATGAGGTCCTGGGCTTTTCTTTGACATGTGATTTTGATTACTTATTCAATCTCCTTACTTGGTCTGTTCAGATTTTCTATTTTTTTATGATGCATTCTTAGTTAATCGTATGTTTGTAGGAATATATCTGTTTCTTCTAGATTATCCAGTTTGTTAACATATAATTGCTCATAGTGGTCTATTATGATCCTTTGTATTTCTGTAGTATCAGTTGAATGTCTCCTTTTTCATTTTCATTTATTTTAGTCTTATCTCTTTTTTTCTTCATCTAACTAAATGTTTATCAATTTTGGTTATCTTTAAAAAAAAACTCAATTTAATTAATCTTTTCCACCTCTGCTTGTTATTTTCTTCCTCTGCTAACTTTCAGCTTAGCTTGCTCTTCTTTTTCTAGTTCTTTGAGGTATAAAGTTAAGCTGCTTATTTGAGATCTTTCCTTTTTCTTCATGCAGGCATTTATCACTATAAAGTTCTCTCTTAGAACTGCTTTTGTGGTATCACATAAGTTTTGGTATGTTGTGCTTCCATTTTCATTTGTCTGAGATATTTTTGGTGTCCCTTTTGATTTCTTCTTTGACCCATTGGTTGTTCAGGTGTGTGTTGTTTATTTACATATATTTGTGGATTTTTCCGTTTTTTTTCCCCATTACTGATTTCTAGTTTGATACCAAACTAGAAATTGGAAATGGTTGGAAAAGATGCTTGTCATCATTTTAAATTTGGTAAAACTTGTTTTGTGGCCTAACATATGATCTATCCTAGAGAATGTTCTGTGAATACTTGAGAAGAATGTATATTCTGCTGCTGTTGAATGGAATGTTCTGTGTATGTCTGTTAGATCCATTGGTCTAAAGTGTAGTTCAAGTCCAGTGCTTGTTTCCATATTGATTTTTCTGTCTGGGTGGTCTATCCATTGTTGAAAATGGGGTATTGAGGTCTTCTATTATTATCATTGCATTGCTGTTTATTACTCCCTTTAGTTAGTTATATGTTTAGGTGCTTCAATGTTGGATACATATATGTTTAATATTGTTATATTCTCTTGGTAAATTGTTCACTTTATCATTATGTAATAATCTTTTTCTCTTGTTAGTTTTTGATTTAAAGTCTATTTTGTCTGATATAAGTACAGCTACCCCTTCTCTCTTTTGGTTTCCATTTGTATGAAGTATCATTTTTCTTCCCATCACTTTTAGTCTATGTGTATCCTCAAAGTTGAAGTGAATCTCACGTAGGCAGCATATACTTGGGTCATGCTTTTTAAATGCATTCCGCCATTCTGTTTTGTTTTTTAATTTAAAAGATGAGATCTCACTATGTTTCCGAAACTGGACTTGAACTCTTGGGCTCAGTAATCCTCCTGCCTTAGCCTCCTCAGTAGCTGGGACTATAGGAGTGCACCACACTTTGGCTATTCTGTGTCTTTTGATTGTAGAATTTGATCCATTTACATTTAAAGTAATTATTAATAGGTAAAGACTTACTATTGCTGTTTTGTTAATTGTTTTCTGGATGTTTTACACACCCTTTGTTGCTTTCTTCCTTTCTTATTGTCTTTCTTCATGATTTGATGATTTTCTGTAATTGTATATTTTGATTTTGTATACCTACTATAGGTTTTTGATTTGTGGTTACCAGGAGACTTACATTAAACATCGTATTAACAGTCTATTTTAAGCTGATAATAGCTTAAGTCCCATACAAAAACTACATTGCTCCTCTTCCTTTCCCACATTATATGTTTATGATGAAGTCTGCAGATAAATTAGTAGGGTCTATGGTCTTTCTTCCCTTCTCCCAGTTTCTTGCAACTACTTAGCTGTGCTAATCACTTCAGTGTTCTGAGTGGGGTGAGAAAAAGTGGGCCTCTTGGGCAGTTTGCCATATGGCTGGGGGAGCCTGGTGCTCACTCACTTTCCTCTGTGGAAAGGTCATGGACCTAATAGATTCCTTTTGGCACTGAGCTATGCTGCCTTGAAGAAGGGGTGATGTGGATAAAGTCAAACTGTTTCTTTTACCCTCTTCAATGCATTTATTATTAGATATTTTGCTATAACAGTGCTAGAACTTCTCCACTGGACTCCTGGACTTCCACAAAGGTACTCTCATCTATAGGTAGTTGAAACCTCAATACTTTTGTGGAGGGATGATGGTGGAAATCTCCTATTCTGCCACCTTACTGACTTCACTCTTTTTAACTCCAGCTGTTTGTCATAAGATACTTTGGACAAGATCACTAAAATCTTGTCACAGAAACTGGATATACCTATGGTGGCTGCAGCCACTTCTTACATACTTGGAGAGCTAATGTCCTCCCCCTTCAGAAAAGTGGAGTAGAGGAGAAGAGGAGTAGTAAAGGAGTAGTGGAGAAGAGGAAGACAGGGAAGGGGAAGAAGAGAAGGAACAGAAAGAAGCCAAAGAGAGAAAAATGTTAAATAAATTTTCTGCTTCAATTGATATGGTTATATATTGTTTTCTTTCGTCTGTTGATGTGTAGATTACAGTGGTTGCTTTTTGAATGCTGAACCTATCTTGCTTATCTAGAATAAATCCCATTTGGATTGTACTTCATAATTCTTTTTATTTATTATTCAATTCACTTTGCTAATTTTTAGAAGGTCTTTGCATTTATATTCATGAGAGATATTGGTCTATAGTTTTCCTTTCCCATAATATCTTTATCTGAGTTTTGTTATTACAGTAATGCTGTCCTCATAGAATGAGTTAGAAAGTGTGTCTGTCACCTCGATTTTTTGGAAGAGATTTTTTGGTACAGAATTTGGTATGACTTCTTCCTTAAATTTTTAATAGAATTCACTGCTAAAACCATTTAGGCCTGGTAATTTCTTTTTAGGAAGGCTACTATTATTAATTCAATTTCTTTAATAGATACAGGGATATCCAGGTTATTTATTTCACCTTGTGTACGTTTTGGTAATTTGTTCCAGAAATTGGTCTATTTCATCCATGTGTGGGTATAGAGTTAATTATAGAATTTCTTTATTATGCTTTTACAGTCCATGGGATCAATAGTGATGATACTTCTTCATTTCTGATATTATTTGTGTCTTTTCTTTTTTTTCTTGCCTAACCTAGCTAGAGGTTTATGAATTTTATTAATATTTTCAAAGCACCAGCTTTTATTTCTATTGTTTTTTTTCTGTTTTGAATTTCATTGATTTATCCTCTAATTTTTATAAAATTTTTCTTCTGCTTGTTTTAGGCCTAAGGTGGGAGCTTAGGTTACTGGTTATCTTTCTAATTATATTCAGTTAATGCTATATTCAGCATGGTTTTGCTGAATCCTACGAATTTTGATATACTGTATTTTCATTTTCATTTAGTTAAAAATATTTTTTAAATTTCTCTTGAGACTTCTTTTCAACTTGGATTATTTAGAGGTGTATTGTTTAATTTCTAAATATTTGAAGATTTTCCTGTCAGCTTTTTGTTTTTTATTTCTAGTTTAATTCCACTATGGTCTGGGAACACTTTATACAATCTCTATTGTTTTCAATTAGTTAAAGTATGTTTTATTCTAGAATGTGGTCTATCACGATGAATGTTCCACATGAGCTAGTGATTAATGTGTATTATTCTGTTGTTGGATGAGGTAGTCTAAAATGTCAATTAGATTAAGTTGGGCGATAACTGCTGTTCAGGTCAACTTTATCCTTGTCTATTTTCTGCCTTCTTGACCTATCAGTTACTGGCAGTAGGGTCTTGAAGTCTCCAACTGTAACAGTAAATTTGTCTATTTCTCCTTGCAGGTCTATCAGCTTTTGCTGCATGTATATTGGTGCTCTGTTGTTGGGTACATACACGTTAAGGATTGTTGCATCTTCTTGGAAGTCTGGTTCCTTTATCATTATATAGTGACTTTTTAATATAATTTCAATTTTGTTTTGGATTTAGAGGTTGCCTGTGCAGGTTTGTTACATGGGTATGTTGCATGAACCTGAGGTTCAAATGGTCTCATCACCCATGTAGTACGCACGGTATCCAATAGGTAGTTTTTAAGGCCTTGCCCCCTTCTTTCTCTCCTTTCTTGGGTAGTCCTCAGTGTCTCTTGTTCCCATCTTTATGTCCATGTGTATCCAATGCTTAGCTCCCACTTATAAGTGAGAATATGCAGTATTTGGTTTTCTGTTAATTCACTTAGGATAATGGCCTCCAGCTGCATCCATGCTGCAAAGGACATGATTTTGTTCTTTTTATGGCTGTGTAGTATTCCATAGTGTATATGTACCACATTTTCTTTATCTAATCTACCATTGATGGGCACTTAGGTTGATTCCATGTCTTTGCTATTGTGAATAATGCTACAGTGAACATAGGAATTCATGTGTCTTTTTGGTAGAATGATTAGTTTTCCTTTGGGTATATAACCAGTAATGGGACTGTTGCCTGGGATGGTAGTTCTGTTTTAAGTTATTTAAGAAATCTTCAAACTGCTTTCCATAGTGCCTGAACTAATTTACATTTTCATCAACAGTATATAAGTGTTCCCTTTTCTTTGCAGCCTTGCCATTATCTGTTATTTTTTTACTTTTTAATAATAGCCATTCTCACGGGTGTGAGATGGTATCTCATTATGGTTTTGATTTACATTTTGCTGGTAATTAGTGATGGTGAGCATTTTTTCATGTTTATTGGCCATTTGTAAGTCTTCTTTTGAGACGTATTTGTTCATGGATTTTGCCCATTTTTAATGGGGTTATTTGTTTTTTGCTCATCAAATTGTTTAAGTTCCTTATGGATTCTGGATATTAGACTTTTGTCAGATACATAGTTTGAGAATATCTCCCCCATTCTGTAGGTTGTCTGTTTATTCTGTTGATAAACAGATAAACAGTGATTACCTTAGCATTTACAATATACATTTTAAATTAACCTAAGTCCATCTCCAAATAACACCATTTCACTTCATCAGTAGCACAGATACCCTATAACAGATTAGTCCTGTGTTAGTCCATTTTGCATTGCTATGAAGGAATGCCTGAAACTGGGTAATTGATAAAGAAAAGAGGTTTAAGAGTTCTGCAGGATGTATAAGAAGCAGGATGTCATCATCTGCTTCTGGTGAGGCCTTGGGAAGGTTTTACCAATGGCAGAAGGCAAAGAGGGAGCAGGCATGTCACATGGCAAGAGAGGAAGCAAGAGAGGTGCCAAACCCTTTTAAACAACCAGTTTTCACATAAACTTACTGCTGCAGGGAGGGCACCAAGCCATTGATGAGGGATCCACTCCCGTGACCAAAACACCTGTCACTAGGCCCAACTTCCAACATAGAGGATCACATTTCAACATGAAATTTGGAGGGGACAAATACCAAACTATATCAAGTCCCGATTCCTTCTCCCGTCCCTTATAATGCTTGTCATTTATTTTACTTACCCATATGCTGTAATAACCCAATGCATTCTTACTAATATTATTTTAAACAAATAGTTATCATTAGATTGATTTAGAATAAGAAAAGATCTTATTTTTACCTTCATTTATTCCTTCTTGATGCTCTTTTTCTCTTCATGCAGATTCAAGTTTCTGACCTATAATTTTCCTCTGTCTAAAAAAAAATGTTAACATTTCAGTCGGGTGTGGTGGCTCACACCTGTTATCCCAGCATTTCTTGTAGAGCAGATCTGGTGATAAATTCCTTCCATTTTTGTTTGTCTGCAGATCTTTACTTTCTCTTCACTTTTGGAAGACAATATCACTGGATATAGGCTGAGTGCAATGGCTAACACCTATAATCCCAGCACTTTGGGAGGCTGAGGTAGGAGGATCACTTTATCCCCAGAGTTCAAAACTAGCCAGGGCAACATAGTGAGACCTCATCTCTACAGAAATAAAAACATTGTCAGGTGTGGTGCAACACATCTATAGTCCTAGCTACTTGGGAGGCTGAAACAGAAGGATTTCAAAGTCCAGGAGGTCAAGGCTGCAGTGAGCTATGATCACACCATTGCACTCCAGCCTGGGCAACAGAGTGAGACTGATGCTGAAAAAAATTTTTTTAATGATAGCCTAAGAGCTGTGAGAATTAATGTGAATTGCAGGACACATTTATCATCAACACTTTGAACATACTTGTGGCCCTGGTTCCTCTCAGGGCTTTAAAAATTATTTTTATATAATTTAAAAATTATATGTAAATATATATGCACACACATATATACACACATATATACATATGTGCATATATACATATATGCACATATAATCATATATACATACATATATGTATATATATACACACATGTATGTATATATATATACACACATGTATGTATATATATATATACACACACATATGTATATATATACACACACACACATATATATAACTGGATATAGAATTCTAGGTTGGTGGTATATGTCTTTCAACACTTTATTTCACCTTATTGTCTTCTTGCTTGCAGTTTTCTGACAAGAGGTCATTGTAATTCTTATCCATATTTCTCTCTAGGTAATGAGGTATTTTTCCTTTTGTGTCTTTCAAGAATTCTTGTTGTCTTAGGTCTTTTCAGATTGAATATGATATGTCTATGTGTAGTTGAGAGTTTTTTAATGTTTAAAAAATTCTGCTTGGTGTTCTCTGAGCTTCCTGGATGTGTGGTTTGAGGTCTGTCATTAATTTTGCCAAGTTCTAAGCCATTATAACTGCAAACATCTCTTCTGCTCCATTCCTTTTTTCTTCTCTTTCTGGTATTCCAACTATAAGTATGTTACATTTTTAAAATTTGCCTCAGTTTGTAGTTACTCTGTTTTTTGTTTTTTTTTTCAATTCCTCTTTTTTCCTTTGCATTTCAGTTTGGAAAGTGTCTGTTGATCTGTCTTCAAGCTCCTCAATTCTTTCCTTAGACATGCTTAGCCTATTGATAATCTCATAGAAGGCAGTCCCTGTTTCTGTTAAAATGTTTTTTATTTCTAGCATTTCTTTTTGATTCTTTCCTAGGATTATCATATCTCTGCTTGATTACCCATCTTTTCTTACATTTTGTCCATTTTTTTCATTAGAGCTCTTAGCATGTTAATCATAGTTATATTAAATTATATATGTGATAATTCTGACATCTGTGTCATATCTGAGTCTGGTTCTGTCACTTGTTTTGTCTTTTGAAGCTGTGCCTTTTCTTATCCTTTGGTGTGCCTTGTAAATTTTTTGTTTATCAGGTAATAGAAACTGAGGTAAATAGCCCTCTACTGTGAGGGTTTATGTTATTCTGACAAGGAGTCAGGTATGAGGGGGAGAATAGTGTTCTATAATCTCCCAATTAAATGTCTTACAGTGAGCCTGTGCCTCAGGCTGAAACCTTCACAAGTATTGCTCAATGTTATAGATTTTGCAACTTGGGGGTGACAGGAGAGCTAGAAGGGGCTGGAGTTGGGGAAATGCCCTTCACCCAGGTGGGATAAGGCTCTGGAAACGTCTTTCCCCAGGAGAGTAGTCCTTTGTTATGGAAATTTCTCCATGATTACTCTTCACCCCTGCCCCCTACCTGCCTCCTACCAGGCTCTTCTGGGCTTTTTCTGGGCTCTTCACAGTGAGAAACTGGTATGGTTCCTGGAGGTAAAGTCCATGAAAGTGTGGAGCCCCCAAGACTGCACACCCCCAGGATCTCTTATTCTCAGGGTAGCCTGTCTCAGCAATTGATCAGAATTACCATTTAAACGTCTGTGTCTGTTTGTGTCTCCTGTGGCTTCTACTCCCAGTAAGCCAGTCTTGGCCACAACTCTCTGGACTTACCCATTTCCCTGATTTCAGGAGAGTGATTTGCTCTACAGTCTCAAGTCTCTGATGGGTCTGAGAAAGTTAGTGATTTTCAGGTTGTTCTGCTTTTTCTTGTGGAAGGATGGGAGCTCTTCACATGTTGGGGGTGAAAATAAAAATCCATTCTTTTTTCAGAATTTTTTTGTCCCTCCCTATTCTTTCCTTCAGGCCCTCTAATTATGTGTATACTAGGCCACTTGAAATTGTCCTATAGCTCAATGATACTCTTCCCATTTTAAAAAAATTGTTGTTTTTTCATTTCATTTGGAATATTTTCTATTGGTATATCTTTAAGTAATCTCATCCAGTGTATTTTTTATCTCAGACATTGCCATGTTTATACTGACAGCTCAATTTGATTCATTCTTACATTTTTCACATCTCTCCACACCTCTGTTTAGCTCTTTGTACATAGGGAATGCAGTTACAATAACTGTTTTAATGTCCTTGCCTGCCAATTCTAACATTCATGTCTGTTCTGGGTTTGTTCCAATGGGTTGATTTTTCTCCCCATTATGGGTTGTATTTTCTTGCTTCCTTGCAGATCCCACAATTTTTTATTGGCTGCAGATGTTGTGAATTTTGCCATGTTGGATACTGGATACGTCTGCATTCCTATGAACATGGCTGAGCTTTGTTCTGGGATGCAGTTAAGATACTTTGGAACAACTTGTTCCTTTCATATCTTGCTTTTATGGCTTGTCAGGCAGGCCTGGAACATTACTCCATCCAGGGCTAATTATTCCCCACTGCTGGGGCAAGACCCTTTTATTGGTACCCTACCCAATGCCCTGTGATTCATGACATTTTCCAGTCTGGCTGGTGGGAACTGGTTCTTCTCCCAGCTCTGCATAGGTACTGGGTTCTGCAGCCCCGAACCCTTTCATTTGGCCCTTCCAGGTGTGGGTCATTCCCTCCCAGGACTGTGATGAGTATATCCTGCTGAATATTTTAGGGGGAACCTTCTGGAGATCTCCAGGGTTCACTCTTTGTACCACTCTCTTCTCTGCCCTGCAAACTCTAGCCACCTTGGTCTCCCCAAACCCCCAACTCCATTTCCACAACTTGGATTCATTGGGCTCTGCCTCAATTTCCCTCCCTGTATTGCAGTCCAAAACTCTCTCAGGGCAGCAAGACAAGGCAATTGTAGGGCTCACTTTGTTTTTCTTCTCTTGGGGATCGCTGTCCTTCTTTGACCAATATCCTTCCTTGAAAATCAGTGTTTCTTTTTTTTTTTTTCTTCAATCTTTTTGCTTATTATTTCAGCTGAGAGGGGAAACCTAGTTCCTGTTACTTCATCTTTGCCAGAAGTGGGTGAAAAGCCTTGGAGAGTGTCATCAGTTTTGACTTACTTTCTGGCTTTGGAGTAAAGGCAGGTTCAGGGACTTCTACTCGTTCTTTCCTGCCATAATAGGTCTTACCACCAAGGTCAAGGAGCGATGAAGGAGTCTGCCTGCTTATGGGTCCATGTTGATTATTTGTGTAGGAACTGGGAGCGTAATCTTCAATGGGTTCATGAACATAGCCCACCCCATGAGATAGACCTGGGCCAGAATTCCATTTATTACCTAACTCCCCTATGCTGCTTATTTAATGGGGGGCCCATGATGGCACTTGGGTCCCCTAGTACCAGTGTTATGAGTGTTATGCAGACTCCATATGCAACAGCCCTGCAAAGATAGTTGTATCCCTCAGTTATCAGCTGTGATGATCTGATTCAGTGGCTGTAGGTCCCTTTGGGAAAGGACTGAGGACATACCACAGATTGCATTTGGTATGCTGTTTCAGGGTCCCGCCTCATGGGGACCCAGCTTCTCTTTCCATTGATGAATCTGGGTCTGAGAACTGGCTGAGGTCTGGAAATGGTCAAGGGGTCAGGATTGCATTTGAGAGAATGACCTCAGCCTCAGGTCATCCAGTCTTGATCCCTTGTTTCTATATTAAGTGGTCATCTGGTTGGTTGCCCACCTGTCCCCTCTAGGAGCATCATGCTCTATTACCCTTCTCAAAGACCCCTGTGGGTAAGGCCAGCTGGTGCCATTTCTTCTTTGCTGCCTGAGTTCACTTTCTGTGGCTGCCATAACTAAGTACCATAGACTGGGGGACTTAATAACCAGAAGTTTATCCTCCTCAGTCCTGAAGGCTGGAATCCAAGATCAAGGTGTCACAGGGCTGGTTCCTCCTGAGGCTTCTCCCTTTGGCTGGCAGATGGCTGCCTTCTAGCTGTATCCTCACAGGGTCCTCCCCCTATGTGTGTCTGGGTCCTAATCTCCTCTTCTCACAAGGACATCAGTTAGTTGGATTAAAGCTGCTAGAATTTGGATGTTTGTCTACCCCAAACCTCATGTGGAAATTCGATCCAATGTTGAAAGTGGAGGCCTAATGGGAGGTGTTTGGGTCATGGGAGCAGATCCCTTATGAAAGGGTTAATGCCTTCCCTGGTAAAGAGGGGAGAATGAGGTCTCACTTTATTAGTTCCCTCAAGAGCAGGTTGTTAAAAAGAGGCTGGCATCTCCCTCCCATCTCTCGGGCTTGCTCTCTCTCGCCATATGGTCTCTGCACACACTGGCTCCCCCTCACTTCCACCATGAGTGGAAGCAGCCTGAGGCCCTCACCAGCAGCAGATGCAGGCCCCGTGCTTCCTGTATAGCCTGCAGAACCATGAACCAAATAAACCTCTTTTCTTTATAAATTACCCAGTCTCAGGTATGCCTTTATAGTAGCGCAAGTGGACTGAGAAAATTGGTACTGAGAGTGGGGTGTTGCTATAAAGATACCTGAAAATGTGGAAGTGGCTTTGGAACTGAGTAATGGGCAGAGGTTGAATGAGTTTGGAGGGCTCAGAAGAAGACAAGAAGATGAGGGAAAGTTTTAAACTTCTTAGAGATTGGTTAAGTGGTTGTGACTAAAATGCTGATAGACATGCAGGCAATAGAGGCAATGCTGATGAGGTCTCTGATAGAAATGAGGAACTTACTGGGGACTGGAGCGAAGATCACCCTTGTTAACCCCTAGCAAAAGTTGCAACTGCATTGTGTCCATGCTTTAAGGCTTTGTAGAAGGCTAACCTTAAGAGTGATGACCCAGAATGTTTAGTGGAAGAAATTTCTAAGCAGCAGAGTGTTCCAGAAGTACCATGGCTACTTTTAACAACTTGCAATCAATACAACAGCAAAGGAATGATCTAAAGGTAGAATTTCTAATAAAAAGGGAAGTAAAGCATAAAAATTTAGACAATTTTCAGCCTGGCCTGTGGTAGAGAAGCAAAGAATGTTTTCAGGAAAGGAATTCAAGGTCCTTTGCGGCACCAGTTGCTAGAGGGATTAGCATGACTGAAAGAGGGCATAGTGCTAACAGTCAAAACAATGGGGAAAGGGCCCTGAAGGTATTTCAAAGGACTTTGAGGCCACCCTTCCCATCACAGGCCCAGAGGCCTAGCAGAACAGAGTGGCTTGGAGGGTCAGGTCCAGGGTGCCACTACTGTGGACCACCTTGGGATGCTGCTTTCCACATCTCAGCCACCCTAGATCCGGCCATGGTCCAAATGGCCTCAGATACCACTTGGACAGCTGCCCTGCAGAGCACGAGGCATGGGACTTGCTGGCTTCCATGTATTCTTAAGTCTGCAGGAATCCAGAATGCAAAAGTGCTGGAGGCTTCCAGGGTGCCACTGCCAAGGACCAACTTGGGATGCTGCTTCCCACAACCCAGCCATCCCAGATCCAGCCATGGCCCAAATGGCCTCAGATACCGCTTGGACAGCTGCTCTGCAGAGCACGAGGCATGAGACTTGCTGGCTTCCATGTGTTGTTAAGTCTGCAGGAATCCAGAATGCAAAAGTGCTGGAGGTTTGGCCGCTTCCATTTAGATTTCAAAGGTTGTATTGGAAAGCCTGGGTGCCCAGGCAGAACCCTGCTGCAGGGATAGAGCCCTTCAGAGATATTCTTCTAGTGGAGCTGTGGAAATGGGGCTGCGAGGGGGACCCCAGAAATACAAAGACACCAGCAGTGTGCAATCTCAGCCTGGAAAAGCCCCAGGCATTGGACTCCAACCTGTGACAGCAGCCACGTGGGCTGGGCTTAGCAAAGCCATGGGGGCAGGGCTGCCCAGAGTCCTGGGAGCCCACCCTTCCTTCCAGCGTGGGATGTGGGACATGGAGTCAAAAGAGATTTGGGAGCTTTAAGATTTAATGTCTGTTCTGCTGGGTTTCAAGATTGTGTGGGGCCTGTTCTGGCTTTCTTTTGGTCAATTTCTCCCTTTTGGAATGGGAATGTTTATCCAATGTCTGTCCCACCATTGTACATTGGAAGTAAATGACTTGATTTTGATTTTACAGGCTCATACCTGAAAGAAACTTGCCTTGATTCTTAGATGAGACTTTGCACTTTGGACTTTTAAATGGATGCAGGAATAAGCTAAAACTTTAGGGGACTCCTGAGATGGGATGATTGTATTTTGCATGTGAGAAGGACATAAATTTGGGGGGACTAGGGAGGAATGCTATAGTTTGGATGTTTGTCCCCCAACCTCATGTTGAAATTTGATGCCCAGTGTTGGAGGTGGGGGCCTGATGTGAGCCGTTGGGGTCATGGGGATGGATTCCTCATGAGTGGATTGCCCTCCCTGGAGGAGGGTGAGAACTAAGTTCTCACTTTGAGTTCCCTTGAGCACTGATTGTTAAGAAGAGCCCAGCACCTTCCCTCTCTCTTGGTTCCTCTCTCACCATGTGGTCTCTGCACACCGGCTCTCACCCTCCTGCCATGAGTGGATGCAGGCTGAGGCCCTTCCCAGCAGCAGATGCAGGTGCCATGCTTCCTGTACAGCCTGCAGAACCATGAGCCAAATAAACCTCATTTCTTTATCAATTACCTAGTCTCAGGTATTCCTTTATAGCAACACAGACTAAGACAAAAGCCCAACCCATGACCTCGTTAGGACTCTCACGCTGGATCTTGGATTGTGAATTTATAGATCTGAACTTGGGGTTTTCTTCCTTCAGGACCTTGATGGCTCTCAGCAAAAGCTGCCCGTTCCACAGTTCTTTGGTTAAGGTTTCCCCATAGTTCTCAAGTGCTGGGGACATGGCACCAGGTGGTGTGTGATCCCACAGTGTTCTGATCTAGCCTGCCAGGAGCTCTATCCACTCCTCCCCTGCTCACCCCCATGAGGGGCTCCTCCTTGCCCTGGTCAGTGAGAGAGCTGATCACAGAGCCCACCCCTGGGCTCAGCTTCCCAGTGCCATGCCTGGCACCTACTGTCTTAGGCCTGTTCCCCTGAAGCAGAATCTGCAGTGGGGTTTCTCATGCATGGGATTTGTTGGGGGAGGGGTGCCCTCCTAGGAAGAGAAGAGGCTGAGAACACAGGCAAGCAAGAAGGGGTCTCAGCAGCAGACAGCCTCAGGGAGCTCTGGGGCATCAATTGTACTACAGTAGGCTGGGCTTTGAGGCAAGGGGACTGGGTTTCATATTCCTGGGTGGTTACTCCTGGCACGGGCTGCCCCTGGGCTGGGGCATAGCCTCCTGTTTGCCTGAGAACAAGTCACTGAGGAGGGGCAGCCGTGAGTACTTGCAGCCAACCTCTGTGGCTGGGAATGGTTGCAGAGCCAGTGTAGCAGTCAGGTGGAGCTGAGGGTGTGAGGGCCAGGCGGAGCAGAGGCTGGTATAGGGACCCAGTGGGCACAGGGGATGAGGAACCAGTGAGGTGCTGGCAGCATGCTGCAGGCTGGGCAGCTCCAGGCACCTTCCTCATTACCACGTGTCCTCCTCACACAGGGGATTGTGAAGGTTCCAAGTCTGGGTCTGTAGGGCCTTGGAACAGGGGGAGCCCACAGAGAGCCTCCCAGGCATAGGGGCTGTCCTGGGAAGCTGCTCTGGTCCCAAGAGGTGCCTTGGGAAGGCTTGGCCTGGCCACAGTCCTGCAGCACTTCCTGGGCATGGGAGGTGGGTGCCCAGCCCAGCCAGGCTCAGAGGTCCTGGCCCCCTGCAGCAGGCAGCAGGCAGCAGGTGGTGCATCCACACCTGTAGGTCTCCTTGTCCCAGCAGGTGGGACTCCAGGCACACTCGCTGTGGCAGCAGTGTCTGTCTGAGCCTGCTGGCCTGGGTAGGCACCGCTGAGGACGTTTGCTGGGCGTTGGTGCCAGGGTGTCGGTGCTGGGCGTGGTAGTGGTGTCCCTGTGGGCAGGCAGCTGTGCTGGGAAGGTGGGTGTTGCTGGGTCCCCATGGGTGTGGCTGTGGCTGTGGGTACGTGTGGCTGTGAGAGGATGGGCATGTCTCTGCGTGCCTGTGCGTGCCCCTGTTTTGTGTGTCTGTGTGTGCCTGGGCATCTCTGTGCACCTGTGTGTGTCTGGGCATACCTGTGTGTGTCCATGTGTGGCTGTGCGTCCCTGTTTGTGCATGATGGTGTGTATTTGTGTTTATCTGTGTGTGGCTCTGTGTGTCTGTGTTTTGTCTGTTCATGTCTGTGTGGCTATGTGTACTGTGTGTGGCTGTGTGTATTTGTGTTTATCTGGGTGTGGCTATGTGTGCCCATGTGTGGCTGTGTGTGTCTGTGTGTACCTTTGTGTGCCCACGTGTGGCTGTGTGTGCTGTGTGTGGCTGTGTGTATTTGTGTTTATCTGTGTGTGGCTGTGCAAGTCTCTGTGTATCTGTGTGTGTCTGTGTGTGTCTTTGTGGCTATGTGTCTGTGTGTGTCTTTGTGGCTGTGTGTCTGTGCGTGTCCGTGTGTGTCTTTGTGGCTGTGTGTCTGTGTGTGTCTTTGTTGCTGTGTGGCTGTGTGTGCTGTGCATAGCTGTGTGTATTTGTGTTTATCTGTGTGTGGCTGTGCATGTCTGTGTGTGTGCCTTGCGTGTTTGTGTGTGTACCGGTGTGTACCTGGTGCCCTCCAGGAGAATGGGCGCAGGGAGCCCATTGCAAGGATGGGCAGCGTACGACCTGTCTTCCTGAGGGTTTCTGAGGGTGTGAGGGTGGGGTAGCCACATTTGTGTCTATGACGGGCTCCCTGCTGTTTAGAGGGTGGGGTGATTGGCAGCTGAGAAAGGAGAAAGGAAGAAGCAGCTCTGCGCTCCCTCCTGACCCCAGGAGACCCTGCATCCAATGCTGACGGCCCACGGCACCCTGCTCTCCCTGGGGCCTGGCTGCGAGCGGGACCTGAGAGGTGGGGCACTGCTCTCGGGGCTGCCCATCTGGCCCAGGTTACACCTGGCTGGTGCCTACTTTCCTCAGGTGAGGACCTGCCCATCCCGGGCTCAGGGTCCTCTCGGTGAAGGGGGCACGATGGTGAGACCACCCTGAGCATCCCGTGTGCCCAGTGCGTCCCGCAGGGAGGCCCCATCCTCAGCTCCTCTGGGGGTCTGTCCAGAACATCCTCTTGGTCCTGCTGCATCCATCCAGTCCGCTGGCACTGACCAAGGACCTACTGTATGCACTGGGATATAGTGGGGGGATCTGGGCCAAGCAGGGACCCCCACAGAGCTTGTGGGTCAGGGCAGGAGAAGGCCCGGAGCCCAGTGGGGGCAAGTGGAAGCCAGACTCCGCAGCCTCTGACACTGAGGGCCCCAGGCAGGCCTCCTGGGCGGCTGCTCTCCTGCACCCTCTGCAGACAGCTACCTCACCCTCAACGTCTGCCCAAGCCCTGATCACACACTTGGCCTGTCCACTTGAGGGCCTCTCGGGCTTCTGAAAACTCACTTGTCTGGGACTTGCTCCTGGTCCCCCCTCACCTACCCCCCAGTGTCCGTCCTGGTCCTCTTCACCTACCCCCCAGCCCCCATCCCAGTCCTCCCTCACGTACCCCCCAGTGGCTGTCCCAGTCCCCCTCACCTACTCCCCAGCGGCCGTGCTCCCTCTCTGGCTGCTCCTGGCTTCCGTTCCATGAAATTTAGCACCTCAAGCTTCCATGTGCTCAGTGACACCTCTGTTCTCTGCTTCCTTCCCCCCGGGGTGGATGCTCTGTGGGTTCTGGGACTGGGTCTGTTTTGCTCCCAGCTGTGACCCAGTACCCAGAGTGGAGCCTGGCTTGTGTATGAAGGGGACAAATGTGCACCCCTGAACGAGGACTGGGGTGTGTGGCCTGGCTGCGGAGGCTGCGGAGCCTTCCTCGCAGGAGAGGGTCCAGTAGAGTTAATGTGGGCGAAATGCAGGTGTGCAAAGCCCCTGCGGCTAGTCAGGCGTGGACCTGCAGAGGCTGGGGTGGGTGGGCACCACCCAAAGCATGGGGAGGCAGGCGGGCCGGCCTAGTCCAAGCACAAAGGCTTTGTGTGGGTTCCGTCTGTGACTTTACCAAAGGCCGACGGGTAGCCCTGGGGGACTCTAAGCACGGAGAAGTGCCCGTTGATGCCCATGTTTGCAGAGGTCACTCTGACTCCCCAGAGGAGTATGTGCAGAGGCAGAGTGGCAGAGTGGGAGGGTAAAGATGTCACTGCCCTCCCGATGGCATTCCTGAAGGACAGAATGTGGAGGCAGGAAGGAGCAGCTGCCGGCGGAGCAGGTGGCAGGGCAGGTGGCAGGACAGTGGTACCCAGCATCAAGGTCTGGCCTGGCGAGGAGGCCCAGGCAGTGAGGAGCCCTGGGGCTCGGGCCTGGGGCAGCTGGACCTGTGCTGCCGTCTGTCGTCTGAGAGTGACAGACAGAGGGCAGCTGGCTTCTGGGCTGGAGCACAGGGGAGAGGGAGGCGGCCTAGCGGGAGACGGACTGTGGCCTGCATGTGGCTGGGAACTGTGGCAGGAAGACGAGAGGAGGCTGTCTGCAGCAGCTGCGGACCCAGTGGAAGAGGCCATCCCGCAAGGACCTGGGGAGGAGCAGCAGAGTGGGGAAGAAAGAGATGGGGGGCTGGGAGAGCAGGAGGAGGTCTCCAGGGCTGGAGGCCAAAGCACTAGGCCCCTTGGCGGTGCGGGAGCTGACTGATCTGGACTGTGGTTAGAAGAGAGGCAGCACGAGGTGACAGGGAAAGGGAGTGGACAGGCCTTCTCTCTTTTGAGACATTTAAGGTGAAGTAAAGAGGTTGGCACGAGCTGTGTGGCAGTCTGTGGACTCAAGGAATGCGTGTTGAAGATGGGAGAGAACTGAGCCTGTCTAGAAGCCCAAGGAAGAAAAGAGTTACAGGCCACAAAAAGACAGGGAGAAACTGCCAGTGCGACATGCTAAGTGGAAGAGGCCAGGCTGCAAAGGATTGTAGGATCCTGTAGGGTTCTACCCTTAGGACATTCTGAAAACAGCAAAACCATGAAGACAAAGGTCAGTGGCTGCCAGGGGTTAGGGAGGCGGGAGGAACAAACAGGTGGAGCATGGAGGATTTCGGGGCCGTGGAGCCCCTCTGTGGGGTGCTGTAACAGCGGATACAGGGTAGTATTGGTCCAAACCCATAGAACTTACAACACCGAGCTCCAAGCCTCATGGAAACTATGGCCTTTGCATAATAATAAAGTATTGATGTATTTTCAAAGCAACATGTTGTGCAGGATAAATATATGCATTTTTGTCAATTAAATAGACAGAAATGTTTTTTAGAAAGCATCGGCATGGATAAGCAAAGTGCGATCTCCTCATATGGTGGGGGATCCGGACCCACGCTGCCACGGGATGGACCTGAGGCATGTGCTCAGTGGGAAAAGCCAAACACGGAAGGACAGACGCTGTGTGCTGCCACTCACGTGAGGCTCCTAGAGTCATCAAATCCACAGAGACGGGAAGTAGAACAGTGGGTGTCGGGCTGGGGGAGGGGCGGGGAGTTTGCTTTGAATGGGGACAGAGTCTCATCTTGGGAAGTTGAAAGTCTTCTGGAGATGGATGGCAGTGAGGGCTGCACACCAGCATGAGTGTCCCTAATGCCCCTGAACTGTGCATTGAAAAACAGTGTACATTTAGGACGGTACATTGATGTGATGTGTTTTTTGCCCCAATAAAAAGTATGCAACTTTAAAAAATGTCCGATGGGTTCCTGAACTGACTCACAGCGACGCAAGAGGCCAGTAACGGGGAGACTGCGGGCATGGGGGAGGGCTGGGCAGGGAGTAGGGCTCTGCTCCATTTTCTGTAAACCTTAAAGTGTGTTCTTAAAAAAAAAAAGGCTACCAGTTACAAAACAGAAAAAGCCCAGAGGCCAATGAGGGCACCCGGCATAGCCTGCGGGCCAGTTGGCCGGGGGGCTGGAGGAGATTGGGATTGGGCTGGCCCTTGCTGCACGCCATGCCTGTACCCCTCTCCAGGCTGCAGGTGGGGGTCTCCTGGGGTTTGCCTGTTGCCCCTGGGGCTGTGTGCTCCATGCTAGCAGGAGCCAGGGCAGCCTGCCCACTCCTGCGTGCCCCCAGCACAGCCAGCTTCTGCTGCACAGCAGGTCTTCAGGACATTGTGGGAAAGACTGGACGGACTGGACAAAGGTGCTTGGAGGACTGTGTGTGTGGCCACAGTGGCTCCCAGGGAGGGCCATGCTCAATATGAGCTGGGATGGTGCCGCGGGAGGCTCAGGGCCACAGACCTGGAGATCAAGGCACAGAGAGACCACCAAGGCTGCGGCCAGCCCCAGGCAGAGCTGGGAGTGAGGCAGGCTGCCCACTTGGGGTCTGTGGCCTGGCCTCGGCCGCTAGCCTCTCTGGGTGTCCCATGCTCAGGGATCCACTGTTTGTGTGTCCATCGCAGTGGGCTGTCATTTTTAAAATGGGGTGAAGCTCACATACACAGAATTGGCTTTTTCAGTGCACGATCCAGTGTATCCAGCACGATCTCAGTGCTGTGCGACCCTCACCTCAGTCTAGCTCCAGAGCACATGCATCCCCCAGGCGGAAACCCTGTCACTGAGCAGTCACTCCCCGTCTCCACCCCCCACCCTGGGCGGCCACCCGTCTATTTTTGTCGCTATGGATTTGCCTATTCTGGACATTTCATATAAAGGGAGTCCATCGCCATGTGGCATTGTGTGCCCAGCCTCTTCCACCGAGCGCAATGTTGGCGAGACCTGTCCATGCTGCAGCCTGCATCCATCCATCATTCCTCTCGTGGCCCAGTAATGTTCCGTTGTACGGACAGACCGCAGTGGGCTCGTCTTTTTTTTTTTTTTTGAGCCAGTGTCTGGCTCTGTCGCCCAGGCTGGAGTGCAGTGGCACGATCTCAGCTCACTGCAAGCTCCGCTTCCCGGGTTCACGCCATTCTCCTGCCTCAGCCTCCCAGGTAGCTGAGACTACAGGTGCCTGCCACCACGCCCGGCTAATTTTTTGTATTTTTAGTAGAGACAGGGTTTCACCGTGTTAGCCAGGATGGTCTCGATCTCCTGACCTCGTGATCCACCCACCTCGGCCTCCCAAAGTGCTGGGATTACAGGCGTGAGCCACCGCGCCCGGCCTGGGCTTGTCGTTTTTGTGGTTGATGCATGCTAGGGTCACTTCCACCTCTTGCCTCTGGCGAGTGATGCTGCCGGGAGCATGGGTGTGCACGTATCTGCCTGAGTCCCTGCTTTCACTTCTGGGGATAGACCTGGGGTGGGATTGCTGGTCACGGGTAGTGCTGGGGGTAACCGGCCTGCCTGGACCTGCCAGGGCATTTCCCATGGCAGCTATGCTGTTGACATCCCACAGCCGTGTGAGGCTTGCTCATGGGGCTCTAACTGCATGCCCACTCCTGGCCCATGGGTCTGGAGTGCACAGAGAGTGGCTGGCTCTCCAGCATCTGAGCAGCTCCCACAGCCTGGGCGCCTGCCTGGTGTGGAGGGGTCGGGGCGGGTGTCTTGCTGGGGACTCCAGCAGCTTCCTCTGGACTTGTCTCCCAGCTCCAGGGTTGCTGGGAGGCTAGTTCTAAAACAGGGGAGAAGCCGTGTTCTCTCTCTGCCCACTGGGAACCCCAGTGTAGGACGACTGTGCCCTGGTGGGGCGGGGGGGCTGGTGCCCCCACCATGCCAGGCAGCTCCCCCACCCTGGCCTCAGGCAGAGCTGCCGTCCTTCTCCCCTTGGTTTAACCATTAACAGGTCGCCTGCGGTGCACCCGGAGACAATGGCGTGTTTGTTCAGTGCGGTCCGCAGGGGCCTGTGCAGGGTCCTGGCACAGTCATCAAAGCTTTGCGATTAAGTCTACTAGGGACGGGATTTGTGCAAACAAAGGGACAGGTGCAGGGGCCAGGCCAGCTGCTGGGGCCGGGTGCTCTGCTGGGAGGCCATAAACCTCCTTGGGCCATGGGGCCTCCCTTGCCTGCAGCCCGCTCACCAAGGCTTTGCTGTTCGCCCAGGCACGGAGGCCGGGCTGCACAGGGCAGGGTGTCCCCAGGGCATCCTGCTCCCCCCACCCCGTGGCCCTGGGCTGCCTGGAACCTGGTTGGTTTAGGAGCTATTTATCCACAGCTCCTCTGTCTATGTCCCCTTGGCAGGTCCTTTTTAACACGAGTCCTCCTCTAGTGAAGGAAGGGGTCACTGCCAGGACCTGTACGTAGGGCATCCGTTCTCCAGTGGGTGTCTTTGCATGAAACGGCCTGGGCCCTGGCCCATGCCCCACCAGCGCTGCCTGCAACCTGGTCCCTGCACCTTGGGCCCCCACCACATCCTTGGACCTGCACGAAGGAGCCCTGAGCATGGAAATCAGGGGAAAGGAGGTCTCGACACGAGCCCAGCCATGGCCAGAGCACTGAGCCCAGGGCCAGCAGCTTCAGCTGGCAGTGCAGGGAGATGGGTCTGTGGGCCGGGCTGCCCAGGGACCTTGGCCCTGGGGTCTGAGGGGCACCAATGCCCTTTGCAGGCCACCATTTCCATTTCCACTTTCCAAATGTGATTGGACACAGGTGGATGCACCTGCCTGCCCGGCAGACAGCCGGGTTCTGACCCGTGTGGAGCTGCGTGGACTGGGCTCACCTGTGCCTTCTTGCATCAACCAGGTGTGGACCCTGACAAGGTGCCGGCCACTGTCCTCCAGGAGCTACCTCAGGGACATGCAGGGAGGGACTGGACAGACAGATGGAGCCCAGTCTTTGCTGCCCGGCCAAGCCCTCGTGGGCAGAGCAGACTCCTTCGAGATCATCAAATGAAAGCAGGCAGAAGCCACGTCCTTTTGTGACCTAAGCTTGGAAGCAAAGTTGTCACTTCTGCCTCATCCTATTGGTTAGAAGTGAGCCAGGAGGTCCCGTCCGCATCCAAGGTGGGAGTCCCCTCAGGACGGGGCCTGGGAGGTGGGTCCGTGGGCTCCAGAGGGGCTGGACCACAGCAAGAAGAATGAGGCCAAAAAGTACCCGTGGCAGAGTCCTCCATGGGCAGCACAGACCGGCTCAGGCCCTGCCCTTCCTGCCGGGGTCCCCTGTGATGGGACGGAAGGGCACAGCTGGGGAGCAGGGTGGGCTGCTAGAGCTGGGCAGAGGCCAAGTGGCCAGAGAGCTGGTGGGAGTGGCTCTCCTGCTGTCCTAGCCGCTGGCCGAAGATCTGCCTGGGGAGGAGTGGGTTTGGGTGGCTGGGCCCAGGACCCCTTCATAGCTGCCACTAATACTCATTCTCTGCTCCTGAGAAACCTCCTCCGGGGGCCTCTGGGGTCTTGGAGATGAGACAGAGGGACTTCAGGCAGGACAGAGAAGAGACCCTGGTCTCGGGTGTCCCCAGAGCGGGAGCCGGGCAGGCTGGGTGGAAGTCCTAGGCTTGGACCCTGTTATGGGACTTTCCCTGTCCGAGTGGGCTCAGGAGGGAGTGAGTGCCTGGTCCTCAGGTGTGCAAGTGCCAAGGCTGGAGCCCACCCCCTGGGAAGCAGGGCCAGGGTGGCTGGGGCGGACTTGATCCCTGGAGAGGAGCGTGGGTGGCCAGGGCAGGGAGGAGGGCAGGCAGGAGGCTGGTCCAGGCCTGTGGGCCGACAGGGGGTGAGGAGGCAGTTTGGGGACCTGAGAGAAGGCCGAGTGGCTGTGGGGTGGGTGACCTGGGGCCCTGACTCTGCCTTACCCTTGGCCATGGGGCCACATTCATGCTTGGCCCCCGCCCAGCCTGGGCTGGGAAGGCATCAGCCCAGCCATGAGGCAAGGGACCGGCCATGCCTGGGTCCAGAGGGGGTTCCCCAGCCCTTCTCCTTCTCTCCATCTCCTGAGTGGGGCCCCTGCCCTGCTCTGACAGGGTGGTCACCTTGCCCCACTCCGTGCCCAGTCCTGAGCTTGCAGTGGCTCCTGCCTTTGCAGCGTGGCCCTGTCTGCCTCTGTGTGTGTCTGGGCTCCTCTCATTTGGCCGCCCTGCCCGTCTGCACTGGTGCCCCCCCACCTGCACTGCCCGCTGGGCCAGGCTCTGTCTCTGCCACCTGTTGGGTGCTTGCCAGACTCCGCCATCCTCTCCACTCCCAGCTTGAGGCTTCTGCCTCCACTGGCCTGGGCCTGCCCTGCCGCCGCCTCCTTGTGCCCTGGCTGTCCGCTGCCCCTCTGCTGCCCATGGGCCAGCCGCTGAGCTCCCTACCAGGAAGAGAAAGGGCCAGGCCACGCCAGACCAGGACTGGGTACAGCCTCCAGCACTCCAGATGGACAGGCTGAGACACGCAGTGAGCGAGGCAGCCTGGGACAGGTGATTTCTGGAACGTGGGGCCAGCCAGCAGTGGCGTGAGGCATGGACAGCTGCCAGCTTCTTCTCAGGGCTGCTCACAGGCAGCGAGGGAGTGACCCCGTTTTCTGCTTGGCACCTGGCTTGCCATCCTGTTTTATCCCAGGGCACTCAGATCTCAAACTCCTCAGCTACCTGGAACACCAGGGAAGCCCAGGCTATGTGAGCCTGTGCCCAGCAGGCCAGGGGGCACCAGGACATCCCCTTCTTCTCTGATCTTCCAAACCTTCCTGCCTTTGAGGAACGCCTCCCAGTCCTTCTGGTTTTCTAGGCCACGGGCTCACCCTGGTCTGCCCGCTCTGGAGCTCTGAGAATATTCCTGTAAAATGCACATCCTAGGCCTGGCCGCAGACTGAGTCACAGGTAGGGCCTGGGATCAGCATTTTGATGGAGTCTGCAGGCACTGCTGAGAGCAGCTGCCCGGGGTCCTGGAGCCTGGGTGTGGCCTGGTAACTCGGGCATCCCTGTGCACCCAGAGCCAAGCCACGGCGTGGGCTGTCCTCATCATGCTCCCCTTCTCAGAGGCCACCCTTCTGGCCTGGCCTGCACCTTTCCTCACTCACTGCCCACCAGCTGCAGACACACTCACTCCTGCCTCGGGGCCTCTGCACGGTGCAGACATTCCTCCCATAGCTTCCCAGGGAGGCCGAGGAGCAAGGAACCTGCCTCTCCTCACGGAGCCCTCTGCTCCCACCACACAGCTGGATTTTTCTTGGATGCCAGCGTTTGACATCTCTATGTGAGATCTGCTTCTTCCTTGATCGTGACATTCCCTCCACCAGCAGGCAGCCGCATGAGGACCAGCGCCTGCTCACCGCTGTGTCCCTCCTACGTGCGGGGCAGGCACCCAGCAGCAGGTGCTTGGTGCCCCCTGGGCGCGTGCCTGGGCCCCTGCTCCTGCTCCTCAGGGGGATCAAACAACTGACCTGCTGGCGGAGGCTGTGAACCCACACGGGTTGTCTGCAGATGTAACAGGGCATCTCCTGTGATACTTCTGGAGAGGGCAAGGCTCCACGACTGAGGGCTTTCTTTGGGCGACAACCATGTGAAATGCCATGACCTTGTGCCACCCCATGGCAGGTGACACTCTCAGAAGGTGGAGTGTACCCTTCCCTCATTATGGTGTGGACACGCAGATGTGGGGCCTCTCCCAACTCTTACAACTGGGGCAGGCTGACAACCACAGTAGAAGGGACACCCTGTGACTCCCAGACCACATCCCAGACCGCAGCTTCCTCCTGGAGCTCTCAGGCAGCTGCCCTTGGAGCCTGACTGCCATGCTGTGAGGAAGCCCAGGTGCCACCGAGGCGGCACATGCAGATGTGCAGCCAATGGCCCTGGCAGAGCCTGACAACATCAGCACCAGCCACCATACCTGCCAGCAAGGATGCTCTGAGCCCACGTCAACTCCGGCTGTGGTCTGACTGCCCACGAGACACCCTGAGTGGGCACTGCCCAGCTAAGCCCCGTCAACTCCAGAATTGTGAGAGGTGATCATCCCATGACTTCCTGGTTTCAGTCACTGCTGTTGGGCAGCTGTGGGTGACCCTGAAGGGACACTCTGATAAGAGACATCTGCCTGCCTGTGTGACCTGAGTCCCAGCCTCCGCTTTCTCATGTGAAAAATCAGGACCACGGTAGACCCTACCTTATAAGGCAGCTGCAAGAGTGAAATACAGTGGATAATGTACACAAGACAGGGTGGCTGTTCAATGCCCTCTTAGTTCTTCAAATCTAAGGCCCATGTCAAGTTTTACCATCATTTTTCCATCATGATGAGAGAAGAAATGAGACCAGCCTGACCAACATGGAGAAACCCCGTCTCTACTAAAAATACAAAATTAGCCGGGCATGGTGGTGCATGCCTGTAATCCCAGCTACTTCAGAGGCTGAAGCAGGAGAATCACTCGAACTCAGGAGGCGGAGGTTGCGGTAAGCGGAGATCACACCATTGCACTCCAGCCTGGGCAACAAGAGTGAAACTCTGTCTCAGAAAAAAGAAAAAGAAATGGAACTTAAACAAGGAAATGGTGTTTTCCTTGCTTTGTTTCTTGCTTATTGAAAGCACCTTGCCTGATGGGTTGAGGGAGGGATTTTCATAAATCACTGTTGTGTACACACATAGAGAGAAAATACCAGCAAGTAAGGGTTACTGTCCCCACATTGACTTCCTCCGGGTCAATTTTGTCTAGAGTCATTGCACTGAGGCTGTCCGTCATACACTCTTCCTTTGGGCCATGTACAGGGCTGGGGAACACCCGCTCTCCAAGAGGGGCCTCCACGATTGACCTGGGAACTTTTGCTTGCTCTGCCGGTATCTAGATCTTACCAGCAGGTGCCAGCAAATGATCTCTGGACGGCGCCCCAGACTCACTGTCCTGCCCTACATGGGCCCTTGAAGCTTGGGATGGAAGTGTAGAGGGGTCACTGCCAGGTGAGACAGTCAGGTTCATCAGTGTTGAGCTGGGGCCACCATGTCATGAACCTGGCTGTCGGCAGCATTCACATGAAACCTGCTTTCAGAGACAGTAAGTGTAAACAAGTGTCTTAGGATCAGTGCATTGTGTCCAGGATAAGCCCCTTCTCCCAATGCCCCTCCACAACACACACACGAGGAAAGGAGGCTGGGAGGTGGGGAGGCTGAGAGGTAGGGGGGTGGGGAGGCTGGGAGGTAGGGAGGCTGGGAGGTGGGGAGGCTGGGAGGTGGGGAGGCTGAAAGGCTGGGAGGTGGGGAGGCTGAGAGGTGGGGAGGCTGAGAGGTAGGGAGGCTGGGAGGCAGGGAAGCTGGGAGGTAAGGAGGTGGGAGGCTGGGAAGTGAGGAGGCTGGGAGGTGGGGAGGCTGAGAGGTAGGGAGATGAGGAGGCTGAGAGGTAGGGAGGTGGGGAGGCTGGGAGGTAAGGCAGAGAGGCTGGGAAGTAGGGAGGTGGGGAGGCTGGGAGGTAAGGCAGGGAGGCTGGGAAGTAGGGAGGTGGGGAGGCTGGGAGGTAAGGCAGGGAGGCTGGGAAGTAGGGAGGTGGGAAGGCTGGGAGGTGGGGAGACTGAGAGGTAGGTGGGGAGGCTAGGAGGTGGGGAGGCTGGGAGGCTGGGAGGTAGGGAGTTTGGAAGGCAGAGGGGCTGGGGAGTGGGGAGGCTGGAAGGCTGGTCCACTGGGAGGTAGGGAGGCTGGAGGCTGGGAGGTAGGGAGGTGGGGAGGATGGCTGGCTGGGATGTGAGGAGGTGTGGAGGCTAAGCCTTGGCAGAATGTGGGCTTTTCAGTGAATCACTGGCCCCTGAAGACAGCCCACGTCAGGTGCAGCACCGCCCCAGAGGCCAATTAGTGATTTGTCACCCTCTGCCTTGGGAAACCAGGCTGCCAGGAGCCCTGCCCCCAGCCACAGCATCCAGCTATGCTCCCTGCCCTCTGGCAGGAGGTAGGGAAACCTCTGCTTTCACATCTGTGGGGAGGCCCCCATACTTGGCCCCTGCCCTTCAGGCCCAACCCACCCTGTCATGGAATCCTCTAGAGTCCTTGGAGGGGCCAAGTCCCACCCCCACCAGGAATTCCATCGGTGATCCTAGGAATGGAGTCCCGGAAGGCCTGCTCCTACGGCCCTGGGGGCAGGAATTGAAGCAGGCGCTCCCTTCAGGCAGCGGGACAGGATGGTGTCGGACGGACACTCCAAGTCCCTCTCCGTGTGACTCTGATGTCACCACCTTCTGACCCTCAGGCCCCGGAGGGTCCTAGGAGAGGATCCCCGCCCAGGGCTGTGGAGAGGAGCGAACGGGATCCTGGGGTCAGGCTGCGTCCTGGCACCTGGCACACAGTAGGGCTGCCATCGGGCACGTCCACCCATGCTGTGGACCTTTGCTACTGCCAGGGCAGTGGAAGGGGGCACCTAGACTGTAGCAGAGGAGCTCTCAAGGGCCCCCACTCTGTGCAGTTCAGCCGAGGCCAGGCCTGTCTCATGCAGGGTGAGGCTTCCCTTGGGGTGAGGGGTCCTCCTCACCTCCTGATCGCAAAGGCCCAGGGCTGGGCTAGGGGCCCTGGTGGGTTGAAAGGGCCAGAAAATGCCATCCAGGCAGACAGTCCCAGGGAGAGGACCCAGAGCACCTGCGGCCAGGCTGGGGATGCACGGGGGGGCCGTGGTGTCACCCAGCACCCAGCACCCCCCAGAAGCTCCTGGCTCCCCGTTAAAACTGGGTGATCATGAAGTGAAGTGCGGTTGTGTCACAGCCCCCAGAGGCCCCATCCACCACTCCCCAGCTACCCCGGGAGCAAGGCCCTCACCCAGAGAGGTGGGGTGTCACCAGCCTGGCCAGAACCTCAGGGTGAGGCAGGGGCCTCGGGTCACTGCAGGGGGCCTCCAGTGGACCCAGGGGTGGGGCTGACCCCAGCCGCTCCCTCTGGAGATAGCGTTCTGGGTGTTTCTACACTTGCTCCGATCGCCAGCCACCCCTTGGGTGGGGCCCTTTGATGTCCCCGAACTCACGGGGGGCGGGGCCCCGAGGCCTCCCCTGGCCCTTTGAAGCTGGGAACTCTTGTGGCCCACTCCCAGCAGACACAGGCTAACACCGAGTTCACCCTGGAGTCCACCAGCTCTCCCAGAGAGGCATGAGACCCCAGCCCAGCCCCGGGATCCCAGGCCTGCTCTCCACAGGGGTCCCTGGAGGGCCAGTTCCCAGCGTGTGGTCCAACATCCTCACCTCCCTGAACCTCCATAGCAATAGCTGCTGGTTTGGCCCCCAGCTGAGCCGTCTCCTGGCCTCTCCTGGCTCCATCAGCACCCTGTTCTTTAGGTAAGAAAACTGAGGCAAAGGGGCTTGGGAAGGCAGAAGCCCCCGCCCACGGGAGTCATCAGGCAGAGGGAGGGAGGTGGGATGGGAGAAATAGGAGGCCATGGGCTTGCAGGGGTCTGTATCCCAGAGTCCCCCCAACCTGAGGGTGCCTGCCCCCCAGGCCTCCCGGTGACCAGGCGGTGGGGCTGGCGGCCAGGTTCCAGGCTTGCTCATGCCGGCACCCCACAGGGGCACAGGAGGCAGGGACCAGGCCTTATCAGAGCGGCCACCCGCCACCCGCCTGCAGCTGACGGAGGGATGGGGAGACCAGCCATAAACCCGTTTGTTCCCCTAAAGGAGAGAGGGAACAAAGGCATAAGCTAATAAAACTCAGATCAAAGCTGACTTATCTCTTCATTTTGCTATAAAAATTTAGAATCAAAAGGGAAGGCGGCCCCTTTATGGTTCAGGATTACAGAGATTTCTGTGCTTGTGGGGCCCTGCAGGGCCCCCGCTGCCCATCCCAGCTTCACAGCCCTAGCCTCAGGCTGCAAGGGTTCCTGGAGTTGACCTTCCCAAGGGCACTCCTGGGACATGGGCTCCAGGTCCCTCCTGGGCCTCAGGGGCCACAAGGAGGGAGTGAACAGCTCTACCCAAGGCCCCCTTGAGACACCAAGATACTCCACGGCTGACCTCCCCACACCGATGGCTCTGCAGGTGAAGGGGTTTCCTGGTCTGGGGCCTGTGCCCTCTTGTCTCTGCAGAAGACCTCCCTCAGTCCCCAGTTCCTGAAACTCCTAGACCCTTCTAGAAGGGAGACAGCCAGGAGGGCAGGGCCTCTGCCAGCTGCACCCAAGTCAAGCCTGCAGGACACAGGGCTGGGTGGGTGGGGCCTCTCCTCCATTTCTTGGCTGTCCCAGGTCTCTGGAGTGGGGGACACCACTCAGCGCTGGATGGAGCGGAACCCCTGGAATCTTGGGGAGCCAGGCAGTCACTCCGACAGGTCCTGCATCTGCAGCAAAGGCCCTTGTGCACTGCGCAGGTGACACGCGGGGACCTGTCTGCACCTACCCAGGCTTGCTGTGACACACGGTCCAGTCCCGTGTGTAAGCACGTGCCCAAGCTCCTGTCAGCGGGCGCCCCTCCCCCATGCCCAGGACGGCCCCCGCACGCTTCCTGTGCACGCTTCACCTCTTCTCTAACCAACGCCTGAGCTCCCTGCTCCCTGGTAGGAAGCTGGCAGCCCTTCCCTTCGAAACAAGCCTGACAGGTTATGACACTGAGGATTACAAACCTCCCCGAGGGTAGGTGGGGGAGGGGCGAGGAAGGAAGGTAGACTTCGGGGCAGGGGCTTTGAATGGCCTTCAGCCCGTACCCCAGATGTTCCCGTGCGCAGAGGCTGGACCCCGTAACCTTCATCCCTGCACTCCAGTGGTGCAGGACATTCCTGGGCTGAGTGTGGGCCCAGGGCCAGGTGAAGGAGCCTTCCCTAGGTGGCTCTCGCAGGCACGGGCCAGGGTGGGGCAGGCAGGGCAGTCCTGCCATGCCCAGAGTGCCCAGGGCTACCCTCTCCACCATGCTCTGAGCCCTGGCATGAGCTGGGTTTGGAGGGAGGGGTTGCCACGTGGATGCAGGTTCCAGGCATGGATGAGGGTGGGGTCCGGCCTCAGCCTCCTTGCTGCCCAGACATTGCATTTTTCGGCAGGGCCTGGCAGACACCCGGGATGAACCAGGCACTAGAGGACCATGTGGTCCAGAACTCTTGGGGGTCTTAATGGCCCCCATGGAGGAGGGAGAGGAGGAAGGGTTGAGGGATCCCCTTTGTTTCAGAGGAGTAGAGGACCTTTCTGCTGGGCCTAGAAGACAAGAGTGACTGGACAGCACCCAGCTCCTAGCATCCCCTCAGCGGGGTCCTGAGATTCCCCTACAGGGAGACGTTGTACAGATGTGTGCACCCATTTATCTACTAAATCTTAATGTGGTATACTGATGCTTGGCAGAGGACTTAGAAAGTACCCAGTTAGCAGTGGGCAGCCCCCCTACCGTGGCTAAGCCCCAGGTGGGCCAGGGTTTTGGGGTTATGTTAACTAGCTACCAAGTTTGACATTGGTAAGGATTGGGGTTTTGGAGAATTGGAGGTCTGTTTACAAGAGGGTCAACCCAGGCAAATCTCCAAGCTGGCAGGGACCACAGTTGAGTCTTTAGACTAAGGATATGGTGTTTGGAATACAGCAGAGGTCTTTCTTCTCAGTTTCCATCCACCCATTTATCCATCATCCCACTTATCCATCTATCCATCTGTCCATCCATCCATCCATCCATCCATCCATCCATTTTCCCATCCACCAATCCATCCATCCATCCATCCATCCACTTCATCCATCCATCCACTTCATCCATCCATCCATCCACTCCATCCATCATCCATCCATCCATCCATCCATCCATCTATCCTTCCACTCCATCCATCCATCCATCC
>NW_026652280.1:91493940-91506788 GCF_009828535.3 Hylobates moloch
ATCCATCCATCCATCCATCCATCCATCCATCCATCCACTTATCCATCCATCCATTTTGCCATCCATTCATTCATCCCTTTACCCATCTCTCCCTCTCTTCCTCCCTTCATCCTTTGATCTGTCTCTGCATCTATCTTTGGGCACCTATCTACACATTTATGTATCTATTCATCCATCTATCCATTAACTCCCACCACTTTTACGAGCAGATGGGCATGGATTAAATCACAACTTATCTCTTATTAGGTTAAGAGCTTTTGGGGTCCAGAGTGTACATGTCTCAGTGTGCCCATAATCATACGGGAGGGGTCCCAGAAGTTCTTTAATGAATAAAAGCTTCCTAAAGCAGTTGGACTGTTTTATTAATTCAGTTGCTTTGAAAATACCTATTTTTCACCTTCATAGAGAATTGTCCTTTGGTTGTTGGTCAACTCTGAGTCCAGGTTTGTTCTGCAGTTGGGTGGTCCCCGTCCTCTCTTGTGGGGGCTGCTTGAGGGTGAAAAAAGGACGGGCAGATGACAGGACACCCCCGGGAAGGTGGACAGATGTGGGTGGGCGGCTGGGAGGAAGGGGTGTTGGAATAGGCTGTCTGGGGCCAGGAGGCAGGCAACAAGCCCAGACACCAGGGCGGTCCTTCCCCAGCTGATGGCCTTGCCCATGCGTCCACCTCTGCAGCCTCCGTGTCTCCTTGGTGAAGTCTGGAAGTGTCTGCTTTGTGGGAAGAGGGTGAGGATCCCACAGGACCGTGGCCCATTGTGGGGTTCTCTAAAGGGCGTAGGTGTGGCCTTGGTGGAGGTAATGAAGGCTAAATGAGGGCACAAGTGTGGGCTCTGACCCCATACAGTGAGTGTCCTTATAAGAAGAGACCCCAAAGCACTTGCTTGCTGTCCATGTGAACCTGGGGAGGCCCCAACTGGGAGCCAAGAAGCAGGTTCTCACCAGCAACTGAATCTGCTGGCCCCTTGATCTGGGCCGCCCAGACCCCAGAGCTGTGGAAAATGAATGCCTAGGGTTTAAGCCCCCAGTCTGTGGCCCTTTGTTCTGGCTGCCTGAGCTGACTGAGCTCTCAGGATAGAGAGCATCTTTAGTCCCGGAGGCCGCCCACCAGGGCAAGGTTGTGCAGGCCACTGCTTTCTCTGCCCCAGCCTGTCCAGACCCCTGGTCGTTCTGTGCCCCCTCCCCATCCAGCCCCTGCCTCTGTCTTGCCCTCGCCTCCACACCCTGTCTGTCCTGCTTAGCACAGGGGACATTTTCTCCAGATGGAACAGCCGTTCAGCTGCTCACCCGTGTGCTCGGGTAGGTGCTAGGGTGGAGGATGGGCAGGGACACAGGGGTGGGGAGGGGGATCTGGCCTGCCTTAGGATGCAGACTTAGGCCTCTTGGAGGAGCCCTGGTCCTATCCAGCTCAGGAGGGGGGCTGCTGGGCTGAAACAAGCAACTGGGGAGTCTGGGGACCCAGAAACACCTTGGGGCTCTGGGCTCACACCCTGCTAGCTGCAGGGCTGGCCCCATGAGCCATCAGAGGAGCCAACAGTGCACCTGCACTGAACGCTGCACCATGAGCTGACCCCGGGCCCCTGCCTCCCTGCTGGCCATCCCACATTCAGAGTGGGGCGGCATGCAGTAGGCGCTTGTAAAGGCCTGTGCCAGAGTGGCCCAGCAACAAATCTGCAGCAGGGCAGTCATGGGATGGGCCCCAGTTGTGGACTGGGGGTTCTGTCCCGGGCCCACTGCAGCAACAGGCTGCTCCTGGAGGTGGGGCATTCTCTGTGCTGAGCCCCAGAGGTCCCTGGTGGGTGCCAGGTCACCTAACTGGCCAAAAGTTCCAGCAAAAGGGCCCCTGTCTTGGGAAGGCCCAGGCTGAGGAGGGGAGGATGGCCCAACCTTGGGGGTCAGAAAGCATAGTCAGAGACTATGCTTTCAAACCTCCATGGCCTCCCTTGCACAGCAGAGACGTGGGTATAGAAAGTGTGATCAGGGAGCCCCATGGAGACGGAGCTGGCCAGCCAGGAAGGACCCAGGTATTCTGGGCAGGAGGGTGAGAAAGGCTCCCTCCTCCAGGCCTGCCCAGGCCGCCTCCTGCTCCAGGCTCCGCTAGCTGCCCCAGGCTCCGCTAGCTGCCCCGTTCCCCTCACCACCATGTCCCCTCACGCCTGCAGCAGGGAAACAGGAGATGCTGTGGTTCTGTGACGTCTGCCCTCATGTCCCCAGCTGGAGGCCCTCTGTGGGTCAGCCTGTCTGACTCTCACCCACCCTGGTTGTCCCTGTCTGCAGGTGCTGTCTGTGCTGGACAAAGGGCTGTGCCTTGGCTGGCAGTCCTCTAGGCCATTGGTCTGTGGCTGTCTGTCTGTGGTGGTCAAGCTGCCCAGGGCAGACAGTGAGCTATGCCAGCCAGGCCCTGGCTCCCACTGCTCAGCTCAGAAGGTCCGGGGCTAGGTATGTCTGTGAGGGCTGTGCTGTGCCAACTTCGGACACCCGGGAGTGAGACCCTGCAGGCACAGGTGACTTTGGGGCTGGGACAGTTGTATTCCCAGCTAGTAGCCAGACCTAGCGCTGGTTAAAGGAGGGATACTGGTCCTGTGGAGGCGAGAGGCCCAGCATCAGGTGACCTCATCTTGCTGTCCACCAGAACTGGGATGACATGGGGCTGGGCTGGCCTGTGAATGACCACATGGCAGGCCCAGCTCCTAGTTCTGTGGAGCAGGGGCCACGACCCCTTCCCTGCCAGTGGCTGTGAGGACAGGATCCTGGAGGGGGAGGGGGTGCACCCGGCGTCCCTGGGGTGGGTTCTGAGGAGGAGCCCTCCTGATCCCAGGTGAAGATACTGGCCAGGCCTGTTCCCTGGACAGCCCCCAGAAAGGTGCCACCTGCCAGGTCTCTGGGTCCTTGAGGTGGGCTCAAGGCCACCTCAGCAGACGACTCATGCCATGTCCCCACCCCGACATGCATGCCAAGCCCAGTGACTGTGGGGATTCCAGGGGTCCCCACTGGCCCCCTCCTCTGTCCCCTGAGCTGGGCTTTGCCCTGGGAGAAAGGAAGCAGTGAGGTCCTGAGTGGGATGGCACAGGGCATGTGGGGTGTGGGTGATGGAGGATGTTGAGCTGGGTGGGGAGGGCTGGGGCATGTGTGTGGCCTAGCCATGTGGATCCTCCCAGGAAAGCTGGAGCCCAGGGGCCAAGATGCCCTGGCAGTTGGTGCCTGGTTGGGGAGCTGGGGTCGCGGACCGGCCCCCGTTCGTCACTTGCTGGCCTCTCGCCTGCTACCCTGCAGGCTGGGCTGTGGTGCCACACGGTGGTCAGTCTTTCTGGGCTGGGGTGTGATTCTTTCCTTTCTCCTGTGATGTAAGTGTGCACAGCTGTGCAGGAGGCCGCCGAGGGCGTGTGTGTGACTGTGATGTGTGCTGCGCATAGGGCCATGTGTGCTGGCATCTGCACACGTGTGTTTGCAGGGCCCACAAGTGTGTGTGCGCATGTGTGGTGTGTGACATGCGACGTGTCTGTAGAGACAGTGTATCTGGGGGCCGCACGTCCTCAGGCCTGGCCCCCATCGACCCCCGTTACGCCCAAACCCCATGGCTAGATTGTAGGCAGGACTGAGGCGCTTCGGAGACCTCTGCACTCGACTGTGGGAGTCTTATGGGGGCCTCCTGGGACGTGAGCGACCCCCGCCCTGCCTGGCAGTGTCAGCACCTCGGGCAGCCCACGCCTGGCCCCTCCACCCTTCCCCTGCCCCACTCCTGTGGCAGTCACGGTTGAGCTGCACCTCCTGCGGTCCTGTCCCTCCCTCGGGGTCCTGGACCAGCCTGGTTCCCTGAGAGCAATCTGATGGAGACCCCCTGAGTCCCACCCCAGCTCCCCTTTCCTGATCCCAGCCCCTCTCCTCCTTGAGGAACCAACACCCTCCTCCTGCAGCCCGGCCACCTGGACATGGGACGAGGGCCCCACCGTGTGGCCACCTGGACACCCTGCAGGGCGGCTCCTCGGCCTGACTTCTGCCTTCAGCACCCAGGGTTCCTCCTCCTCTCCAACTGTACGTGTGAGATGGCAGATAGAGACACGGGGACGGGGACACAAAGACAGGGAGACAGAGATGTAGAGAGACAGTGAGTTGGAGGCGGGGAGACAGAGACACAGAGAGACAGAGAGATGGAGACAGGAGACAGAGGCACAGAGATGAAGACAGAGATGAGGAGACAGAGACACAGAGAGACAGAGAGATGGAGATGGGGAGACAGAGACGCAGAGACAAAGACAGAGACGAGGAGACAGAGATGCAGAGAGACAGAGACACAGAGATGGAGACAGAGGCGGGGAGACAGAGACACAGAGAGACAAAGACAGAGAGACAGGGAGACAGAGAGATGGAGATGGGGAGACAGAGGCACAGAGATGAAGACAGAGACAAGGAGACAGAGATGCAGAGACAGGGACACAGAGACGGGGAGACAGAGAGACAGAAACAGAGAGACAGGGGAACAGAGATGCAGAGACAGGGAGACACAGATGGGGAGACAGAGATGCCAAAATGGAGAAAGAGATGGAGATACAAAGACAGAATTGGCCGGGCGCGGTGGCTCACGCCTGTAATCCCAGCACTTTGGGAGGCCGAGGCGGGCGGATCACGAGGTCAGGAGATCGAGACCATGGTGAAACCCCCTCTCTACTAAAAATACAAAAAATTAGCCGGGCGTGGTGGCGGGCGCCTGTAGTCCCAGCTACTCGGAGAGGCTGAGGCAGGAGAATGGCGTGAACCCGGGAGGCGGAGCTTGCAGTGAGCGGAGATCGCGCCACGGCACTCCAGCCTGGGTGAAAGAGCGAAAAAAAAAAAAAAAATTAGAGAGAGACAGAGATGGGAAAAAAAGAGATAGAGACGCAAAGATAGAGACAGATGGGGAAGACACAGAGATGGAGACAGAGAGACAGAGACATAGATAGAGATAGACAGAGAAGGGGAGAGAGGCAGATAGAGACAGAGGCAGACAGAGAAACAGAGACTGATGAGGCCACACACCCATCCTCTGTTCACCTCAAACCCTGTAGCCCTCTCCCTGCTACAGATGGAGAGCCTCATGACCTGTGTGGTCCGGAACCCAGGTCTTCACCTCCCTCCACTGTTCCTGGGCCCACCGGTTTCTCGGGGATAATAGTGAGCATGGCGGTGGCTGGACCCCAGAGCCAGCGGGGCCACAGCACAGCCCAGGGACAGCCCACCCTCTACCAGGCCAGATTCAACCCCCTGACGCCAAGACCCCAGATCCAGCCCAGGCCCCAGCTGACCCCTGCCACATCTGCCCCTGTGAGTGGTGCCCACGAGATCTGATGCCCTGACTCACGGGCAGGGGTGGGCACCGGCCCTCCATCTTGGCAGGACACCCTCCTCCCAAGACGCCTCTTCCTCAAGGTGGTGGAAGCAGCCTGGCTCCCCTAGTCTGAAGGCCTGGGCCCCGCTGCCACTCACTGTTCACAGACTTCCGTTTTCCCACCGGTGGAATAGAGGTGATGGAAATAGTGCCCCAGGGGGTCGTGGTGCTGTACAAATTTGCGAGGCCACCAGTGCCCTGCAAAGCTGCCGGGGTGGCCCCTTGCGCATAGCGCAGTGCAACCCTCCCCGGGGGCAGGAAGCGGGGAGCAGCCTTGCTCAGGGCTGGGGTCTGAACTTGGAGCTGTGCGGCCCTCCAAAACAAGCCAGGGCCTGACTGCACGGCACTCACTGCATGGCTGGTTTGCTAAGGGTGGGCTGGGGCCAATTCAGAAGGGAGGAAAGAGCCCTTGGTGGGAGTGAGTGAGGCCTCCAGAGACCTTTCGAGAAGCCCCCTGCTCCTACCTGGGTGTCTGGGAGCTGTGTAGAAGTGTCCCTAGAAAATTCTACCCCTGACTGACCATGTCAGGGGCTTGGGGAATCCAGAGGCATCTGGGAAATTGGGGCCCATGGGCACCCACCTTCAGTGCACCCGATGCCAGCTGGCCTGGGGGCCCCTGAGGTGCCCACAAATGTCCCCACAGACTGCCCTGTCAGGTTTGCCTGCTAGGCCCCTCCCCGGGCAGGGAGGGGGCTTTGTGGACCCCCAGCATCTTTCCAGCACAGGCGCCCGGGAGCGAGGTTATGCCGCAGATGGCCGCAAGGGGGTGCCAGCCTTAGGGAACACCGGGGAAGGGGCTGGGCCTCAGTCTGCAAGGACAGAGATGACCCAGCGTCCCTGCCACCCGCCACCCACCAGGAAGTATGCACCCCAGGCAGCAAGAGAGAGGATGACAGCTGCAGGGAAGAGGAGCGCTGGCCAGCGGGGCTTAGCTGGGGTATGGGCTTGAGTGTGGCTGCGGCCATCCACGGAGCTAGAGAGTGTGGACAAGAGGGAGTGGGGCAGGCACCGGAGCCCCTGGGAGCAAGCATGCTGGAGGGTCCCTGGGGTGAGCTCAGGATGCAGGGGCCAGGGAAGCTGCAGGGGCCAGGGAAGCTGCAGGACCCAGGACCCCACCCCATCCATACCCCAGATCAACATGATCCAGGGAGAAACACACTTGCAACTTCTCAGCCCACAGATGCACACAGTCACATACAAACGCACACACACACTCAGCCCATCTGCAGCAAACTCACGTCCATACCATGTAGAAGCACCCGTGCACACCGTGGAGACCCTTGTGCCCAGGAAGGGCGCACAGCCTGCTCAGGTTTGTCCCTGTCCCTTCAGGCAGATCCCAGATCCAGCTGGGCGGCAGGACCAGGACCCAACGCTTCCCCATCTACTGTCCCCTCCCTCTCTGTCCCCCTTGCAGCCACCATCACCATTCTTAGCAGGCTAAGCTGGCCTTCACAGGTGGCCTGGTCTTCCACTGACCCTCGGCATGCACACACATGTGCACACAAGACCAGGCTCACACACTCTGACTCTCACATGTGTGCACACAGGGCCGGGCTCACACGCTCTGACTCTCACATGTGTGCACACAGGGCCGGGCTCACACGCTCTGACTCTCACATGTGTGCACACAGGGCCGGCCTCACACGCTCTGACTCTCACATGTGTGCACAAATCGCAGCTGTTTCGGCACCATCACTACTCTGATGAGTCCCTGGGCACCCCCTGGGTTTGGAGTCCGGCGTCTTGAGGGAGAAGAATATGGGCCGAGGGTACAAAGGGCTAGGCCTCAAGTATGGGGTTTCAGGTGGGGTGTCCCTGTGGGTGGATTCCCAGGGGCCTGCCCTCCATGGGGTTCATAGTAGCCCCCAGCGAGGGTGGACCGGACAGTAAACAGGATCTTCCCTGTGGGCCTGTAGCTGAGGCCCTTCCAAGAACCGGGGTGGGGGCTGGGCCCCTGCTGGGCACTGTGCCGAGCCCCGCCCCATGCTCCACCCTGTACTCCCTGCTCCAGGCCGGCCTGAGGGCGCCTCCATTCCTGCCCCTGCTTTTGCCCTCCCTGTGTCCAGTTGGGCCCCTGCCGCCCTCATGGATGGTCTCTCCTTAATTGACCCCAGCCCGCATCCTGACAGAGCTGTGCCTTCTTCGGTCTCCCCGCTGCTGAGGACAGCACATGGCACGCCCTGCCCCTGCCTGGAGCCTCTGCCTGGAGCCTCTGCTTACCTCCCAGTGGAGCGGAGCAATGGTGTCACCTGTCACAGTGACACAGACCAGGGCCGCTGTGTCGCGGAGCAGAGCAGCTCAGCGGCGCCCGCAGGCAAGGTCAGGATGCACATCCTGGGAGAGAACATCTTGTGCCACAGCCAGCAGGACTGTCTGGGGCTGGTGCACCCACCAGGCCCTGTGACGCCACTGTGTCCGCCTAAGCCATCACCGCACCCCGTCACCCCTCTGATTCCCACCGTAGCCCACGGGGTTGGTATGAGGACACACGCCGCCCAGGTGGGGACACTGAGGCCCACCGGAGAGTGGTCAAATGAGGCCTCGAGCCTGGGCCTCCTCTTTTTTTTTTTTTTGAGACGGAATCTCACTCTGTTGCCCAGGCTGGAGTGTGGTGGCACAATCTCTGCTCACTGCAAACTCTGACTCCCTGGTTCAAGCTATTCTCCTGCCTCAGCCTCCCGAGTGGCTGGGATTACAGGCACGCGCCACCAAGCTGGGCCTCCTCTTTTTACACAGCAACCGCCCCAGGGCCAACCCTGTTCTGGCCTCTGAGCTGCCCCCAGGCAGCCTCTCCCCTGTTCACCTAGACACTGTCAGACCCTGCACCAGTGCCTGATGCCCAGGACAACACTGGCCTCTCAGTGGGCAGGGCTGTAGCCAGCCTTACCCCTGGAAACAGGGGAGAAAGGGAGGGAGGGGGGCCCACCTGCAGTGGTTGGCCACCACGCACCACCCTGCAGAGTCAGCTCAGAGACACCAGGCTCTGCCTTCTGGGGTCCCCAAGGCTGCTCCCCTGAAGAAGACTGCTCAGTCCCAGCTGCCCCAGACCAGGCCCTTGGTGGGGGGGTCCCTGAGCCTCCACTCCCTCCGGGAATGGCTGATCCTCCTTGGAGCCGAGTTTTTGTGCTGTGGGGAGAGCACCCAACCATGGGGGGCACCCTGGTAGCTCACGACACGGACCCCTGCCCATGGGCATGCCCTCGGCCAGCCTGGAGACAGCTGCTCTACTGACCGCCGGGCCAGGAGTGTCCCAGGTTAAGCCAACAAGCCCCCCATTTCTGAGAGGAAAATCGCCTCCTTTGGGTGTGGAATATGGGGGCCAGGGAGCTGGGAGGTCGGGAGCCCTGGCTGGACCACAGGGCCTGTGGCTGGGGACCTCTCGCTGCCCAGGCCACAGTGAACGGGGTCGGGTCTCAGCCTGGAGGGGGTGACCCAGGAGGGTGCATTTCTGCTTCACCCTGAGAAGTCACACCACACCTAGCCAGGGGCCCCTCCAGGGTGTACCCCAGGGGTCTAGGGGATGTTAATGATTGGCCATCTCGGTTCACAAAGATAGTCATCACCAGCACCATGGAGTGGCCACCGCCCAGCTCTGTCAAACCTGGACTTAGCCTCATGTGCACCTCGATTTAAAGAATAAGAAACCAGCCCTGCCCACGGCCCTTGCTCACTGTGCTTCCCTCCCTCCTTCCCTCCTTCCCTCCTTCCCCAGACATAGCCACCACTTTGAATCTCGTGTCCCATGGGGTGTTCACACAGGGCACCTGATTTATCCAGACTCGGGGAGGAGGGGTCACAGATTATTCCCCGGGGGACTTTACCTACTCTGTGTGTTTGCTCTAGGAGTTCTAGAGGCCATTTGGTTTCTTTATGCATTTATGTGTCTTTTGCATTTTTCTAGTGAGCATGGGGTTACTCTTTTAATCATAAATATATATACCTATTTTTTCAGTTAAAAAACTGTGGTTTCAGGCCAGGTGTGGTGGATCAAGCCTGTAATCCCAATGCTTTGGGAGGTCAAGGCAGGGGCGTCGCTTAAGCCCAGGAGTTTGAGACCAGCCTGGGCAACATAGTGAGAATCCGTCTCTACAAAAAATTGTTTTAAAATTAGCAGGGCATGGTGGCGTGTACCTGTAGTCCCAGCTACTCAGGAGGCTGAGGTTGGAGGATTGATTGAGGCCATGGAGGTTGCAGTGAGCCATGATCCTGCCACTGCACTCCAGCCTGGGTGACAGAGAAAGACCCTGTCTCAAAACGAAAACAAAAATCTGTGGTTCCTCAATAACAAATATAAAGCCACCAACACCCTCGTCCACCGAAAGGTTAGCATGTGCCTGGTGACAAACTCAACAGACAAAGGGGACCAGGGAACAGTTATGTTCCTCCTCCGCAGAGTCCTAGGCCCCAGGCCCCTCCCTGAGACAGCCTCAGGGCCTCCTCCTTCCCCTCCCTCATCCTCCTCCTTCCCTCTCTCTCCTTCCTCCTTCGCTTTCTCCCTCTGCAATCTCAGCCACCTGCACCCGCTTCCTCCACCCCGACCTTCCCGCCAGGCAGGTGCCCAGGGCTTGCTCAGCACGGGCAGCCCCCAGCTCTGCCCCTGCGCACTGGGAGGCTGCTCCACTCTCAGGGGTCTCTGGCTTTCCGTGTCCCTGCAATTAGCCTCCGCGTGCGTGCGAGAAGTCAACACAATTTGGCTCCACGTGGCTCCGGTGCCGATTGTGGACAGATAAAAGACAAACTAATGTCCTGCCCTGAGGATTAAGATGCAGCTGTTTCCCTGGATACCGGATCAGGGCATAATTAGACAAAGGGAGTGCTTTCCAAACCCACTCAGCCAAAGGCCTAGGGGCAGGCAGCCCTCACCCCCATGCAGCTGGCACGGGCTCGGGCCCTTCCTTCCTCCTTGTTGAAATCGGATTGATACAGACGCCATGGAAAATGTTTCTGACACGCAGCGGGATGATGGCAGCAAGGCCACCTGCGGTGACAGCGAAACAAGACGCTCAGAGCCCCATTAGCAGGGCGGCCACGTGCGCGTTCGCCTTCGCCTCTGCCTCTATTTTCTCCAGTATTGTTCACTTTGCTGTATCATGGACGATAACACATCTTAACAAGAAATCAATAAATGGTCCCGAGGCTTTTAATGGAGAAGAAATAAATAGCAACTGCGCTTGGCAGTCAGGAGGAACCAGCGCTTTCTGCCTGGACCCTGAGCCTCAGGCTTCACCGCCAATGCGGCCCTCCCTGTGGGGCGGGAGTAGCCTGGAATGGGAAGGGCCCACCCTTCTTTCCCAGCTTCCTGCAGAGGGCAGGGAGGGGCTCTGTCACTGTGCCCCTCAGAAGCTGGGCCGGGCTATGTAACCGGGGACTTGTGGACAACAAGCCAGAAGGGGTCCTTCCAGGCTCTAGATGCCCACTCTGCCCATAAGGAGGGCACAGGCAGCGCAGTGCTGTGGTGGGCAGGCTGCCGACCTTATGCCCCGGGGCGGCCTTAGTGCTGTGTAGACCCGGAGGGGACACGCCCCAGGGCTCCCTGAGGTGCTGCCTCAGTGGCTGTGCACTCCCAGCACCCACGGGGTGTGCCCACCAGCTGCTTGGCCTGTGTCCAGTGCCCCCCTGGCCTCCCGGGAGGAGCTGCTTGCTCTGCCCCAGGGTTGCTGAGAGACAGCCTTGCCACTGACCCGGCCGGTCTCTGCCTCCAGCCCAGCCCTCTGTGCACGCTGACCGCGGGTGGAAACTCCAGGCTGGCAAAGAAAAACACATGAGGCAGCCCCTCATTCTGCAGAAGAGTTTGTTCTGGGGTCTCTTTTTCAACATTCTTTTCTCCCTTTATTTGTATTATACTTTTTCCAGTGTTTTGTGGTCAAATACACATAACACAAAACTTCTCATCTGAACCACTTTCAGTGCACAGTTCGGCGGCATTAAGCACATTCACTTTGCTGGGCAGCCATCACCACCGTCATCTCCAGAACTCTGTCATCTTCACAGACAACTCTGTCCCCTGAAACACTCTTGCCCCATCCCCTCTGCCAACCCCCCCGCAGCCCCATTCTCCTCTCCATCCTGACAGATTTGACGTCTTTAGGGACCGCGTGGGAGTGGACTTGGGCAGTGTTTGTCCTGTTGGGACTGGCTCCTCTCCCTGATTGTAAGGTTGTCGAGGTTCATCCATGGGGTAGCGGGTGTAAGGATGTCCTTCCTGGGCCAGGCACGGTGGCTCACGCCTGTAATCCCAGCACTTTGGGAGGCCGAGGCGGGCAGATCATGAGGGCAGGAGATCGAGACCATCCTGGCTAACACGGTGAAACCCTGTCTTTACTAAAAATACAAAAAATTAGCCGGGCGTGGTGGCGGGCGCCTGTAGTCCCAGTTACTCGGGAGGCTGAGGCAGAAGAATGGCGTGAACCTGGGAAGCGGAGGTTGCAGTGAGCCGAGATCACGCCACTGCACTCCAGCCTGGGCGACAGAGTCTGTCTTACCGGTGGACACTGGTTGGTTCATTTTCACGACGTGAAAAACCTTTGTGACGTCATACACACTTCTTTGTGGACACATTCGTAGGAACAGGATTGCAGCAGCCTGTAGTGCCTCTTTAACCCGCGGAGGAACTGCCAGGGTGCCGTCCGCAGCGGCTGCCCTGCGGCACGTCCCCACCACAGGGGCTCTGATTTCCCCACATTCTCATGAGCACTTGCTATTTTCTGTTGTGCATTTTTGGGTTTGTTGATGGTGGCCGCCCTAACGGGTGTGGGGTCCTGTCACGCCGTGATTTTGATTGGCATTGCCCTAATGATTCGTGGCATTGAGCACCTTTCCCTGCGGTTGCTGCCCTTGATACACCTTCCCTGGAGAGGTGCCCGTCTACGTCCTTCGCCCACTTTTGAATCAGGTGTTTGGCGGTTGTGTTTTAGGGGTTCTCCGTGGATTCTGGGTACTACTCCCCGATCAGGTGTGTGATTTGCAGCATTTTCTCCTGTTCTGGGAGTTACCTTTTTAAGGCTGATGATGTCCTCTGATGCATAAAGTTTTTTTTTGTTTGTTTGTTTTAATTTTCAAGTCCAATTTATCTCTTTGTTGCTTGTACCTTTGGTGTCACATCCGGGAAATCACTGCCAGGTCTAAGGCCGTGAAGCTTTTGCCCTGTGCGTTCTCTCTACCATCTCAGGCCCTACGTCCAGGCCGTTGACCTGTTTGGGGGTAATTTTTGGATGGGAAGGGAGGGGTCCAGCGTCACACTTCTGCATGTGGGCATCCCGGTTTCCCAGCCCCGTCTGTGGAGAAGGCTGTCCTTTCCCCACTGAATGGCCTTGGCACCCGTGCCAAAGATCACGGGAATGCATTCGCCAGGGGGATTGCCAGTCTCTCCTCTACGTATTTGTGAATAGGGATCCATACACATTCCACAGAACACACAACAGGGTGGGACAGCCCTGCGCCAGGTTACTACCTCCCCACCCAGAGGCTGTGTGGATAGAGCACACAC
>NW_026652280.1:91507143-91566070 GCF_009828535.3 Hylobates moloch
TGTTTGTGTGTATGGTGTGTATATGTGTGGTTTGTGTATGTTGTGTGGTGTGTATGTGGTGTGTGTGGTGTGTGTGTGGTTTGTGTGTGGTGTGTATGTGATGTGGTGTGGTGTGGTGTGTGTGGTGTGCATGTGTGTGGTGTGTATGTGTGGTGTGTGTGGTTTGTGTGTGTTGTATGTGGCGTGTGGTGTGTAAATGGTGTGGTGTGCATCTGTGTGTGTGTGGTGTGTGTGGTGTGTATGTGGTGTGTAGTGTGTGTTTGTGTGTGTCTGTGTGTGTGCACGCACTTAGATATCTTGTGTTCGCAGCTTGTCGTGGAGAGCAGTCCCTGGCTGCCTGGCGCCGCTTCCTTCTTGGGCTGCCGTCCTGGGAAGGGCCCCCTTCGCCCGGCCGTGCCTCCTGCTCCTGCCTCTGCTGCCCTTCGAATGCAGCCGCCCGGTTCAGCAGCCTCTCCAGGGAGGCCTGGGTGGGCCGCCCTCATCTTTTGTCTCTTCAGCGGGGGCTGCAGTGGCTTCACCTGGAGGCTCCGAGGGAGTGCACATGCATCCTCTGGGTAAACGCTGCCCAAGTGCTTGCGTCTGGGTGCCATCGTGTGGTGCTCACAGGGATATCAGGCTGAGAAGGCCTTTGTGCTGGGGTCCTTCATAAAATAAGCTCACTGGGACATCTAAGGCAGGTCAGAGTCAATATTCAAACGTGTTGTTGTCTAAAAATGTCTGGAAATTTTACTCGTGATGTCAAAGGAGGCCCCTCCCATGGGCTCTGAGACTGGAGGGTGGGGGTTGCGAGCAGAAGGACACGGAAGGAAAGTGCTAGAGAGCGGGGGGTCTGGCCCACCAGGGGCCCCGCATTGGCAAGACCTGAGGTCATGCCATCATTTTCAGGCAGTGGGAGCCATTGAAAGTGCTTGAGTAAGAGAGTGGCCAAGGCAACATGCGTTTGGTGAAATCAATGAAGCACCTGTATTGGGAGGTGCTTGCTGGGAAGAGATAGAGTGGGGGTGGCTGGGAAGAACCGTGAGGCCTGTGTACACATTTCAGGGGTCCTCACTAAGCCTGGGCGTCTCATGGAGCTGTGGCAGGCTGCATGGACCATGGTGTTTGTTTGGACTCCCAGCTGTCCGTGGGGATGTGGAGAAGGTGAGAGACCCTGGGGCTGAGGGGGCAATAGCCTGGATCAGGGAAGGTGGCAAGCAGAGGTCAGATGGGGAGGGACTGGAAGGCCCCAAACCACAGCCATTTACACCTGGGTGCCGGGTGGGAGCCAGGAAGAGGGGCCAGGATGTTGGACGCCAGCTCCACCCCCAAACTGCTCCCTGCCCAGGCAGACAGTGGGGAGGGGGCATACAGCACTCTGAGGACCATGAGGGTGGGGACCCCAGGAGCTGAATCTAGAAGGAAAGGGCTCCTTCCAGAGGAGGTCATTTGGAGATCCTGCCATCCCCAACCCCTTCCAAACAGCCAAATCCACTCTGGCACCACCGCCTTGCCTGTGCCCCCACCCCAGCTCCAGCTGAACCCCCTACCCCAGCTTCCTTGGGAGACTGCCAATCTAGGCTGAGTTTCTGCAGCTCCTTCTCTGGAGCGCGAGCCAGACGCAGGCTCTGACACTGTCAGGGCAGCAGTAATGACGTCGGCCTCGAGTCCAGGGCCAGCCCAGGCCCCCTGTGCCCCTAGACGAACCCTCAGAGGATGCAAGCCTGAGGGTCCCCATTCTGGCCCGAATGGGAAGCCACTCCAGAGGGGCACTGGCGCAGGGGGCAGGGATCCCGAGGTGGCCTGGACAGAGTCAGCCTCCTCATGTCGCCCAGCCCTGACGCCCAGGCCCTCCCCAGGAAGGTGGGGTGCGTGGCCTGCCTGTTCCCTCCGCAGGGCTCCCTGGGGCATCTCAGTGCTTGTGGACCTGACAGCTCTCTCTGCCTTCCTAACCCTTGATCCCTTTGATAAACATCAAAACCTCAGCATTAGCATTGCCTGGCGGTCATGCCCTCCACGCTGCCTCCTCTGCACAGTCACTCACAGATATGTTCACCCCAATTCGGAAGATTCTGCCCAGCCCACCATCTGCGGTTTGTAAAAGAGAAACAATAGGCCATTGTTTGCTATTGTATCTAAACGCAAAACTGCACTATGACGTTACATGTGCTTTTCTGGGAACACAGTCCCCTACCCCGGTGCTTCCCTTCTTTGGGGGAACATTGCTGTTTTTGGGGTGGGTTGTTGGACAAGATCCAGACGGCAGAAACCACAAAGGAGAGGGTTGACAAGCCTGGCTCCTGAAAGCCACATCAATGCCAAGCCTGCTTGATGATCACAGTCTCCATAAACGTGGTAGAGGGTGGACCAGGCTCTGGGAGATGATACTTCCTGCCAAAAAGGATTCATGTCGGGAATGCGTAAAGAATTCCCACAGCTCATCATGGAAAACGCAAGCTTCCCAAGGGAAGATGAGGGGAGGAAGTGAAGGGATCGTTCGAGAAAGGGAGAAGTAGAGATGCCCGGGAGGCAAGCGGACCTGAAATGCCGCTGAAGTGTCGGTCAAGCTTCGTAATGTCGGGCGTGGATGATGACCCGGAAGACAGACGCTGTTGGGTCGTGCTGGCGGAGTATGACGGGAGAGGTGCTGGGGCATTCCTGAGAACAGGAATGTAGGCTCCCAGAGCTCGAGAGCTCGTGATTTCCCTCCTCCCCAGTATCCAGGCTGGGGGGCCAGGAGCACATGCACCTCTTTATATTTGTGTGTGTGCACATGTATGAGCATGTGTGTGTGCAAAGGAGAATCTGTTGCTTGCGTAACTAAAATTAAAAATAATATAGATGTAGAGGAATTGGAAGTCTTGTGCTCTGTTGGGGGGAGTGTGTAATGGTCCAGCCACTGTGCAAAACAGTAAACATTAAAACAGAACCACCATGTGGCCCAACAATGCCACAAAAGGTCTAGCCCCAAAAGAACTGAAAGAAGGCCGGGCACGGTGACTCACGCCTATAATTCCAACACTTTAGGAGGCCAAGGCAGGAGGATCACCCAGGCCAGGAGTTCAACACCAGCCTGGGCAACATATGGAGATCCCCCACCTCTACTAGAAATTAAAGCATTAGCCGCGCATGGTGGTGTGCACCTGTATTCCCAGCTCCCTGGGAGGCTGAGGTGGGAGGACCGCTTGAGCCCAGGAGTTTGAGGCTGCAGTGAGCCATGATGGTGCCACTGCACTCCTGGGTGACACAGTGAGGCCCCATCTCTTAAAAAACATATGTGTGTGTATGTGTGTATAGAAAGGGGGGTCTCAGCTGGGCGCCGTGGCTCACGCCTGTAATCCCAGCACTTTGGGAGGCCGAGGCAGGTGAATCATGAGGTCAGGAGTTCCAGACCAGCCTGGCCAATATGGTGAAACCCTGTCTCTACTAAAAATATAAAAATTAGCCAGGCATGGTGGCGCATGTCTGTAATCCCAGCTACTCAGGAGGCTGAGGCAGGAGAATCGTTTGAACCCGGGAGACGGAGGTTGCAGTGAGTCGAGATCACGCCACTGCACTCCAGCCTGGACAGAGAGAGACTTCGTCTCAAAAAAAAAAAAAAAGGGAGAGTCTCAAGGAGATGCTTGTATGCTCACGTTCATAGGTTCAGAACTCACAAGAGCCAAAAAGCGGAAGCAACCCAAGTGTGTGTTGACAGGTGAATGAATGGACAAAAGATGGCCCATCCTAGAAAGGAAGGAAATTCTGACACTGCTGCATAGGCATGACCCCGAGGGCGTCGTGCTGAGTGAAATAAGCCTCAGAAGCACAGGCCCTGCAGCATCCCAATTAGACGTGGTCCCTAAGGCAGTCACAGGCGCGGAGACAGAGAGCCAACGTCAGTACCCACTTAGACGTGGTCCCTAAGGCAGTCACAGGTGCAGAGACAGACAGCCAACGTCGGTACCCACTTAGACGCGGTCCCTAAGGCAGTCACAGGCGCAGAGACAGACAGCCAACGTTGGTACCAGGAGCTGGGGAACGAGTGTTTAATGGGGAGCCGAGTTTCAGTTTTAGAAGATGAAGAGTCCTGGAGATGATGGTGGTGACAGTTTTGCAACCATGTGAATGTACTTAATGCCACTGAACTGGACAATGAACAATGGTTAAAACGGTAAATTTTAGCCAGGCGCAGTGGCTCACTCCTGCAAGCCCAGCACTCTAGGAGGCTGAGGTGCTGGGAGGCGGGAGGGTCACTTGAACCCAGGGATTCAAGACCAGCATGGGCAACACAGAGAAACCTCATCTCTACAAAAAAGCTGGATGTGGTGGCACCTGCTTATAGTCCCAGCTACTTGGGAGGCTGAGGTGGGAGGATTGCTTGAACCCAGGTGTTCCAGGCTGCAGTAAGCTGAAATTGTGTCACTGCACTCCAGCCTGGGTGACAGAGTGAAACCCTGTCTCAAAAAAAAAAAAAAATCAAAAACAAAAACAAACAAAAAACAGGTAAATCTTATATTATGTACATCTTACCACAGCAAAACAATAATTATTTTACAAGCCCAGTAATAGAAAGCAACCAGAACAGAGGAGGGTGGCGACAGCCTCGGAGGTCCTCGGGGCTCCAAGTGCACCCCGGCCTGCGGGGAGTGGGCAGGGACGGGGGTGGAAAAGGGAGTGGGCTTCGGGGAAAGGGCCGGAGGGAAGCAGACCCTGCTCCGAGCCGCCTGGGCCCACGCTGGAGAACCCGTCCCGGGTCCACTGGCCGTGGCAGGGAGAGCTGGCCTGTGGCTTTGCCATGTGGCGGCCGATCCGCCCCCTCTTCTCTTCTCTGAGCCTGGTGTTCCCAAACTTCTGTCCTTGTCTGTTCATCCACCAGGCTCTGAGGGCCCGCCCTGCCTGGCAAGGGGGTAACCAAGGGACCAACTTTAGCTTTCCAGAAGCCTCTGCCAGGGGAGGAGTCAACGTGAACGAATCGGTCACACACACGCGGAAAGGTGCTGCTGCTGGGGACCTGTGGGGCGGGGGAGGGGCAGAAGGAAGGTCCCCTGTTTGGGGGACCCCTTATTAAAAACAGGCGGCAAGCTGAGGTGTCCAGTTGAGTTCATCCCAGGCCCCGAAGTAATCACACGGCCAATAAGCCCTGTCTAAGGTGAGGACGGGCGGGTCTGGACCGAGGCCCTGGCGGGAGGGAGGGTCCTGGATGTGCAAGCCACTGCACTCCAGCCTGGGTGACAGAGTAAGACCCTGTCTCTTAAAATAAACATTTAAAAAATAGAAGTTAAATCCTCTTTTGGAGACTGTGGGGTGACGGGAGTGTGGCCACACCACAGCCCGTCCACCTCCCCGTTGTGTGCCCCGCACTGTGCTGTGCTGGCCACTGGCCTCACCCTCCCTGAAGCATGGCAGGTCCCCCACCCCCAAGGCCATGCTGGGGTGGGGACAGGGGCATGTGCTTCCCACTTGGCGGGGCTGTTCCAGACCCCTCCCTGGCCACCCCTGGCGGGGTCTCGGCTGTATTGGATGTGAGGACCATGGGCCTCCCTTCCCCCAGACTACGAGAGCCTCCAAAATTGGGACTGTGCTGTTTCCCTTTCCGTGCTGCTTCCCAAAGGACACCCAGGAAATGCTTGCTGGGTAAATCAGTGAATGAGTGAGTTCCTTCACCTGGGGGCTGGGTGGGGACAATGGAGCCTCCAGCCTCCTGGGACCTGCCCTCAGTGTGGAAAGTGAGGACCCGTCTGTCTTCCTGAGGAAAACCTGGGCTTAGTCCTCCCTCTGGCCCAGGAGGGGACTGGACCCCTCAGCTGGAGAGAGCTGGCTTAGCTGACGGCGAGTGTATTAAAAACAAGCTTTGGAGCAAAGCGGACAAGCTCAGGTGTTGGTAGAGTTCATCCCAGGCCCCAAAGTAATCACATGGCAAACAAGCCCTGTCTAAATATCACGGCGGCTGGGGCAGCGACACGCAGCGGCCTGGAAATGTCAGCCGGGGGTGGGGGCTTCTCCGAGCCCCGGGATTAGCGGAGGCACCTGAAGTGAATGCGCCCACCTCCTCTTTCCTGCTCCTGCTCAGGACCTGAGCTGGGCCAGCCCGGGGCACCTGGGGAGGGGCTCAGAGCATCTCACTGGGGCCAGAAGCTCTTTCAACCCCAGCCCAGGCTGGTTCCCGTGGGGTGGCAGGCTGAGGAGAGTGGGGAGACTGAGCTTGGCCGGAGTGGGACGGACGCACTTCCAGGCCCAAACCAGCAGCCCATGGATGGGGGCAGAGAAAGCTGCCCTCCTGCAGGCCCAGTGAGTCCTCAAGAGAGGGGGCCACCTGGCCACGGGGGGGTGGTGATGTTGGTTCAGGGAACCTAGGGCATCTGGACCAGCCCCTGGACAAGGCGGTCACAGCAGCCACTGCCTGAGCGGGCCGGTCCTGGGCAGGCCACCTGCGGGCTTCCCTCCAGGTCTGCCCATTGGCTCAGGGCTTCCAGAGCCCAAGGGAGCAACACGTTTCTCCTGAGCACGGGTGGAGGGAAAATCAGGATGTTTACGATCGAGTTGCCCATGGAAGCATTACCAAGCCCCCTGGAGACTGATCTCACCGCAGTGGGACCTTTGCATTCTCTCAGGCGTTGGGGGTCTCTGCCGTGTTGTCGGTAAAGTGTCAGCGTGGGGCCAACTGGGGACCTCAGCAGCCATGTCCAAACCTCACCTGAAACAAGAACCAGAGGCCTGGGCTGCTTCTCCCTCCCCGCCCTCAGGAGCACAGGGTGGCAGGAGGTGAGCTCCATGGGCCAGGGGCTCTTACAGACCCCCAAAGCCAGGCAGGTGCAGGAGGGAAGGACAGGATTCAGGGACAGGAGACACACAGAGGGTTCCCTCTGTTCCACGATCTCCCAAATCCGAGTCCAGCTGCCCCCAGGGTGGAGGGTGCGTGGACAGCCGGCCAAGAGGGGCAGGGCCACGGAAGGCCCTGGCGAGGCCGTGGGGCCAAGCAGAGGAGCCTAGAGTGGCTGCTCACACGGGTCCTAGGTGACGCAAGGGGTCCTCCGCACCCCTGTTCTGTTTCCCCGGCTCTGACCCAGGGTGCGGGCTCTCCTCCATGTCTGTGTGTGGCTGCCTCCAAGGCCCCTCTCCTCAGGCCCTGTATGTCCAAGCTGGGCCTCCTTCGTCTGATCGCCCTTGGGAGAGATGGCAATGAGGTCACCTCCTCCCCTCCCAGAGTCTGTATCTTGTGGGCAAATGCCCTGGTGCCTCCCACTGTCCTCCACGCATGCAGCTGCCTGCCCAGGTCCCCTGCGAACACAGCCCAGGGCCGTGCAGGCCACAGGTGGGGCTCATCTCCCCAGGTGGGGCCTCCAAGTCTGCACCTGCGGCTGGGAAGGGGAGTCACAGCACAGATGGAATGAAGCACATGAGCCCTGGGTGTGGACCTGCCTCAGCTCAGAGCAGCAGTGGGACCACGTCTTCTCCCTGCCACAGGCCAGGTGACTAGCACCCAAGCTTGTGGTACTGGCACTGTGGGGGGGCCAGGGCAGGCTGTGGCCTTGCAATTAGATGTGATTTGCTGTCAAAGCACAGCTGCCGCCTCTGTGAGTGACTAATGAGAACTGAATGCCGCTCTTATTGCTTTTCACTCGACTAATTTGTCAGAGGCTGTCAAGATCCAGGGGGAGGGGGCAGAGGGTGGGGACTGGAGGTCTGATTGAGTCACCGGCATGGGGGTGAGGCTGGGTGCCCGGAGGGGTCTGCAAGAAAGCAAGAGCACCTGGCAGGAACCCAGGGCCGGTGGGGACCTTGGCCATGACGTTGTGTGAGAGTCCAGAGGGACACAGGAGCTGGGGTCACCCTGTTTGTTCCACATCCATGGCTGGTCAGCTCTTCCAAGCTCCTACTGTAGGCACACGTGCACATGCATGCACAGGACACACACACACACTTACACAAGCACACACATGCATGCATGTGGACATAAAATCATACACTCACATGAATAATTTTAGAAGCATGTACACATGTGTGCACGCACTTTCACACACAGGGAAACACTCCCACACATACTCCCTGGCACAAGCATGCACATACATACACACGCACACGCACACACACACACCCTTGAATGCACACTCTGTCTCCTACACACAGACCGGAGAAAACTCCAGGCCAAGCTCTGGTGCATGGGTTCCCAAGCCTGGCTGCGCACACAACCAGGCTGCTCTTGGCAATTCCAGCATCTCCATATCCCTGGAGCCTCTTGTCCTGGTGTGGGCTTCCTGGTGATGTGGGCCAGCCAGGTATGGGCGGAACCGTCCGACTCCCCCTCCAGCCCCAAGCCTGAGCCAGCCTGAGTCTGGCATGGAGCTCCTGGAGCCAGGTGAGCAGTGAGGGGCGCTGGGAGCTGGGGAGATGCCCTGTGGGTAGAGATGCACACCATGCCCCGCCCTGGGTGCCCTTCCTCCCAGCTGAATGCCTGGCCGCCAGGGGCCATGGCGACTTCTCTTGCTTGGCTCTGTAACCTGCCCCCTTCATACCCTTTCCCTCCCTCTGCCTCCACCTCTGCCCGACTCGGTCCCACAGGACCCTCTGGCCACTGGATCCCATTCTGTGGAAGGACCACCCCGACCCAGCCCCCTTGGCCTTTGGGGGTCCCACGGACACAAGGAGCTCAAGGATGACCCCTCCTCCCACAAGGGACTGCAACCGCTAATCCCTGATGCCCCCACTGTGTGGATGGCAAAACTGAGTCCAGGGCCCAAGGGGCTGAGTCAGGACCCTCTTTTCGGCCCCCTACATGGTGGGTCTCAACACTGAGGCAGTCCCTACAGGCAACAAGGATGGAAGGACAGCACTGGCTGTCCAGCTGGAGGGGCTCAGAGAGGAGGCCACTGGGGGACTGCCTGGAGGAGGAGGGCAGCCCAGGCCTGAGAGCCTGGCAGGATTTGGTGGGGAAGAGAAAGCAGAGCCCCAGGTGGGCAGCAGCAGGAGCAGATAGGGGGCAGTGAGCCATCTGTGGGGGACAGGGAGGGTCCAGCTGCCCATCCAGGATGTGGAGGAGGAGAGGCAGCCCACAGGTTCAGAGCCTGCAGGAGGCGTGGTGCCTGCTCCGCTGGCCTCGCTCTGGGCCTGACTTCCAAACGCCCAATTATCCCTAAATGCATCCGATCGACCGGCAGGGCGGCTGCTTCTGGGCCCACCTCGTCCATGCGCTCCGCCCGCCCTGCTGCGGGGCTCCATCTGATGGCCTCATTAGGGCTAATTGCTCTGGCATTTGGGTCTGACAGGGACGGCGGATTCTGTCCTGTGTTGGGGCGTCTTGGTTCTTCCAGCTTGGGGGATGGAGGGGAGCTGCTTCCTTACACTGCAGAGAAAGGCCCTGCACCCTAGGCGGGGCAAGATGGCATGAGGGGAGGACGCAGGCCACAATGGGAGCTGAGGGACAGCCCAGGGTGGCATAACACCCCAAATCCTCAGGAGGTCCCTCACTGTCTCCCAAATGTGAGTGGGGGTCTAGGAGGCTGCAGGCCGGTGTCCCCGGGACCCAGGCTCTAGAGGGGGCATCTCTGAGGACCCCAGGCTGTAAAGAGAACTGCGGGGTAGACATGGGCGGGGGGCAGTGTGTGCTCCAGCATGTGTGCATGTGTGTGCATGTACATGTGTGCACTTGTATCACCTATGTGTGTGCATGCGATGTGTACATGTGTCATGTATGAGTGCACATGTGTAGTGTGTGCTCGTGTGTGGTGCATGCATGTGTCATGTATGAGTGCACTTGTATATGTTGTATGTACTGTGTCATATATGAGTGTGTTTGCCTGTACAGTGCATGCGCATCTGTGTGCATTGGTGTGTCCGTGGGTCATTATGAGTGCATTCTATGTCTATTGTGTACATGAGTGCACTTGTATGTGTGGTGTGTACAGATGCCATGTAAGTGTGCTTGTACATATAGTGCATGCATGTGTCATATGCATCCTTGTGTGCATGCATGTGGTGCATACATGTGTTATGTCTGAGTGTGTCTGTATGTATGCTATGTACATGTCATGTGTGAGTGTGCTTGCATGTGCAGTGTGTGGATGGTGCTTGTACCTATGGTGTGTACATGTGTCATGGGTGCTCACATGTGCATTGAGTGTTGTGTGTGTGCCTGTGTGCCCCATGTGTGCATGTGTATGTGCCTCACACAGATGCCTGCATTTACCTAGGCACTTGCAAGAGGACAGAGGACACAGTGCTGGCTCTCAAAGATCACAGGGCCACCTGAGCCCTGTGCACACCACAGCCAGGCCATGGCTAGACCCTGCAGAGCCACAGGGCGATGCCTGTCAGCCAAGGGGCCCTGAACACCTCCTTGGCCCCTCCCCAGCACATGGCTGGGCTCATCCAGCAGGCCTGGATTTGGGAAGGGCCCGTGGTGGGCAAGGCTGGTGCTGGGGAGCAGGCCTGGTGGCCTCAGAGACTCTCCCTGTGGGCAGAGCAGCCTCACAGCCAGGTCGAAGCCAGCACTCTGCCTCTGCCCCACGCGGGGAGCGGGCACCAGTGCCAGGGCACAGACGTGCTGAGTGATTAATCTGGGTGATTAAGCCTCGGTGCTGAGAGGCTGTTGAGAGAGAACGTGCTCCATTGTGGAGCTGGCTCAGTGTTCCTTACAGCCATGGTGGCAGGGGCCGTAACCACAGGGATGGCGGGAGGAAGTGGTGGAGGGTGGTGGGGTATGGAGGTGGGAGCCCAGAGGGCTCCATGCAGGAAGGTGGAGCCTGGCACAATGGAGGGGACAGCAAGGGCTCCTCAGACCCCTGCAGGGCCCCCACTCCCCTGGTCACCTGTTTTGTCTCTGATCTGGCCTGGGTCAGCCCTTGCTCCTGGCCCCACCTCACAGCCCGCCCTGGTGGGGCTCAGCCCCAGCCCCTCTCCTTCCCAGGGGCCACTATGCTGACCCCAGGGGTCTCTTGGGCCGTGAACTCGGCCTCCAGAGAACCCTGTCCCAGCTCTGCCCTTCCCTCTGGGGTCTCTGTAGATGGGACGCTGGTGACAGCAGCCTGTCTGATTGTCCCCTGTGGCCTGGGGTCCTGAGCCCCGCAGCGCCAGGGGATGGGTGCCACCGGATCTTTGAAAGACCAGTGTCAGGCCGGGCGCGGTGGCTCACACCTGTAGTCCCAGCACTTTGGGAGGCCGAGGCGGGCGGATCACGAGGTCAGGAGATCGAGACCATCCTGGCTAACACGGTGAAACCCCGTCTCCACTAAAAATACAAAAAATTAGCAGGGCGTGGTGGCGGATGCCTGTAGTCCCAGCTACTCGGGAGGCTGAGGCAGGAGAATGGCGTGAACCAGGGAGGCGGAGCTTGCAGGGAGCCGAGATCGCGCCACTGCACTCCAGCCTGGGCGACAGAGTGAGACTTGGTCTCAGAAAAAAAAAAAAAAAAAAAAAAAAGGAAAGACCAGTGTCTTGGGAGTTGGGAAACCTGGGCTGGAGACTCACTACATGACCCCTGAGAAGTTGCACCTCAGAACCTCAGTCCTCGCATCTGCAGAATGGGTCTGTGAACACCTCAGCTGCCCGAACGTGGATGCTGCAGGCTGACCCAGCACTGAGCTCTACCAAGGCCAGGGGCCAGCTGTGTGCTCCCTCCAGGTCTGTGCCCAGTGTGGAGGAGCCTCATCCCGTGGGCGCTGCAGTGGAGCTTTCCTGGTCTCTGTGGACATCTCTGGAGAGGGCCAGAGGCAGGTGGGTGACGCAGGGCATGGCTCAATCCTGGGTGGTCCAGACTGGAGAGGTAACCTCGGGCTGGGAGTGGGGAGGCTGGCCAGGGTGGACTTTCAGGGCCTCCATGGGTATCCTCACCATCTGGAATCAGGGAGGGCCACGGCACAAAGGAGGCGAGGCCAGGGCCAGGACTGGAGTCAGGGGCACCTCCGTGCCCACAGGGGCCTTGGATCTGGGGTACAGCATGGTTCCCCAGCCCTGAAGGGGCTGGTGTGTGGGACAGGCTTCCCAGGAATGGACAGGCAGGGATGGATGCTGCCTGGCTGGGGCGGGAGGCTGGAGGCAGGGCAGGTGCAGGGACCTGAGGGCAGCACTCGCCTCCGCAGGGGTCCAGGGGCCTCCCCAGCCTCAGCACCTGGCCTGGGCTCCTGCCTCCAGAGAGCCTGGCCCCAAGGAAGTCTAGAAAGCTTAGTTCCCATTGGGCTTCCATGAAAGCACAACTGGCCTGGCAGGAAACCGAATTAAAAAGCAATATTTGTATCAGTGGAAGACATTTGCTGAAAGGTTAAATCCACATCCGGCAGTGTGGACCACGAACCTCCGGCGTGCTGTTCATCAGGCATGTCTCTCCTCCTGGCCTGGGCACCTGAGCACTGGGGCTGCCCCTGGGCAGAACTGGGGCGGGGTGCTGGGGGCCCGGAGCTGCCTCACTGAGGGATCCCCAGCAGCCGACCCTGGGGGATGCAAACGAGACTCTTTCTGGGGACCTTGAGGGGAGTTCGGGGGAGCCACGCAGAGCTTCAGCAGGCCTGGACACTGGGCATGGAGGCTGGGCCACCCGAGGGCCATCATCAGGGACTCAGGTGGGTGGGCCTTAGCCCCGGGTGACAGAAGCTCACAGGCCACAGGGTGAGGCCAGAGGTTGAGCCTTCAGGCTGGGGTCTTGGAGGCAAATCCCTCCAATGCCCTTCTGAGCAGGCACCCAGACCTACTGTGGGCAGGACCCACAGGAGGTGGAGGCCTTTGGGGAACGCCATGGAGGGGCACAGCATCTCCGAGAGGACAGGGTCTGCACTGGGTGCTGGGAGACAGCAGGGGCTGAGCGGTAGGCTTCTGTGCCCCCAGGGAGGTTCCAGAGGAGCGCAAGGGAGGGGCATTAATATCATGGCAAGGAAGGGCAGGCATTGCAGAGTGAGCAGCGACGCGACGGAACTGGGTTTTGTGGGCTGTGCAGGAGCTCACCTCGATAAGAGGTGGATGAGGAAAGACACTGCAAACTGGGGATCACGGAGCCCCAAGTCCTTCTGGGGCAGGAAGTCGGAAGGGTTGGGGGGTCTTCCTTTTGCTCGGACTGAGCACTCAGCCTGCCTGCAGAGGACAGCGAGGAGCCGCCGAGGGGTGTGGAACAGGGATGCCATGGCTGAAGCAGTTTTAGGCAAGGTCTAAGGGGCTATTGTTGAAGAGAGAACGGGGAGGGTGGTGTCCCACAGCTGACAGGAGCAGAGTAGGCCCTGAGAGATGCCAGCTCTGGGTGCCACAGTGACCAGCCAGGCTAGGCCATCGAGAAGTCAGGGCTTCTGGCTCCTGCTGGGCCCAGGGTGTCATCTTGGGCTGCCAACACCAGAAAGCCCAGCAGATACAGGAAGCCCCATGCTCTGTTGGAAATGGTTCTTCTCCAGGAGGGACAGCGGTGGCAGCGTTCAGCCACAGGCCATGCACTCTGAGGCACGTCCTTCCCTCTGTACAGTCCACCACTGTCAAGGTGGGCTCTGGCCATCTCTGCTGACCCCAGAGGGATGAGGAGGCCTCCCCTTCCACCATAAGGGCCAGAAGCCACCCTGGGCAGGGGCATCACTCTCCCTGGGTGGGGCAGTGGCTGGGAGCAGGAGGTGCCAGTGGGCGTGGGCTGGATGTGGGTGCCTGTGGACTGCGGGGCGGACACGGAACTCGGGGGAGGCTGTAGGCTGAGGTTGTCCTCAAGGGAGTTCTCAGGTCACCACAGGGTCACCCGCGCCCCAGGGCCCGGTGGGGTAGAGGAGAAACTGCAAAGGTCTCTCCAAGTGGAAGGGCGTCAGGGCCCTCAGCACTGAGGGACATGCATGCTCTTCAAAGAAGGGGCCACAGGACCCCCGAGGGAAACCAGGAGGCTAGCAGTGGGCCATAGAGGGGCTGAGTGGGGTGGGTGGAAGCCGTCCCTGGCATGCTGTCCTGGCCCTGGTCGCCCTGGCCACCCTGGTGGGAACTGTGATGCAGGAGGTGGGAGCCATTTGGAAACGTGTGGCGTCTCCTTAGAGATGGTCTTCTCCAGGCTCCCAGGGTCCTCCACACGGGACGGGTGGGCCCTCCTGGGACATTCTGGACCCCACGGGGCGAGCTTGGGGAGCCGCTGCAAGGGCCACACCTGCAGGGCCTGGGGGCTGAGGGCAGATGGCACTCCTCGGAACCACATCTACGAGACACACGGCCTGGAATCTTCTGGAGAAGCAAACAAATTGCCTCCTGACGTCCAGGCTGGAGGCTGGATTCCCTGTCTTGGGGCTTTGTGGGTCCGTCTGCCACGAGGGTCTGGTGTTCATTAAAAGTGAGCCCCTGGGCTGCCAGAGGGCCCCTCCCTGTGTTGCTCCCTTGAGGGGTGTGGGGCCAAGGGGACCCTGGCTGTCTCAGCCCCCCGCAGAGCACGAGCCCCTGGTCCCTGCAAGCCCGCGGGCTGAGGATGATTCAGACAGGGCTGGGGAGTGAAGGCAATTAGATTCCACGGACGCGCCCTTTCTCCTGCGCCTTCCTCCCTCCCTCCCCACCCACCCCCGCCTCCATCAGGCACAGCAGGCAGGGGTGGGGGACGTAAGGAGGGGAAGGTGGGGGACCCAGAGGGGGCTTTGACGTCAGCTCAGCTTATAAGAGGCTGCTGGGCCAGGGCTGTGGAGACGGAGCCCGGACCTCCACACTGAGCCATGCCCACCCCCGACGCCACCACGCCACAGGCCAAGGGCTTCCGCAGGGCCGTGTCTGAGCTGGACGCCAAGCAGGCAGAGGCCATCATGGTAAGAGGGCAGGTAGGTGCCCGGCGGCTGCAGTGGACCGGAGCCCAGGGCTAGTGCCAGCTGCCTCTGCCACTCCCCAACCTGGCTGGCAGCCCCAGGCTCAGGGTCCATGCAAACCCCTGGGACCTGGCATGGGTGTGGAGTCCTGGGCACAGCGGCATCCCCTGTGCCGGGTGTTTGAGTCCCTGTTGGGGGAGGGTGAGGTGATGCCTGTGTGTGCCCCTCTTAGGCCGACCTCCCTCAGGGGTTGTGTGGGTCCTTGTGTCGTTTCATCTTGAATCTTAACGATGGGAACATGGAAACAAATCCATCCAAAAAATCCCAGATGGCCAGAGGTCCCCAGCTGCTGCACACAGCCCCCACCCTACTCCCACCTGCCCCTGCCTCCCTCTGCTCCGGCTGCCCTGGTCAGCACCCCAACCAGCCTGCCTGCTTGGGGAGGCAGCCAGCCCCAAGGCCCTTCCCAGGCTCTAGCAGCAGCTCATGGTGGGGGGTCCTGGGCAAATAGGGGGCAAGATTCAAAGGGTATCTGGGATCTGGGGCGATTCCCATTGGCCTGTTCCTCCCTTATTTCCCTCATTCATTCATTCATTCATTCATTCATTCATTCATTCATTCACCATGGAGTCTGTGTTCCCTGTGACCTGCACTTGGAAACCCTGTGTACAGGGGACTGTGTGGGCCAGGCTGGATAATCGGGAGTTTTCAGCCTACAGGAGGGTTCTTCAGTGCCTCCTGGGCACTCAGCACCGTGGGCTCCCTGGCACATTTAAAATGGGTTTTTATTTATGGACCTTGATTGAAATGTGGTGTGAGTTGTAGCAGCATCATTTCCAGGTACCTTCTGAGGGACACAGGGCGCCCTCCCCCATCCCCCCCCCCCCCCAACCACCCTCCCCATCAGGCATCCCGTCCCCAGGGGGACCCAGGGCCCAGCCTCACAGGCTCTCCGTGGCCTGGAACTGCAGCCCCAGCTGCATCCTACACCCCCACCCCGAGGGTAAGAGGGAACTCTGGGAGGGGCTTCTGCTGCTCCCCTTCACATTCCACGACCCTGGAAGCCCAGGATGAAGCTGATTCTTCTCTTACAAGGGGCCCAGAGCCTTCTTGGTAGTTCAGCTCCGAGGGATGAGCCCCAGGTGTCTGCCAAGTCCCCCTCTGTCCAGGCCTGGGACAGCTCTGGGATCGAGGGGTCAGAGGCGCTGAGTCCAGGGAGAGACACCTGCACCCAGAGCTATGACAAAGGGTGGAGGGATGACAAGGCAGCCAGGAGCGGGCACCTGCTGGGTGGCACAAAGGGGCAGGGCCTGAGGACGGGCATCCTGATGGGAGTGTGAGAAAGGGTCCCCTGTGCAGGAGCCAGGAGGGTAGGGGGGTTGTTCACTGGGGCCCTGTGGGGGCAGCTCCTTCCTGAGCTACCGTTCCCTCCCCGGCAGCTGATGCCACTGTCCATCAAGGCATCGCCCTCTTCCCATCACTAATCCAGTTAGCGCCTGGCCTGGGGATGAGTGACACAGCGTCTCTGTCTGCTCCCCACAGAGTGGCGAGCACCCTCCCAGCCCCCACTCCTCCCCCACCACCACCGCTTCTGGCTGGGCTGCCCCCATTGGGAAGGGCGTGCAATGCCCGCAGGCACCTTGGCTAGCATCTGCCCCAGCAGGCACGCAGTAGGCACTCAAAAATGTGCTCTCATCCCTGGCCTCTGTGCCATCAGCGCTGCCTGACTGTGGGACCAGCTCTGGGTGGGGGTCCCCGGGTGTCAGCAGGTGGAGGAGGCAAGGCTGTTCCTTGTCCCCCCAGTCCCCGCGGTTCATTGGGCGGAGGCAGAGCCTCATCGAGGACGCCCGCAAGGAGCGGGAGGCGGCGGTGGCAGCAGCGGCTGCTGCAGCCCCCTTGGAGCCCGGGGACCCCCTGGAGGCCATGGCCTTTGAGGAGAAGGAAGGGAAGGCCGTGCTAAACCTGCTCTTCTCCCTGAGGGCCACCAAGCCCTCGGCGCTGTCCCGAGCTGTGAAGGTGTTGGAGGTGAGCTGGTGGCCTTTGTGTCCCTGGGGCAAGTTCACCTGTGGGTGGGGCTGTGTGGGCTGAGTTCCTGACCCCTCTATAGCAGAGGTGCAGCTGCCCAGGCCCCCGTGGCTGGCACAGGATGCAGCGGGGGAGTGTCAGGCCTCAGCTCAGCCCCCATGGCATCTAGAAACACCCCCGTGTTTTTGAGGGATCCTGAGACCAGCCCTAGGGCTGAGGCCACCAAGCCCCACTGTGCCTCTTGCCTTGCCCATCCCCTGGATCCCCCTCACCCACCATTGCACAGATGGGGGTCTCCCAGCAGGGCAGCATGCCCTCTCCCACCCACCCAGCACAGCAGCTGAGGTGACCACTGATTGCATTAGTCACTCTGGCCCCACTGTGCCCCGGGGGGCAGGTGACCCAGCTCCCAGAAGAAGCTCCCAAATGACATTAAAGCCAGAATCCCCGCCCCTCAGCTCCCAGAGCCAGCTTTGTGGCCCGAGGGCCACTGCGACCCACCGCCCTTGTTGCTAGGCAACAGGAGGTGGGGGTGGAGCGGACCCTTCCGGCCAGTGTCCTGGATGCTCAGGGGCCAGTGAGACTCAGGGCCCATCCTACAAACCTGGATGAGGCCACCAGGATTGGAGGCACCTTCTGACCAGTGGCTGAGGAGCCGGACTGTGTGGCACGGCCTTGGGACACACATACAGAGCCGCCCAGAAGCAGGTTAAGCCTCAAGCTGTGACAACTCCTGGTTAGGCACGTGACACAAAACCCAACTTGCCAGTGGCAAACCCTGGCCTGGTGGCCAACAGCTGACCTGAGACTGGAAGAACGGGCTCTGTGTGCTGCTAGCACAAAAGTCAAGGGCAGGGCCTGGCCAGCCAGCCAGATGTGGCTCCTTATCCCCCCTCCTCATCCTCTCTCTCCATCTCTGTCTCTTTCTCCTTCTCTCTCTCTTCCTGCTTTTGCTCCCTAAGACGTTTGAAGCCAAAATTCACCACCTAGAGACCCGGCCCGCCCAGAGGCCGCGAGCCGGGGGCCCCCACCTGGAGTACTTCGTGCGCCTCGAGGTGCCCCGAGGGGACCTGTCCGCCCTGCTCAGTGGTGTGCGCCAGGTGTCAGAGGACGTGCGCAGCCCCGCGGGGCCCAAGGGTGAGGCAGTTTTCTGTTCTTGAGTGCCACCAAATGACGCTGAGACGCTGGGGTGCAGGGGCTCCTGCAGGGGGACCCTACAGTGACCCCGTGGTTGTGGCCTGGATCCCTCTCTGCGGGCTCCACCCCACCCCCCGTTTTGCTACACATCCGTGTCTGGGCCTGGGGCCACCTCCAGGATCCCCCCGCAGCTATCACAGCCCCAGCTGCCTCTGCCCCCTGGAAGTCTTGTAGGGGAGGCTGCTTCAAGGTGGGTGACATGGTCCCATGGCTCCGAGCTCACCATGATCTCTTCCTCCATCCCCCATAAAGTCCCCTGGTTCCCAAGAAAAGTGTCAGAGCTGGACAAGTGTCATCACCTGGTCACCAAGTTTGACCCTGACCTGGACTTGGACCACCCGGTGAGTGGTGTGCCCCCAACTCAGGCCTCCTGCCCCTGATCACATCCCCTACCCTTAGCCCAACCCTGGACAGGAGTCTGCCGGCTTCAGGACCCCTGTGGCCTGTGCCCCCACCCACCCCAGCACAGCCTCCTGACCCGTGCATCCCCTCTGCCCTCAGGGCTTCTCGGACCAGGTGTACCGCCAGCGCAGGAAGCTGATTGCTGAGATCGCCTTCCAGTACAGGCAGTGAGGGGCCCCTGCGCTCGGGACCCAGACTCCGTCCTGCAGGCTGACGCTGGACCTGGGGGGTGGGAGGGAAGGGCAAAGGGGAGGACCCATCTTGTCACCAGCATCAGTCAGGCAGCTCTGCTCCAGGGCTTTCCATGTCCCCAAATCCCAGTGGGGAAACTGAGGCCCGGGGGGGGCTAGAGCAACCCGCTGAGGCCGCACAGCCGGCTCATGGCACAGTCAGCCGGGGTGCACCCTCCTGTCCATCCTCCAACCCAAAGGCCTCGCTGCACTAGGCGGGTGTGGAGCTGTGCCCAGTGAGGCTCCCTCCCTCCCTCTTGCCCTTCCCACTCCCCGAGGGGACCTGCTGACCACTGGCCCCCCTCCCCAGTGGCGACCCGATTCCCCGTGTGGAGTACACCGCCGAGGAGATTGCCACCTGGTGAGGCCCCCGTGCAGCTAGGGGCGGGGGAGGAGCCCGGGGGATGCCTCCTGGAATCCTGGCATGTGAGGGCCACCTCCAGTGACCTTGGCACAGCAGGAGAGACTAAGGCCAGGAAGAAGAGGGACTTGCAGGGCTCAGAATGTTGGGTTGGGAGGAAGAGGCTACCCATCCTGACGGGCCATCCCCAGTGTGCTGAGGGACCGCCCCTCACGGCCCCCTGTCCCCTGGGATTCCCTAAAGCCACCAGCAAAAGCCCCTCTCAGGGGCTTGGGTCTTCAGGAGTCCCCAAGAGGCCTGCGTTGGTAGGGGCTCGGGCAGCAGAGGCACCCACAGCTCAAGAGGGGCTTCAGGGTGGGGGTTTCGGGTCCTGGGGTGGGGCATTGGAAGGCCCTGAGCCCCGCTGCCCGCAGGAAGGAGGTCTACACCACGCTGAAGGGCCTCTACGCCACGCACGCCTGCGGGGAGCACCTGGAGGCCTTTGCTCTGCTGGAGCGCTTCAGCGGCTACCGGGAAGACAATATCCCCCAGCTGGAGGACGTCTCCCGCTTCCTGAAGGGTGTGCCCATACGGGAGAGGCGCGGAGCCCAGGGGCCGGGGATGGTCAGCCACGCGCCCTACCCCAGCGCGGCTCCAGCCCGTCCCGGCTTGGCAGTGACCAGCGTGGCCCCTTGCAGAGCGCACGGGCTTCCAGCTGCGGCCTGTGGCCGGCCTGCTATCCGCCCGGGACTTCCTGGCCAGCCTGGCCTTCCGCGTGTTCCAGTGCACCCAGTATATCCGCCACGCGTCCTCGCCCATGCACTCCCCTGAGCCGTGAGTGCGCGCCCTGGCCGCCAGCCCGAGGGTGGGGGGTGCGACGGGCGGCCCCTCAGCCCCTCTCTCCCTCCTACGAGCAGGGACTGCTGCCACGAGCTGCTGGGGCACGTGCCCATGCTGGCAGACCGCACCTTCGCGCAGTTCTCACAGGTACGCTGTGGCCTCGGAGGGAGCCGGGGTCACCCAGGGGCTGGCTTGGCACCGGGGGCGGGGGGGGCGTCGATGTGCGGGTGGGTGAAGTGTGCCGCCTGCTCCTGGGCCCCGCCAAGGAGGCTCAGCGCCCCGAGAGTCGCGCGGCATAGGGCGGGGCTGGAGCAGAGCCTCCCACGGCCTGTGCTGCCACCTGCCGGCTACCTGGGAACGGCGCCCACAGGCTTAGGAATATGGTCAAGGAGGGCTGCCTGGAGGAGGAGGCCCGGTGGAGGTGCGGATCCTGGGTGGCCAGGGAAGGTCTCTGCTGCCCGGAAAATGTCCCAGAGACCCCTGGTGGGGCTGCTGACACCCCCGGCGCCCCCACCTCGAGCATGACCCAAGGCTGCCTCTCCCTATCCTTCATCCTCCTCCCCGCTCCACAGGACATTGGCCTGGCATCCCTGGGGGCCTCGGATGAGGAAATTGAGAAGCTGTCCACGGTGGGTTGACCCCTCTCTGCAGGGCCCAGGGTGTGGGCTTGGGGTTCTGAATCCAGGCCTCGCCCTCCTGCCGTCAAGGCTGAGGCCTCTCCTTCCACCCATGAATCGTGACCCTCACCCTGGCCTGCCTGCGTCCTGGCCTGGCCTCCCTGGGGGTGGTGTCCTGGTCACGGGTGACCAGGGGCTTCCCGGTGGGCGGCAGCTGCCTCTGGGCTGATGCTGCCCGGCTTCCCCGCAGCTGTACTGGTTCACGGTGGAGTTTGGGCTGTGCAAGCAGAATGGGGAGGTGAAGGCCTACGGCGCCGGGCTGCTGTCCTCCTACGGGGAGCTCCTGGTGAGACTCTCTCCTTGCTGCAGCCCCCAGCAGAGGGGCAGGGCTGGGGGACAGTGCAGGGAGGGGACAGGCTCCCAGCGGGAGGAAACTGAGGCCTGGGCCTCCAGGACTCAGGCTCTGTTTGGGAGAAGGCTTGTCTCTGCCCAGTCCTCACCCCACACTATCCCAGGCCTCAGAAGGCCCGGCGGGGGAGGTGGGAGTGACTCTGCCCAAGGAACCCACCCAGTGTCAGGCCACGGTGCCCCACTTCCCTCGGGGACCGGCGTGCAGTGGAGTCAGTGATGCCACTGGCCTCCTGCCAGCACTGCCTGTCTGAGGAGCCCGAGATTCGGGCCTTCGACCCTGAAGCTGCGGCCGTGCAGCCCTACCAAGACCAGACATACCAGTCAGTCTACTTCGTGTCTGAGAGCTTCAGTGACGCCAAGGACAAGCTCAGGTGGGCTAGGCTCCTAGGGCAAGCCCCCCACGGTGCCCCCAAACTGGGCCAGCCAGGCCTTCCTTCTGGCCTTGACCAGGGCTGGACCTGTGAGCCCAGGTCACAGATGAGAAAACCGACCCCTGGTTGCAGCAGCCCCCACACAGCGGGGACACCACCCGTGAGAAGGATCCCAGCGTCTGGGGAGGGGCAGACCTGCAGCACTGGGGGCTGCTGGGTGGCCGGGTCAAGGCCGGTCTTGGAGGTGCTGGCAGAGCCTGAGCTTTGTGAGGAGGTCCTGTGGAACCTGTCCCGGCCCCCTGCCCTGGGATGGGGAGAAGTCAGGGGGGATAGACAGAGTCAAGGTGGGGGGCAGGGTGGGAGTGGGGTCCCCAGGGCTGGGGGCCTTTGGTGCAGTGACCAGAGTGTCAGGAGAGGGGAGCAAAGCCCACTAGCCTCATCCTCATAAAAGGTCTCGTCATTTTCCCTCCAGCCTCCAGTTGTGCACTGGGGAAACTGAGGCCAGGGACTATGTGTCCAGCGGACAGGGGTGCTGAATCCCACCCACAGGCTTAGGGATATGGTCAAGGAAAGCTTCCCGGAGGAGGCCCAGTGGAGGTGCAGGGAGGGATGGGATGCCCAGCAGAGTCTCTAGTGGAAAAGGCGCCTAGCCTATCTCCCCCATGAACCCCCTCATCCAGCCCTGGAAGAGGCCTCAGTGTCCCGCCTGTGACCAGGTGGCTCAGAAAAGCCCTGGGAGCTCTGAGCCACTGTGAAGGTGGAAACGTGGCCCCTGGCCTCCCCTCTCCTGGAGGCTGCAGACTCTGCCCACCAGCTGACGAGGGCTCTGCCGCTCTCCTCCCCAGGAGCTATGCCTCACGCATCCAGCGCCCCTTCTCCGTGAAGTTCGACCCGTACACGCTGGCCATCGACGTGCTGGACAGCCCCCAGGCCGTGCGGCGCTCCTTGGAGGGTGTCCAGGACGAGCTGGACACCCTTGCCCATGCGCTGAGTGCCATTGGCTAGGTGCAGGGTGCCCCCGAGGGCCCTTCCCAACCTCCCCTGGTCCTGCACTGTCCTGGAGCTCAGGCCCTGGTGAAGGGCTGGGTCCCAGGTGCCCCCCATGCCCTCCCTGCTGCCAGGCTCCCACTGCCCCTGCACCTGCTTCTCAGTGCAACAGCTGTGTGTGTGCCTGTGGTGAGGTTGTGCTGCCTGTGGTGAGGTCCTGTCCTGGCTCCCAGGGTCCTGGGGGCTGCCGCGCTGCCCTCTGCCCTTCCCTGACACTGTCTGCTGCCCCAATCACCATCACAATAAAAGAAAGTGTGGTCTCTACACGTGACTGGCCCCACGTCTGTGCCGCAGAGACAGACCCTGGGATCCCCAGGCTCCCACACCCCCACCCCAGCCTCACTCAGAGGTTTTGCCCTGGTCTCCTTCCTCCTCTGGGAGACGGCTGGCTGCCCTGGCCAGGCAGCTGGCCCCTCCGGGCCTGGTTTCCCGGCTCACCCTGAGGCCCCACCCAGCTCTGAGCCCCAGGCAGCTCCAGAGGCTCAGGCACCCTGGCTGAGCTGCTGCATCTCCGTGGGGTGCCCTCCCAAGGTGGAGAGCCAAGTGACAGTGGGAGGGCCTCTCTCAGGCCTGGCAAGGAGCAGGGGTCATGACTGTGCTGGCTGGGGGTGGTCTCAGAGGTGGGCCTGCAGGGCCTAACCCTCCCTGCCGATGGAGCTCCCAGCCCCTGAGAGGAACAGGGATGGAGGAACAGCTGCCCCGACACCCTCACCCACCCGGAGCAGGCCCTGCGAACCAAGGGGGACCTCAGCGTGGCCCCCCGCACGTGTGCTGATGGGGAGGGTCGGGCTGAGCTGGTGCCCAGGCAGCTGGTCTGGGCCTGTCTCCCCAGCGAGGCAGGCCGGGGCTGGATTTCAGACTCTGTAAGATGCCCCTGGCTAACCTGAGGGGCCTGGACATTGCCCTCCAGAGAGAGCACCCAACACCCTCCAGGCTCGACCGGCCAGGATACCCCCTTCCTACCTTGGAGAGAGCAGCCCCAGGGCATCCTGCAGGGGGTGCTGGGACACCAGCTGGCCTTCAAGGCCTCTGCCTCCCTCCAGCTGCCCCACCACACCCTGCTGGGATCTTGGCTCTCAGCTCCCAGGCCAACAACCCTGGCAAACTCCTACTCATCCACGAAGGCCCTCCCAGGCATGGTGGTCCTTCCCAGCCTGGCAGTCTGTTCCTCACACACCTTGTTGGTGCCCAGCCCCTGAGGTTGCAACTGGGGGAGTCTCTGAAGGGCTGTGAGCCCCAAGGAAGCCCTGGGGAAGTGCCTGCCTTGCCTCCCCCCGGCCCTGCCAGCCCCTGGCTCTGCCCTTCTACCTGGGTTCCCCCGATCCAGCCTCCCTCCCTACACACTCCTCTTAACGAGGCACCCATGTCTTCTCCAGCTGCCGGGCCTCAGAGCACGGTGGCGTCCTGGGGCAGCCACCGCATGTCCTGCTGTGGCATGGCTCAGGGTGGAAAGGGCGGAAGGGAGGGGCCCTGCAGACAGCTGGTGCCCACTACCAAACCCACTCGGGGCAGGAGAGCCTAAGGCTGGGTGCATGCGAGGCAGCCCCGAGAGGTTCCGAGGCTGAGGCCAGGGTGAGACCTAGGGATGCTAGGGGCCGGGGCACAGGATGCTCCAACCTGCCTGCCCCCATGGACTCGCCCTCCTGCTTCTGGGACCTTCTGATCCTGCCCCTGGTGCTAAGAGGCAGGAAGGGGCTGCGGGCAGCAGGGCTCAAAGCCCATGCCTCCTCACCATGGGTCAGGCTGGACCTCCAGGTGCCTGTCCTGCGGGGCTGGGAGGGCCAGAGGGGTGTACCCCAGGGGCTCAGCCCAGATGACACTATGGGGGTGATGGTGTCGTGCGGCCTGGCCAGGAAAGGGGAGATGGGTGGGGCCTCCCAGAAGAGGAATGTGGGCTGAGAAGGTGCCTGGGGGGCCTGGACTGAGCTGGGCCAGTGCACAGCTTCCCACACCTGCCCACCCCCAGAGTCCTGCCACCACCCCCAGATCACACGGAAGATGAGGTCCGAGTGGCCTGCTGAGGACTCGCTGCTCGTCCCTGGGTCCCCGGGTCATGTCCTCCTTCTGCCACCCTGGGGAGCTGAGGGCCTCAGCTGGGGCTGCTGTCCTAAGGCGGAGTGGGAACTGGGCAGCCAGCAGGGAGGGGACCCCTCCCTCACTCCCCCACCCCCACCACCTTGGCCCATCCATGGCGGCAACTTGGGCAATCAGGGACTGAGGACGGTGGTCCTGGGGACAGGAGTCTGGGGACAGCCGCGCAAAGAGCCCCGCCCTGCAGCCTCCAGCTCTCCTGGTCTAATGTGGAAAGTGGCCCAGGTGAGGGCTTTGCTCTCCTGGAGATATTTGCCCCCAGCTGCGAGCAGGGACAGGTCTGGCCACCAGGCCTCTGGTTAAGACTCTAATGACCCGCTGGCCCTGAAGAATAGGTGCTGACGACCAAGGAGATCTTCCCACAGGCCCAGCACCAGGGAAATGATCCGGAAATTGCAGCCTCAGCCCCCAGCCATCTGCCGACCCCCCCACCCCAGGCCCTAATGGGCCAGGCGGCAGGGGTTGGCAGGTAGGGGAGATGGGCTCTGAGACTATAAAGCCAGCGGGGCCCCAGCAGCCCTCAGCCCTCCAGGACAGGCTGCATCAGAAGAGGCCATCAAGCAGGTCTGTTCCAAGGGCCTTTGCGTCAGGTGGGCTCAGGGCTGCCCCACTTGGGGGTTCCAGGGTGGCTGGACCCCAGGCCCCAGCTCTGCAGCGGGGAGGACGTGGCTGGGCTCTTGAAGTGTTTGGGGGTAAGCCCAGGGGCCCCAGGGCAGGGCACCTGGCCTTCAGCCGGCCTCAGCCCTGCCTGTCTCCCAGGTCACTGTCCTTCCGCCATGACCCTGTGGATGCGCCTCCTGCCCCTGCTGGCACTGCTGGCCCTCTGGGGACCTGACCCAGCCCCGGCCTTTGTGAACCAGCACCTGTGCGGCTCCCACCTGGTGGAAGCTCTCTACCTAGTGTGCGGGGAACGAGGCTTCTTCTACACACCCAAGACCCGCCGGGAGGCAGAGGACCCGCAGGGTGAGCCAACCGCCCCTCGCTGCCCTTGGCCGCCCCCAGCCACCCCTTGCTCCTGGCGCTCCCACCCAGCATGGGCAGAAGGGGGCAGGAGGCTGCCACCCAGGAAGGGGGTCAGGTGTACTTTTTTAAAAAAGAAATGAAGTTATCTTGGTCACATCCTAAAAGTGACCAGCTCCCTGTGGCCCAGTCAGAATCTCAGCCTGAGGACAGTGTTGGCTTCGGCAGCCCCGAGATACATCAGAGGGTGTGCACGCTCCTCCCTCCACTCGCCCCTCAAACAAATGCCCCACAGCCCATTTCTCTACCCTCATTTGATGACCACAGATTCAAGTGTTTTGTTAAGTACAAGTCCTGGGTGACCTGGGGTCACAGGGTGCCCCACGCTGCCTGCCTCTGGGCGAACGCCCCATCACGCCCTGAGGAGGGCATGGCTGCCTGCCCAAGTGGGCCAGACCCCTGTCGCCAGGCCTCACAGCAGTTCCGTAGTCAGGAGATGGGGAAGATGCTGGGGACAGGCCCTGGGGAAAAGTACCGGGGCCACCTGTTCAGGCTCCCGCTGTGACACCGCCCCAGGGCGGGGGAAGGAGGTAGGACATGTGGGCATTGGGGCCTGTAGGTCCACACCCAGTGTGGGTGACCCTCCCTCTAACCTGGGTCCAGCCTGGCTGGAGATGGGTGAGAGTGCGACCTAGGGCTGGTGGGTAGGCAGGCACTGTCTCTCCCTGACTGTGTCCTCCTGTGTCCCTCTGCCTCGCCGCTGTTCCGGGACCTGCTCTGCGCGGCACGCCCTGGCAGTGGGGCAGGTGGAGCTGGGCGGGGGCCCTGGTGCAGGCAGCCTGCAGCCCTTGGCCCTGGAGGGGTCCCTGCAGAAGCGTGGTATCGTGGAACAATGCTGTACCAGCATCTGCTCCCTCTACCAGCTGGAGAACTACTGCAACTAGATGCGGCCCGCAGGTGGCCCCACACCCTCCGCCTCCTGCACTGAGAGAGATGGAATAAAGCCCTTGAACCAGCCCTGCTGTGCCGTCTGTGTGTCTTGGGGGCCCTGGGCCAAGCCCCATTTCCCACTTCCTGGCACTGTTGTGAGCCCCTCCCAGCTCTCTCCACGCTCTCTGGGTGCCCACAGGTGCCAATGCCGGCCAGGCCCAGCATGCAGTGGCTCTCCCCAAAGCGGCGATGCCTGTCGGCTGCCTGCTACCCCCACCCTGTGGCTCAGGGTCCAGTATCGGAGCTGTGGGGGTGTCTGAGGGGCCAGGAGTGGTGGGGCCACTGAGAAATGACTTCTTGTTCAGTAGCTCTGGACTCTTGGCGTCCCCAGAGACCTTGTTCAGGAAAGGGAATGAGAACATTCCAGCAATTTTCCCCCCACCTAGCCCTCCCAGGTTCTATTTTTAGAGTTATTTCTGATGGAGTCCCTGTGGAGGGAGGAGGCTAGGCTGAGGGAGGGGATCCTGTAGGGCGGGGGGCTGGGAAGGTGGGGAGAGCCACCCGCTATCCCCAGCTCTGGGCAGCCCCGGGACAGTCACACACCCTGGCCTCTCGGCCCAAGCTGGCAGCCGTCTGCAGCCACAGCTTATGCCAGCCCAGGTCCAGCCAGACACCTGAGGGGCCCACTGGTGCCTTGGAGGAAGCAGGAGAGGTCAGATGGCACCATGAGCCGGGGCAGGTGCGGGGACCGTGGCAGCACCGGGCGGGGCCTCAGAACCCACACCTTGGGCACCCTGGCCGTAAGGCCCTGAGGATTGCAGCCCAGGAGGACCAGGGAACCGCCAGGGCCACAAGGGCAGAGACCAGGGCCAGGGTCCCCCTGCAGCCCCTTAGCCCACCCCCTCCCAGTAAACAGGGCTGCTTGGCTGGCTTCCTTTGCTGCAGACCTGCTGCTCACCCAGAAGGGCCCACGGGCCCTGGTGATAAGGTCATTCTGGCTCCAGGTCCTTGGGCGTCCTGACACGGAACCTCTTCTTCAGCACCCCTGAGGACAGGGTGGCTCTGCTGGGCACCCAGCCTAGTGGGCAGACGAGAACCTAGGGGCTGCCTGGGCCTACTGTGGCCTTGGAGGTCAGCGGGTGACCCTAGCTACCCTGTGGCTGGGCCGGCCTGCCTGCCACCCAGGCCAGACCAATCTGCACCTTTCCTGAGAGCTCCACCCAGGGCTGGGCTGGGGCTGGCTGGGCCTGGGGCTGGCATGGGCTGTGGCTGCAGACCACTGCCAGCTTGGGCCTCGAGGCCAGGAGCTCACCCTCCAGCTGGGGACCTGGCCATTGGGGCAGCCCTGTCCCTGAAGCTCTGAGCTCGCCCCTTCCCCATGACCACATCAGCCCCCCTCCACCCAGAGATGTCACAGCCCCCAGCTAGCCCCGCCTCCAGAGTGGGGGCCAAGGCTGGGCAGGCGGGTGGACGGCCGGACACTGGCCCCGGAAGAGGAGGGAGGCGGTGGCTGGGATCGGCAGCAGCCATCCATGGGAACACCCAGCCGGCCCCACTCGCACGGATAGAGACAGGGGCGCCCTGCTGGAGCTGAGGTATGTGAGCTCGCGTGGGCCGGGCCGGAGCAGGGCCCGGTGGGCCAGCTGGGAGGCTGCCCACCAGTCAGCCATTGGCCACACTGTTGCCCTGGCTGACCCTGATGGCCAACAAGGCCGTAGGGAGTGATGGGCAGAGGCCCGTTCTGGGAGGGGAGGGTCAGTGCTCTGTGGGGGACGGTTTGTTGGAGTGGAGGGCAGCAGGAGGAGCCTTTTGGTGTCCAGGGACTCCTGGAGCTGCCCCAGCCTTCGGGGACTTACAGGGCAGCTGGCACTGGCTGGTGCTGGGGGCTGAGGACTGTCTTTGAGGGGCCAAATTTTCTGTGACTTCTGTCCTGGGGGACCTCTGGCCTGAGGCCTCAGGAAAGGGCAAGGCTGCCCACCCAAAAGAGACGCAGCCATGGTTCATGGTGCCCTCGGCTGCCCTGGGCCGGAGCTGGGGCCAGCTTTCACCTTGTTGAGACCCAGGACTCTGTCCCCCAAGCCTGTCTTCACCAGCACCTTGACCCCACCCCCCACACACTGTGTCCTGGAAAAGGTGGACATGGGAGACCAGAGCCAGGGCGAGGTATCGCCCCTCCATCCCCCCAGGCCCAGTGAGAAGCAGCTGGCCAAGGCGAGCCAGTGGCAGAGGCAGCATCAGACCCAGTATCCTGTCGGGCACCACCTTGGGTGCCGGTCCCCAGATGCCCTGGCGGGGAGTGTGGATGCTCCCGGAGCCCCCAGGTCACCCCATGTGAGCCAGGCCCACAGAGCTTGGCTCTGCAACGCCTCCTGGGCCGATGCCTATGCTCCGCCCCTTCTGGGAAGCTAAAAGACAGCCCTTCCGTGTCCAGAGACCTGCCTGGCCTTGGAGCCTGGGCTTCACATGCCCACTGGGCTGGCAGGGACACTCAGCTGCCTCCAGCCCCGGCGGTCACCCTGGCGTTGCGTCCATCTAACTGCTCCCCAGTCACAAGGCAGCTGCTCCCCAAGGCTCCCCAAACCTGCTGGCCCCTCTAGAAGCCTCTGCCCATTCCTGGAGGACCGGGGGCAGCCTGTATGCCATCCCACACACAGCCTTCTGTCTGGGCATCCTGCCTTCACGCGTGCTGCGCAGGGAGGAAACTCTTATACCACATTCCTTAAGCGGAGACTGAAGCCTGGAGCCAGGCACATGGCACATGCCCCCACCCACCCAGGACACACTGCGGTGTGGCTGCCTCCAGGCTGGCTCCCTGGATTGCGTCTGCTCCTGGCATGGATAACTGGCACCTTTGCCTGGCTGTCGGGACAGTGTTTGCCTTCCCCTGTCGGCAGCAAATATTTACTGTCCTCCCTCTCCAGGCCTGAGCAGACCCTGGGGGGATGACAGTGCACTCAGGGGTGCTGAGGGTAACCCCCTGCCCTTCAGGTCCTGGTGCCCAGCAGGGGTCCAGCCCAGGGAAGAGAGTGAGGCCAGGACAGATGGTACTTAAGCCTGAGTTTCTGGGAAAGGTAGCCCTGGGCAGAACTTGGGCCGAACATCGGCCAGTGTCTGTCTCCAGCCAGGCTGTGAGGTAGCTTTTTCCAGGATGGGCACCTTTCCACAACCAGCAATGTGGCCAGGAGCTGCCATTCACAGGTGCGACCAGCAGATGGCATCAGAGCCTCACTTTTGATGCGCTCCAGCCACCAGCCACGGGTCCAGGCTCCGACCACGGGTCCAGGCTCCGACCACGGGTCCAGGCTCTGGCTGCCACCCAGGGTCTGAGCAGCTGCATCCTGCCCCTCCCGGGCACTCCCGGGGGCTGTGGGGCCTGTGGGGGCCCTGCCAGACATGCTTGGGGGCTGTGGGGGCCTCTGCTAGGCACTCCCGGGGACTATGGGGGTTGTGGGGGGCCCTGCTGGGCACTCTGAAGAGCATGGGGCTTAGGAATGAGAGGAGGCGTCTGATGATGATGGGCAGGGGGGCTACAGAGGCCCCCGGCCTGCTCAGGTCCAGTCTCGGCCCCTAAGTCAAGCCTCAGGCCAGCCTCTCACCGGCCTGGGTTTCTCAGAGGGCCAGGACAAATGTTCTGGGTCTCTAATATTCCAAGAAAGCCTCTGGCTAGACTCTGAGCCCCACCTGCAGGCCCCTAGAATCACAGAGAGCCAGGGTGAGAAGACCAGGGGCCTCCGCCCCAACCTCTTCATGGCTGAGCCCGCCGTGGCCGGTGGTGGACCAGGCTGTGGCCTTTGCTGAGGGTCTGTCTCCAGGGCCCCTGGGGGCTACCGAGGCTGGAGGCCAGCGGTGGCCAGGAGGGTCCCTCCCTCAGCCACTCAAACCGGAAGGTCCAGTCCTGGTTCCCATGTGAGGAGGGGGCTTCAGGGGCTGGGACCTGGGGGCATGGAAGGCCTGGAGCTGGGGTCGGGGCGGCTGAGGGTTAGTGCATTCCCACGCTCCCCTCCGCCAGCGCCGTGAGGAGAGGGAGGTCCACTCTGGAAAGAATGTTTGGGGGCAGGGGTAGACAGGGTCTGGGAACGCGGAGATGACACACTGGGGTGCCGCCTCCGCACCCTCCGCCCTTCCTCCCACTATTGTTTCTGGCCTCGGCCGCAGGAACAGCAAGGCAGATTCCTTCGAAAGTGGGGCCGGCCGGAGGCGGCACCCCATCGTCCCTCTTGCGGCCCAGCCGTGCTGTGCTGGCGCCAAGCTCCCCGCTGGCCTCCCACCCGCTCCTTCGCGTCCTCAGCTCACTCCTCTGCTCCCAGGTGGCCCCAGTCCCCACCCCACCTCGCTTGGACTCCTCACTTCCTGCCCATCTGCTGCTGTTGGGAGACCCTCTCCCTGACCCCAGGGACTGCTGAGGCAGCCTCCAAGCCTCCCAGTGTCCCCGAGGCTGCCCCTAGAAGCTGGCTTGGGGCTGTACCAAAAGGTCACCCCACAGTCCCCACTCTCCAAGGCAGGTTGATAGCAGGGATCTCAGGGTGCCCATGGATTGAGGACTAAGTCAGAGTCGGGGTCCCTCAGGCAGAGGGTAAAGTAGGTGGTGCCTGCCAGGCTCTCCTCACCCAGGGAGGCTGAGAATGTCTAGACCCAGGTGGCTGTGACCCCTAGGCAGTGTCACAGGGCTGCTGGGGGCTGAGCCAGAGCCAGCCCTGCCCTTGCCAGGGATGGAGATCGGCCTCGAGGAGGCCAAGCCCTGGGGGTCCACAGGCCTGTGGGCTTCGGGGAGGCTCTGCTCCCTGTGGCCCTGTGTGGCCCAGGCTGCTGAGTCATCAGAACCTCGGGGGCGCCGCGGGCCCCACATTCCGCCCAGGCCTCTCTCTGACCCCCTTCCCAGCCCATCTGTGTTTTTGGAAAACAGAGCCAGAGCCCCCGCGGCCCTGCCAGCTTGCGGCTGCTCACGCTGGGACTCAAATCGCACCCTTCTGTCTCCAAAGTCCACCTTCACTTCAAAGCTCGGTCCCACCCCAGCCCGGCCTCCACAGGGCCACCACCTGCCCACATCCAGGCCCACTGCTGCCCAGCTTCGGAGGGACCTTGGGTATCCCCTGATCCTCTCTAGAGCGCGGGGTTCCTGGCATGGGCCCGTTACACACGGGTGGCTCAGTGGGTGGTGAGGACGGGGCTGGGAGGAGATCCTGGGGACCCCATGGTGGAGGCCATGAGGCACCCAAACCCCGACTTTGGCGATGGCTGCTTCCATAGGGCCCTCTGAGCCCTGACCTCCAAGGTGCAAGGAAAGCTTTCAGGGGCAGGGATGAGTGGAAGGTGGGCTTCCTCCCTTGCTACCTGGGGAGCGGGCCCAGGGCAGATGCTCCATGGGCGCTTCCCAACCTAGGTCCAGCTGTGGGGAAGGAGGGAGCAGGCGGCTGGGCTCCAGGCATGGGGAAGAGTTGCCTGAGAACTAGGGGAGAGAGGGAGGGCTGGGGCACCCCATGCCAGTTCCAGCTGTACCACCAGAGCTCAGAACAGTGGAGGCAGGAGCCAGCAGGCTGGGAGGCTTCCTGGAGGAGGTGTCCCAGGCCCCTGCCAGCACTGCAGCCTTGAGCATGAGTCCACGCTGGGCTCCCGCTGCCAGGGCTGCAGACGCAGCCCAGCACTGCCCATGCTGCCCTTGCCAGGGACCTATACAGAGCTAGCACCTGGGTCCTTCCCCCTGGCTGGGCATGGGCTGGCCCTGACAAAAAAGAGGGGGTAGCTGTGGCCTCAAGGTCTACAACAGGTTGTGATCTGCAGGTGCCAAGAAGCCACGGGCCCTCAGCATCCTCAGGGGGTCCACCTGAGCCAGTGTGGGGCTGAAGGGTGAGAGCTGACAGGCGGGGCTGACATCCTGGCTCTGCTGCCAGTGGCTGTGTAGCCTTGGGAAAGTCACTTAGCATCTCTGGGCCTTGGTTTCCTCATCCATCAGAAGGGAACCAAAGGAGGCCCTGCCTGCCTCAGCTGCTGGATGGTGTAGCTCAGTGATGTCTGTGAGCGGCAGGCCCTTGGGCAGCTGCGCCTCTGGCTTCAGTACACCCGTGAGCTGCTTTCTGTGCCCAGGCCTTCATATCACTGGGACAGCCCCGCCGGTGTGGTTCACATCTGGGCACCACAGGCAAGGGGAAGCTGACATGTCCTCTGTGGGAAGTGGCAGTCCCCACGGCTACCGGGCATGCACAGGGCGTGTGGAAGGGACCTTGCAGGGAGGAGCAGCTCCCCAAGGGAGGAGCCCGGGGCTGGGGTACGGAGGCCTCTGCACATCTTAGAGTAAAACAAGCAGGAGGGGCTGGGTGTGGTGGCTCACGCCTATAATCCCAGCAGTTTGGGAGGCCGAGGCGGGCGGATCACCTGAGGTCGGGAGTTCAAGACCAGCCTGACCAACAGGGAGAAACCCCATCTCTACTAAAACTACAAAATTAGCTGGGCGTGGTGGCGCATGCCTGTAATCCCAGATATTCGGGAGGCTGAGGCAGGAGAATGGCTTGAACCTGGGAAGCAGAGGTTGCGGTGAGCCGAGACGGCACCATTGCACTCCAGCCTGGGCAACGAGAGCGAAACTCCGTCTCAAAAAACCAAAAACAAAGACAAAATCAAAACAATCAAAAAAACAAGCAGAAGCGGCTCTGAGGTGCCTGCAACACCCAGGTGCCATCCGTGGCCCTGAGGTTCGTCACAGGGAAGGGGTCTTTGTAGCTCTTTCAACCCCCAGCCCAGCATCCAAGGAAGCCCAGGGCAGGGAGAAACCTCAGCTGCACCATCAGAGCTCAGAACAGAGAAGGCAAAAATTAGCAGGGAGTGGGGCTGGGGAGGCTTCCTGGAAGAGGTGTCTCCCGCCTTGCTGCACTGAGGCCTTAAGGATGGGTCCATACGGGGCCCTCGCTGCCAGGGATGCAGATCTGGCCCAGTGCTGAAATCTGTGCTCCTGGAGCCTCCCTCCTCTTCATGGGCCACAGGCTGTGAAAACCCCAGAGTCCTCCCAGGCAGCAAGTTTTGTTTTGTATTTTTTGTTTGTTTTGTTTTGAGAGTCTTGCTCTGTCATCCAGGCTAGAGTCCAATGGCGCGATCTCGGCTCACTGCAACCTCTGCCAGCCAGCAAGTTTTGCTGGAGTAGGTGGAGGGGTCTTTGCAGAGTGCCCCCGGGCTGCCTAGGCCTGCCGCAGAGTTGCTGAGCATATGACCACCAAAAACGGTTTCGGCACCCGTGGGTAGGGGAGGCAGGGGCAAATATCACTTTACGTCAGGGGGAGGATAAAATTGAACATTTATTAACATTGATTTTGTGCCAGAGGTGGCTACCCAGACCCATCCACTGTAGCTGTGAGGTTGGAAGGGAGAGGGCAGGCATGAACTGGTTTGTCCAAGGTCATTGGCAGAGCGGGGCTGTGAATTGGGTTAGCCCCCAGACCCCTTCTGCCCATCCGTCCTCCAAGCACTAATGTGTGAGTGGCACAGTGGGCCCCTTGGCCCTGCCAGCCCCTCGGGCTGTGGCCCTATAGCCTTTGAAGGATGGCCTCACTTCCCCAGCAGAGGCAGCCTGGCCTTCCAGTACCTCGATGGTGTAGGGCTCTGGGGCCACAATCTGGTGTTTTCAGGACTGGGTTGTGGGTTACTTCCTCCTTTTCTCTCAATTCCTGAGGTTTGTTAAGCGGCCCTGTAGCTATGGTCATGGCAATATGGATTCACTGGAGAGCAAGGTGCTTTCTGAAGCCGTGGATGCAATTCTCAGAAGTGGCCATATGGTGTCAGGCTCGGGCCAGATTTGGAAATCTCCACTTTACAGGTGGAGCAGGGTGGGGCTGGGAAGCGAGTTAAGAATGAAATTCAGCTCATCTGGGCTCATCCTAGGGCTGCTGCCTCTGAAAGGGAGTCTCAACGTTCTGCCCCGGGCCTCTCAGTAATAGATCTGATTTTATGTTCATGCTAATGTAGTGATTTCCTCTCTTAGAACAAAACGGATGCTTCAGAAAGGTGTTCCAGACCTATCCTGTGGCTTAGGCCCTGAGCTTTAGGATGCCCACAAGGCCACAGCCCCCTGGGGTAGGAGACACCCGAAGGGAGGAATTCCCTCAGCGCCCCCTCCCAGTCCTGTAATGCCAGGAGAGAAGCAGATAAGAGCCCCAGTTCCAAACGCAAAGGTGCAGAACCCATGGTACCCCGACACTGTAGGGAGGCGTCCTGACTTTGCCCCCAGAGTCCCCCTCCAGAGTGCCCCAAATTGCGGCGCCCAAGACCTTTGGGTTATGCCACTGTAATTCTAGAAACGGCCGCCAGGTGTCAGCATAAGGCCACTTAAGAAGCTAAATGGCGAAAGCTTGGCGTAACAGATTTCTGTGGGTTCCCGAGACTCTCGTGCATGAACAAGGGTGGGCTGAGCCTCTCCCAGGCCTAAGAGGCAGTGGAGCAAGGAGGCTTTTCTATGTCGTGTCCCTCACTCCTGCATCCCAGTTTTTGTCCATTTCGTGGTCCCTCTCACCTGTCTCCATAAAGCACGTGTCCCCCTGACCTCTGCGTGGAAAATCTGTGGGATGTAGTGCTGTGGGGTCACAGCCCTCACACCCCAACTCACTGATCCCCAATGCCTCTAGTCCTGCCTCGGTGGCACCATGGCTTAGCTGCTCCCTGGGGGCCCTTTCTATCCTGACCGCTTCTCCCTGCTCTCCTTCTCCTGTTTACACATCCTGGATTCCAAGATCCTGATGGGATAAAATAGCCCTGGAGACTAGAGTGAGTTCCTCCTGGGCCCATGCAGAGATGGAATTCCAGTCCAGGGCACCATTGTGGGCCTGGGAGGCTCCAGGTTTCCAGGAGTTTGACCTGTGGGCTGCTTCCCTTTCAGCCCCTTAGCTGCCCACCTCCTCAACCTGGGGACTCTTCATTTGGGGTGCATCCCATGGAATCACTTCATCTGGCTTGGTGTCAGCCCTTCACTTTCTCTAGGTCCATCTGCAGCTTGGAAAGTCCCAGCCAAGTGTCTCCAGAGGGCTCTGGCAGTCGCTCTTTGCAACATTTGGGCATCTTGCAGCAGACACTGGGACCAGCACATGCTGTGGGGTCTCTAAGCCATAGAGCCCCAGAGCAGGGGCTGCTTCATGCTGACCTCCTTGTATCTTTGTTTTGTTTCTTTCCCTGAGTCTTTATTTTGTGTCTTCTCTTCCTGCAGGCTTGGGGAAGAGGTGTCAAATTCCCAGTAAGACTTGATCTAATCTAGTGGGTGATTCTATCTGAACCCTCCCTGAGCTGCTGCCAGCTCTGAGTCTGTGCTTTAGCTGGAAAGACTGTGAACCCATTCAGTGCTCTGGACTCAACAGGGCCATTAACATCCCTCCCCACCCAAAAGCCGAGTGAAAAATCCCATTTTCCTTCCTCCCTTGGGAGGGCATGGCTCTGGGGCATCTACGTCTTATTTGAGACATCCCCCAACACACGCCAGATTTGAATCCCCTTCAAGTCCCTCTTCCCTGCTGAAATCCTTGTCATCCCCACTAGATGTCCTATTCCTCCAGCTAATGAAGGGATTTAAGATGAGGGCTTGAAAGAAAAAGGGAGAGGGGACAATTAAATCCCAACACAGGCTAGTAAGGCTAAACACACTGAAGGTGGTTGGGGTGCATGGGTGTTGGGAGGGTGGGGACTGGTGGCTCTCTGGAAAGTACGCGTCTTTGCCTCTTCTTGAGTCTTTGCTGGCTTGGGGAAGAGGTTAGAAATTTCCAGTGTAATTTAGTCCAATCTGATGGATGCTTCTATATGAACCCTCACCCAGCTGCTGTCAGCTTTGAGTCTGTGCTTTAGTTACAAAGGCTGCGAACTTGTCCAATCGCCCAATCCAGAAATGCCTGCAAGTGCCACTTTCAGTAGTGTCATTAGAGCTTAGTACCACACATGGAGTGTCCGAGGTCAGATCAGACGTGACCAGTGAAGTGAAAAACCCCCCAGCTGAGTACCTTGCTCATTGAAGATGGGAGGACATAACTGCACAGTACATAACTGTACTGGGAGCACCTAAAATCCAATTTTTCTGCTCATTCTTGAACCCTGCTTTGTCCCCCTTATTCCCGCCCCCCCCCCATTTTACCAGTGCCACGTCCACCAACATTCCGGGGTGTCAAGTAACTGCCAAGTGTCACTCTAAGTAAAGCTACACCCACTCCCCACCACCTCCACATAGCCCCCACCTCCTAGCTGGCAGGGAGCTTCTGGCTTATGCCCACGCCCACAGGCGCCTTTCTGCCAGGTCAGGGGTGGGCCAAACCTCCACCCCCTAATGTACCATGCCCTGGTGCTGGAAAGTGCCTGAGCAGCTGCCCCAGCAGCCTCAGCACTACCAAGTTGGCACAAAGCTCCCCAAATTTGGAGGGGCTCAGGGAAACGAGTGGAGGGGATGCGGAGGTGAGGGGTAAACCCATCATTTCAGTTGGCTTTTGAGCAGGTGACATGCTTAGCGGAGACGAGGCTCTCCCATCTGTAGGGGCCGTATTAACATGCACACTCTAAAAGTGCCCTTCGTTTCTCCAGCCTCAGCCTTGTCGCCCTCCTCCTCCACGTCAACCTGGCCAGAGGGTCTGGACGCCACAGCCAGGGCTCCCCCTGCTTTGGTGGCGACTGCTAATTTTGGCCAGGCCGGCGGATCGTCGTCCAGGCAGTTTCGGCAGAGAGCCTTGGGCACCAGTGACTCCCCGGTCCTCTTTATCCACTGTCCAGGAGCTGCGGGGACTGCGCGGGGACTAGAGTACAGGTAACTGGGCTCCCATCCCTTGAGTGTGAGAGAAAAGCTGCATTTTGAGTGTTCAGGTGTGGGTGGGCCGGGAGCTTGGGGCAGCTGCCAGGATCCTGGTTTCTGAAGGAGGGGAAGAACTGCTGCTGCTGGAAGGTCCAGGGAAGCCTCCTGAGAGCAGCCTCAACTCTAGCGGTGGGGTGTGCAGGAAAGGCCATGGTGGAGAGGGTTCTTCTATAGGGCTACACAAAGCCACTGAGGCTTCTGCAAGGAAAATAGGATTTCCTTGACTAATTCACCAAGCAAAACGGGAGGGGTAGGGGAGGAGGGCTAGGCTGCTCTTCCCAGCGGGAACACACAGCTGTCTTCACAAGTGTAAAAGGCAGAGTCTTTCTGTGTGAAAAGTTTCCTCCTGTTGCATCCCCCACCCCATTCCCAGAGACAAACAGGAGACTTTGCAGAGGAGCCAGGGGCCCGAGATTCTGGTGCAGATATTTTATATATATATATATATATATATATATATACACACACCATTTTAAAGGTAAAGCTTCCCTCTCTCCCGCCTCCCTATGCCTCCTGACCACCAGCAAGAAATTGGACAGGAGACTGAGGAGAAAGGCCGGGAGAGGCAACAACAGCCCTCCATGTCCCCCCTAGGTTTAGCTTCTCTCTGGTCCCCCTTGCTGCCCTCCCAGCCTCCCTGGCACACAGAGGGGCCCTGCGGCCAAGGCAGTTTCCTGGGAATGCTCATTCATGCATGAAGTTTTTCTCTGTTGCACCCTGGACCCAGACTCCTCAATCCACCCAGGGTGGTGTCTGTGGGGAGGGGGTTCATTTCCCCAGGAAGCACAGCCACTCCCTCCCTCACTGGCCTCATCAAGGCAGAGCTGTGTGTCCAGTGGCTTTTGCTGGGGCCCCCTCCTTGTCTCCTTCAAAGGTGGGAGTGTTTGGAGGTGGAGGAGGCTTTCATATTCTGTGCCGTGACCCCTCAAGGCGGGCCATTTGTGTGCACCCCTCCACCCCCAGTGCCAGGCAGAAGCCCACCCTCACCCAGGAGCAGGGCAGCCTGTCCAACAGAAGGGTCTCAGCCTCTCCATCAGCACCGGGAAGCCCTTTCTAGGCAAACTTCTCACCACTTCCTCCCTTCCTTCTACTTTGAAAAAGGGAGCTCTAGGCAGAGGAGGGGCTAGAGGGGGAGCCGCTGCCCAAATCCTGACAAGGTGACCTGAAGGAACCCGGGGAGGGGGATGGGACAGGGCTCAGGCTTGGTGTGTATGGGGGGGGCTTTGCTTTTAAAAGAGGTCATCTCAGCAACATCTTTTTGCTTTTCCCCAGGGGCCGAAGAGTCACCACCGAGCTTGTGTGGGAGGAGGTGGATTCCAGCCCCCAGCCCCAGGGCTCTGAATCGCTGCCAGCTCAGCCCCCTGCCCAGCCTGCCCCACAGCCTGAGCCCCAGCAGGCCAGAGTGGCCGGAGAGCCCAGTCCTGAGGTGAGCTGCTGCGGCCTGTGGCCCAGGCGACCCCAGCGCTCCCAGAACTGAGGCTGGCAGCCAGCCCCAGCCCCAGCCCCAACTGCAGAGGCAGAGAGGTGAGTGTCTCAGGCACCCTGAGGCCTGGCAGAGAGGGCCACAGGCTCTGTGCAGGAGTCTTCGAACTGGGGTCTCCCCCTTCTGCAAGCAGCTTTGGCTCAGAGAGACTGGCGTGGATTCAGTCACACAGCTGGGATCTGGAGTTCCGTGGTTGGCTTCAGGTGCTTCTGTCTAGGGGCCAGAGCAGGTGTGGGCAGAGCAAGCTCCCCGCAGTCTCCACAGCACCGAGGTCCTGGCAGGGGAGCTCCTGGGAGAGGAAAAGGGGCAGAGAAGGGGAGAGGGGCAGGGAGAGAGCGGGCAGCCAAAGGGGAGAAGATGGGGGGCAGAAAGCGGGTAGAGAGGGAAAAAGGGAAAATATCATTTGGGAAGAACCTAAAAACCCAAGGAAAGCTGGGCTGTGCTGGGGGCTGTGAGACCCCCGGGTTCTCCCCGCCCCAGGCTGCTGGCCATGGGGTCTTGCACCAATGGCCTGACCTTTCTGTTGGTCTGTATTTATCAAAGTGGGTGACAGTCTCAGGCCTCCTGGCTGTTGAGAATTGAAGTAACAACCAGAGGCCTTCTGAGCAAAGGGCCTGAGGGGCTCCGGCATCAGGATCCCATCGTGGTCAGGAGCCTGCGGGGCTTCCTGTGTGTGAGGGAGGCGGAAGGTGGCTAGAAAGCCCCAGCCGGAGGGAGCTCTGTGGTGGGGGCGGCACCCATTCACTGGGCAGGCACTGGGGTGACAGGGCTTGGGGAGCGTTGGAGGTGGAGGCACATGGATTGGAGACCCTGCACCTGCCCCACGACAGGGCCTGCAGGGAGGGACCCAGCAGGTGACTCTTCAGGCTGGTTCGCCCGTCCCAGATAGAAGCCGGGAGTGTTCTTTCAAAGGCGTCTTTAGCTTAGACACTCAATAAAATGGTAACACAGTGGCGCCGCCTCAGTCCTTTGGAGTGTGCACCGTCTGAACCCCTCTCCCAGGGCCCTCTCCCAAGCACCCCAACCTGGACCCATATGCCCCACGTACTTTTGGCTTTGGGCGGATTGAGCAGCCTTCGGGTGGTCTGTGCTGTCTGGTGTGGAGGGTTCCAGTCTGGGTCCTTAGTCCGACTTCCCAGGCCAGCCGGGCTGATGCCAGCGATTGTGTCCTTCCCCAGCGAGGGGAGCGAACCCAAGGTCAACGCCTCGTCTGCGGCGCCCTGCAGGGGTTGATGGAGGGGTGCTCTGAGAACCCTTGGAGAAAGGAGCTGGATTTGTAAAATGCTGGGCTTGGTCCCATGGACGGGGGAGCGGTTAGCTCAGAGCCAGAGCTGGGGAGGAAACGGGAATGAGAAAGGCCTACTGCAGGGCCAGTGAGCAAGGGGATTTGCAGCAGCCACAGGCCGAGGCTGGGGCATGGGCCAGGCTCCATGGGGTGAGTCTGAGTCCTTGAGGAGATGTTCATCCTCTGTGGAATGTGGGTTTGCCAGTGGAGAGGAGACTAGCATTGCCCTGGTGAGGTGCTGGGTCAGGGCTGGGGGCGGACGCTGCTTGGGGCTAAAGTTCCTGCCAGCCGAGCTCTGGGCGGCAGGAGACCCCGGCCCCCTCCCAATACCCTTGGACTGCTGGCGGGACCTTCCTACCTCCGGGGGCAGGAAATAGTAGGGGAGGAGCCAGTCTTGAGGAAGAACCCGGATGCTGGTCTTGGTTAGAGGGGAGCCGGTGTGCTTTTTGAGCCCCAGGGTGACTCGGGTCTGCCCCAGCCTCCAGCCTGCCCGGGTCACTTCTGACTAAATAAGGATAGCACTCAGCAGGCAGCCTCAGGAGGGAGAGGGAACATGTGTGCCCCCCCACTCCCCCACCTGCTCCTCCCTCCCTACAGGGCCACTACACCCTGCTGTGGGCACCCCAAGGTGACCTCAGCCTTCTTCCTACCTCAAAAAGTCCAGGCATGCATTTCCAAGCATGAGTGGTGCCTCCTTGGGGGAAGGCACCTCTGCAGGACAGAACAAAGGGAAGGGACCCCCAAACAGGTCACTGGTGTAACTGTCCCCAGCACCCCCAAAGAGGAGGAGAACCCACAACTCGGAACTGGGGCTCACCCCAGGTGCCCAACCTGTCCCCAGCCTGGGAAGCAGGCGTGGAGGAGAAGGTGGGGAAGCCTAGAGCTGGCCCTGGAGGCCCTGGTTTTGTCCATGACAGGAGCCTCGGCAACCTAGTCTGCTCTCCCAGGGACCAGGTTTGCAGGCAGGCACTTTTCAAATGCTCCTCACCCCCAAATTTACAAGTCACCCTGCAGAGGAAAACATCAACACTGCCGGGGGTTCTCTGCTGGAGGCTCCCCCTTCTATAGGCACAGCCGGAGAGGCCAGAGAGCTGGGGACACGGGGAGGCTGCAGAAGGGTGGTGGGAAGGGGGGCAGTGATGGGTGGGGGGAGAAGGGCCAGATGTTCTTGGAATGGGACATGGGGGTGATTGATGCAGACGGAAATTTGAAGGGGACATTCCCACGTGTCTTGTGCTCTGGGTGGAAAATGGGCTGTTTTTCATGGGGGTGGGGGGGTTCTTCCGGTCTTGCCAAGCTAATGTGAAAGAGATGCCTCATCCTGCTCAGCTCCCCACACCTGTCCAAGGCCATTAACTTCTGCCTCCCCAGTGTCAGGCTTTGAGATGCCCCCCTTGTAGCCGGGGTCCTCCTATGGGGTGACAATGGGGACAAGCAATGCCCACTGTACTTGCCTCAGGATCCCCCACCATTCTGCTGGTCCCCAGCGGTGCCCCCTCTCTGGCAGTCCCCCCACCCCATAGGTCCCCTTAGGGCCACTGCCCCATCGCCTGACATTGCCCAACGCCAAGGGGTGACCTTGTTTCTGCCGACAGTGCCGTTGGGCGCCTGCATGCGGGTTTAATATTTGCCTATAAGGAACTGGGCTTTCCCCAGCCGGAGTGGACAGACTTTCCCTGAAAATTCGCTTGGAGAGAACGAAAAGAGACCCCTGGCACCCCAGCGGCGTGCAGTCCTGCACCTCCCTCCCCCCCAACCCGGTGTTTCTCATTTTCCTTCCCACTTCCTCTCCTCTTCAGTGTTACCCAAACAAAACTGGTTTCACCCTTGTTTGGTGCTGGCGAAGGCCCGAACGGCGCGCGCAAAGCTCCGGGGCAGGCCGAGGGTGGCCGCCGAGGGTGCTCCGGGCCCCCAAGCCAAGCCGGGGACTAGCCTGCCCCCGGTGGCGGCTCGGCCGCGGCTTCGCCTAGGCTCGCAGCGCGGAGGCGAGTGGGGCGCAGTGGCGAGGGGGAGCCTGCGGACCTCCCACGCGGGGACCGAGCAGGTAGCTGGGAGTCCCGGGAGCGCCCGGGAAGCAGCGTCCTGGTCGCTCCCTCGCGGCCCTTGGGTTTCGTCCTTACACCCAGACGCCCGCTAAGCTCGGGCTGCCGCCACAAACGCGCTCTCCGTGTGGAGAAGGCAAAGAAAAAAAAAAAAGAAAAGCAAAAGAAAGGAAAACCCCAAAGAACGAAAAGCAGAATTTCAGCCGGCCGTGCGCGCCAGGGCGCTCCGCGCTACCTGCCCGCGCCGCCCGCGCTCGCGTTCCCGGGGAGGGCGCCAGTGCTCCGCGCGCGCCCCAGCCAAGGTGAATCCCCAGCAGCGCCTTCCTTCCGCGGCCCGGGAAGCTTGAGCTCAACAATTAGCCCTTGATCCTCGGGGGATCCCAATCCACGGAACAACTTCTCTGCTTTACCCGAACTCGGACATTTTACTTTTTCTGGGATCCTCTATTTAAGCATTGCTTCCCAAGTCTTCTAAATATATTCACCATTTCGACGGTTCACAATAATTTTCTTGGACATTAATTTCCGGGGACGTCAAAACACATCAGCCCCGGCGGGCTTTTCCAGACTTACACTATGTGGCCTGGGGCCCCAGATTTGCTTTCTCCCAGGCTCTGGACAGTTTTATACACCCCCTCCAGGTCCCACAGATTTACAGACCACTAACCCGGGTTTCCTAATTTTAAAGACGAAGCCCTTGGTCCCTGGTGGTCGCGCTGACCAATTTGCCTGGCTCCCCAGGATGTGGACAGTGCCTTTTCCACACTTAGGCATTGTTTCCAAAACAAGTGGAACTTCCCCCCATAATTTTGAATATTAACTCCAGGGTCTCCTAAGCTTACTGTTTCCTGCACGCGTCCGCCCCATTCCGCGCCCCCCCCCCCCCACCCTCGCGCCCCTTCCCGTTCACCTCAGCATGGGACATTTGCTGTTGAGTTCCGCAAACCTATTCACACTAACCTGGGTTCCCTAAACTTTACACGTTGAATCCCAAGTCCCTCAAGACACTGAGCAGGGCTGGAAGGTTGGAACCCTCAGAGTATGAAAATTGCTTCCCATACCTTCCCCCAAATTCGGGCATTACACCCAGAGCATGTTGAATCCTTTTCTGAATCATAAACGACCTGCTCTCTGATTGCCTGAGTTTCATAAAATGGAGGGATTTCCCCAGTGATTCCCCAAACCTATTGAGAATGTTGTGGGTGTGTGAGTCACAAAGCTTTGGGGCATTAACATCTATGGCTCTATATGCTGCCTGGCCACGAATCAGGTCCCTTAAGATGTAGACACTGCCACCCAGGTCCCTGGGGCACACTGAGCAGTTACCAGGAGGTGCTCAAGTGTGACCCAGGATTCTCCAGGTCCCCCGAAATCACACAGGGTCTCCCGGGTCCCTCTGGGCTACACCAAGCACAAAAGGACCCCTTGGGCAGAGCCTATTTTTATTTCTGTTATGCCAGGTGTTGCTAACGGCCCCAGTTCCCAAACATTCTGAGCATTTTCTCTGCATCACAACATATTGACTATTAAACAATTCTCTGGGTCCCAAGAGCTTCATAACAAGAATCTTGCTTTTCTAAAATTCAGGCATTGGTCTGAAACCCCAACGGCCAGGATCACACTGGACTCTTTTCGTGGTCCCCCATACTTGGATGTTCTGGACGCTGCCCTCCCGGCCCTCTAGAAACATTCAGCATTGCCCTCGGATCACAGGACGGCACTGATTTCTTGGGCTCCAAACAACCCACTGAGTCATCTCAAAGTTAAGCAATATTTCCTTCAAACACACTGCACACTCCCTATCACAAAATCTGAAAATTCCTAGGTCCTAAGACCTAGGAATTCTGAATCTCCTTTCTTTAAAGCGTACATATTGACTCCCAAGTCCTCCAAGGACTCTAGCAACTTCCCTAGATCTTTAGATTCAAAAACGATTTTCCTGGAGCCCCCAAATTGCGGTATTGTCTCCCAGTCTTCCAAAACAAATTGAGATTTTTTCCCTTCACAAAACAATTGAGGTGTTTTTTTTTTTTGAATACTGATTTATGAGTCTCCTGACTTTATGGTCCCTGCCCTGGGTCCCCTTACATTTAGAAAATGTTCCATGGACCCCCAAAGCACACTAAAAAATGTCCCTGGGTCCCAAGAAATCCTAGGCATGAAAAAACCTGTGACCTATAAGTTTCCTAGCTACTAACCAGGTTTCCAGAAATTTAGCTATCAAACCTCCATTGGGTAATTTCCATGTGTCCCAAAAACTTGAAATGTGTTTCACTGGGGCTCCCCCAAATGCAGACGCTGTCCAGGAAAATATATAGTCTTTTTCTTATTTACCAAAAATAAACGAACGGAAATCATTTAAAAATTAACATAGAAAAAGAATACTGATTTTTTTTTTTTGCTTTCCCCAAATGTACTGATCACATCCAGGCTCCCCCAAAATTTAGACAGTGCTTTCTTCCGTCTCTGAAGGGCGTTAAAACCTTTCCCTGAAGCCACAGTAATTATGAAGGTTATTTTTCCCCTGATGCTGCCAGTGTTCAGGCCACTAACTTGTATTCTTAAGATGTGAAAATTAATCTCAGCTTCCCCCTAACACACCAAGAATGTGTTTGGATCCCCAAAATGTGTCCCTTGCTTTCATCTGCCAATTTTAGGCAATGTGGCTCTAAGGCAAAACTCCCAATTTCATATGGAGAATTTTCTTTAACTACTCCTCCTCACAAATTGGTCTGGGATTTCCTGGGTCCCCCAAGCTATCTGGCCCCTATTTGAGACCTCTTTCTCTATGTTCCCAATTGCATGGAGCAACTTCCCTCATCCCCCAAACCTGTAATCTATTTTTCTGGAGTCCCGGGTTTAGTCATTAATCACGGTTCCCACATTAACGGAGTCCCCGGGGTCCCCTCCTCCAGGACACCCATTCGCTAAGCCCTCAAGACAGAAAGAACTCTGCCTTGCGTTCCCCAAAATCTGGGCATTGTTCCCTGCTCGCCGGCCGCCCACTGCAGCTTCCCCAACCCCGCGCACAGCGGGCACTGGTTTCGGGCCTCTCTGTCTCCTACGAAGTCCCCAGAGCAACTCGGATTTGGGAAATTTCTCTCTAGCGTTGCCCAAACACACTTGGGTCGGCCGCGCGCCCTCAGGACGTGGACAGGGAGGGCTTCCCCGTATCCAGGAAAGCGACCGGGCATTGCCCCCAGTCTCCCCCAAATTTGGGCATTGTCCCCGGGCCTTCCAACGGACTGGGCGTTGCTCCCGGACACTGAGGACTGGCCCCGGGGTCTCGCTCACCTTCAGCAGCGTCCACCGTCCGCCACAGAGCGTTCGATCGCCCGCTGCCTGAGCTCCTGGTGCGCCCGCGGACGCAGCCTCCAGCCTCGCGGTGAGCTCCCCGCCGCGCCGATCCCCGCCGCCTCTGCGCCCCTGCCCGACTCTCGGCCCGCATCTGCTGCTGTCCCGCCGGTGCTGGCGCTCGTCTCCGGCTGCCGCCGGGGAGGCCGGCGTCGGGCGCGGGACACAGCTGCGGACTTGCGGCTGGCGGCCGCGTTCGCTCCGGCTGGGCGCCCCGAAATCCGCGCCACTTTCGTTTGCTCATTGCAAAGATCTCATTTGTGGGGAAAGCGGCTGGAGGGTCCCAAAGTGGGGCGGGCAGGGAGCTGGGGCGAGGGGCGCGGAGGAGAGGCGCTCCCGCCGGGCGGTAAAGCGCCTCTAGCCCGCGGGCCTAGGACTCCGCCGGGAGGCGCGCGCGGAGCGCGGGCGAAGTGATTGATGGCGGAGCGAGGGGGGCGAGGGGGGCCAGGGGGCGCGAGATTCTGCCGGCGGCCCCTTCCCCTTGGCCAGGCTTAGGCGGCGGGCGGCTGGCGGGGTGCGGGATTTTGTGCGTGGTTTTGACTTGGTAAAAATCACAGTGCTTTCTTACATCGTTCAAACTCTCCAGGAGATGGTTTCCCCAGACCCCCAAATTATCGTGGTGGTCCCTGAGACTGAACTCGCGTCTATGCAAGTCCAACGCACTGAGGACGGGGTAACCATTATCCAGATATTTTGGGTGGGCCCCAAAGGCGAGCTACTTAGACGCACCCCGGTGAGCTCGGCCATGCAGGTAGGATTTGAGCTGTGTTTCCCGCCCTGATCCTCTCTCCTCTGGCGGCCGGAGCCTCCGCAGGCTCCAAGCCTGGCCAGATTCGGCCCAACCCAGCCGGCCCTCCGCGCGTCCCGCACCAGGCGGGGGCTCCGGGGCTCCGGCGCGGCACCGGGGGGCGCTCGGGATCTGGCTGAGGCTCCAAGAGCCGCGTGGCCGGCTCCTCCTGCTGGGGCAGGTGGCGGCTGCGCGCCCCGCCCGAGCCCAGGGGCCCCCTCCGCCGCAACAACCAGCAAAGACCCCCGACTCAGCCCCGAGCCACCTGCATCTGCACTCAGACGGGGCGCACCCGCAGTGCAGCCTCCTGGCGGGGCGCTGGGAGCCCGCCTGCCCCTGCCTGCCCGGCGATCCCAGCTCACGAGCACAGGCCGCCCGGGCACCCCAGAAACCCGAGATGGGGCCCCTGAATTCTCTAGAACGGGCATTCAGCATGGCCTTGGCGCTCTGCGGCTCCCTGCCCCCCACCCAGCCTCGCCCCCGCGCACCCCCCAGCCCCCGCGACCGCCGCCCCCCCCGGGGCCCCAGGGCCCCCAGCCCGCACCCCCCGCCCCACTCTTGGCTCGGGTTGCGGGGGCGGGCCGGGGGCGGGGCGAGGGCTCCGCGGGCGCCCATTGGCGCGGGCGCGAGGCCAGCGAGGCCCGCGCGGGCCCTGGGCCGCGGGCTGGCGCGACTATAAGAGCCGGGCGTGGGCGCCCGCAGTTCGCCTGCTCTCCGGCGGAGCTGCGTGAGGCCCGGCCGGCCCCGGCCCCCCCCTTCCGGCCGCCCCCGCCTCCTGGCCCACGCCTGCCCGCGCTCTGCCCACCAGCGCCTCCATCGGGCAAGGCGGCCCCGCGTCGACGCCGCCCGCTGCCTCGCTGCTGACTCCCGTCCCGGGCGCCGTCCGCGGGGTCGCGCTCCGCCGGGCCTGCGGATTCCCCGCCGCCTCCTCTTCATCTACCTCAACTCCCCCATTCCCGCTTCGCCCGAGGAGGCGGTTCCCCCCGCAGGCAGTCCGGCTCGCAGGCCGCCGGCGTTGTCACCCCCCCGCGCTCCCCCTCCAGCCCTCCCCCCGGCGCGCAGCCTCGGGCCGCTCCCCTTTCCGCGCTGCGTCCCGGAGCGGCCCCGGTGCCGCCACTGCCTGTCCCCCTCCCGAGGCCCGGGCTCGCGACGGCAGAGGGCTCCGTCGGCCCAAACCGAGCTGGGCGCCCGCGGCCCGGGTGCAGCCTCCACTCCGCCCCCCAGTCACCGCCTCCCCCGGCCCCTCGACGTGGCGCCCTTCCCTCCGCTTCTCTGTGCTCCCCGCGCCCCTCTTGGCATCTGGCCCCGGCCCCCGCTCTTTCTCCCGCAACCTTCCCTTGGCTCCCTCCCGTCCCCCCCAGCTCCTAGCCTCCGACTCCCTCCCCCCTTCACGCCCGCCCTCTCGCCTTCGCCGAACCAAAGTGGATTAATTACACGCTTTCTGTTTCTCTCCGTGCTGTTCTCTCCCGCTGTGAGCCTGCCCGCCTCTCGCTGTCCTCTCTCCCTCTCGCCCTCTCTTCGGCCCCCCCCTTTCACGTTCACTCTGTCTCTCCCACTATCTCTGCCCCCCTCTATCCTTGATACAACAGCTGACCTCATTTCCCGATACCTTTTCCCCCCCGAAAAGTACAACATCTGGCCCGCCCCAGCCCGAAGACAGCCCGTCCTCCCTGGACAATCAGACGAATTCTCCCCCCCCCAAAAAAAAGCCATCCCCCCGCTCTGCCCCGTCGCACATTCGGCCCCCGCGACTCGGCCAGAGCGGCGCTGGCAGAGGAGTGTCCGGCAGGAGGGCCAACGCCCGCTGTTCGGTTTGCGACACGCAGCAGGGAGGTGGGCGGCAGCGTCGCCGGCTTCCAGGTAAGCGGCGTGTGCGGGCTGGGCCGGGGCCGGGGCTGGGGCGGCGCGGGCTTGCGCCGGACGCCCGGCCCTTCCTCCGCCTGCTCCCGGCCCGGGGCCTGCGGGGCTCGGCGGGGCGGCTGAGCCCGGGGAGGAGGAGGAGGAGGACGGACGGCTGCGGGTCCCGTTCCCTGCGCGGAGCCCCGCGCTCACCCTGGCGGTGGAGCTGGGGGTGGGGTGGGGGCGTCGGGAAGGGCCGAGGGAGGTGTGAGCTGTCTGCAGGGGCGACTTCCTGGTCGGTCTGTGGGTGCAGGGGGTGCTGCCTAACATGTGTGATTCGTGCCTTGGGGGCCCTGGCCTCCGGGGTGCTGGGTAACGAGGAGGGGCGCGGAGCCGCAGAAGCCCACCCTGGTATGTTGACGCGGTGCCAGCGAGACCGCGAGAGGAAGACGGGGGTGGGCGGGGCCAGGATGGAGAGGGGCCGAGTTGGCAGGAGTCATGGCAGACGCCACATTCGCGATATCTCCCCACACCCCCTCTGGCTCTGTCCGCAACATTTCCAAACAGGAGTCCCGGGAGAGGGGGAGAGGGGCTGCTGGTCTGAGGCTCAGAAGGGCAGAGCCTTCAATCCAGAGAGAGGCCGCGGCCCCTGCCCAGTGGGCAGCGTGGAAGTTTCCATACAAGGAGGTGGGAAGGAGACCCCCCCTCCACTGCCCTGTGCAGAGATGAGCTGGGGGTGCAGGATGGGAGCCCATGGCACTTCGCTACGGGATGGTCCAGGGCTCGCGGTTGGGGGTGCAGGAGAGAAGAGACTGGCTGGGAGGAGGGAGAGGGCGGGAGCAAAGGCGCGGGGGAGTGGTCAGCAGGGAGAGGGGTGGGGGGTAGGGTGGAGCCGGGGCTGGGAGGAGTCGGCTCACACATAAAAGCTGAGGCACTGACCAGCCTGCAAACTGGACATTAGCTTCTCCTGTGAAAGAGACTTCCAGCTTCCTCCTCCTCCTCTTCCTCCTCCTCCTCCTGCCCCAGCGAGCCTTCTGCTGAGCTGTAGGTAACCAGGGCTGTGGAGTGAGGACCCCCGCTGCCATCCCACTCCAGCCTGGGGCAGGGCAGCAGGGGGCACGGCCCACGCCTGGGCCTCGGGCCCTGCAGCCGCCAGCCCGCTGCCTCTCGGACAGCACCTCCCTCCCCTCTTTTCCTCGGCCCCTGCCCCCACCTGGTCTCTGCTTCCTCACCTGCTCCTTCCCTTTCTGTTCCTTCCCTTCGGCCCCCTCCTTGCCCAGCTCAGGGCTTTTCCTGGGCCCTCACCTGCTCCGCACCGCTGCATGCTTCCTGTCCTGCTTTCTGCCGGTCCCCTGACCCGGACCTCCAAGTTCAGAGTGGTGGGGCTTGTTGCGGAAGCGCCGCGAGGGCTAGAGTGGCCAGCTGGCGGAGTGTGCTCTTAGAATTTGGAAGGGGGTGGCAGAGGGGGCGGTGAGGGGACTGGCCAGGATCCAGTCAAGGAGATGACCAAGGAGGCTTTCGGATCCTCGGTGCAGCTGCCTACTGCTCTTTAGAGAGGGCATGCAAAGTTGTGCTTCTGTCCCATTGCCTGTTCAGTCGCTCACATAATTTATTGCACCAAAAACTCCCCTGGGTCTGTGGAGCGAAGGCTGGGGCTGCCCGCCTGGAGGCCTCCACCTTCTGCAGGGGCAGGGCCAACTTGCTGTGGTGGCCCTCGGCCTCCCACCCCCGAGTTGGTTAACCGGGCCCTATGGCCCTGCAGCCTGTGGAGGGGGTGTGTCCTAAGACTGGCCTCCCCTTCCAGATTGCAGTCTGGGGAACCTGGTGTCGGACTTCCCAGGTGGACTGAGCTGGTCTCTCCAGCTCCCACGGGGAGAGTTTGGTAGCGCAAATGGGGAGATGTTCTGGAGGCTCCTGGCCTTACTGGTTCGATCTGAGGCCTGGAAAGGAGGCTCTGGGCTTGTGTGTGTGTGTTTGGGGGTACCCAAGGCAGACTGGAGTTGGAGAACTGGGTGACTGGGAAAATAAGCTTTCTAGGAGCACGGGTGGCGTGGTTGTGCTAACCATTGGAGTCCTTGACCCAGGCCTGGTTCAGCTGCAGACTGGAAAGGTGGAAAAGCCAAGGGGAGGGGCAGGGCTGGCCCAGCAGGAGCGGCCTGCTGCTTTGAGGGGGATGGTCCTCCTGGACCCCCCCTGCTCAGCTGGGGGTTGTGGGGAGGAAGGGACTGGTTCTCTTGGATGCACATGCTCTGTAGGGGTGGGGCTGTCTGCCATCTTGGCTGGCGCTGGAGGCCTGAGAAGTGGTGATGTGATCCTGGGCTGGCCCTGCCCCCATGGTGTCATAGGACGGAGGCCAGGTCGGGTGTCCAGCCTGGGCCCCTGCAGCTGTGGATGCCGCTGAGCTCCTGCAATAATGACCGTGGAGATGGTCACCCCTCGTGTAAAATTACTAGTGCTTCTTGCAAATGGAAGGAACTGGGCCCTTTCTGTGTGCTTCCTTCTGGATACTTCATTCTGCAAGTGGCCCTGCGCCCTCACCTCAGCATTAAGACCTGTGTGTTACTTTTGTAATAAAAATAATGTTTATAGGAAAGCCGTGCTTTAAATTTTCAGTTGAATTTGTAGGTTGGCCAAGGGCCTCTGGTTTGGGAGGGGCATCTCTGGCCTGGGGCTCGGCCTGGCTGCCCCGCTCACGCCACTTCTCTCCCACCCCCAGATACCAATGGGAATCCCAATGGGGAAGTCGATGCTGGTGCTTCTCACCTTCTTGGCCTTCGCCTCGTGCTGCATTGCTGCTTACCGCCCCAGTGAGACCCTGTGCGGCGGGGAGCTGGTGGACACCCTCCAGTTCGTCTGTGGGGACCGCGGCTTCTACTTCAGTAAGTAGCTGGGAGGGGCTTCCTCAGACCTGGTCAGGCCCCTAGAGTGACTGGTGGGGACGCCCACCCTCAAGCCAGGGGAGCACACTCCTAGGTCCGTGGCCCAGCCCCTTGCTCTGAGACTTTGACCTTCCAGCCTCGTTTCTGAGCACCTGCGGTGTCCCAGGGCATCCACACCAGCTGCCTTTCCCATCACACGCCTCCTTCGAAGGGTGGGCCAGAGGTGCCCCCTAGACATCAGGGGCACTCACGGGGGTCTCCCTGGGCATCAGAATTTCTGTTGGGGGCCGTGAGCCTCCTGCTGCTGAGGCGCTGCACCCCTAGGGCAGGGCTTCAGGCTCTGGAGGAAGATCCTGCCTTTCTTCCTGCACCTTTTGGACATTTTGACAAGGGACCTGTGTTCAGTGAATGATCAGAATTAAAATCAATAAAGTGATTTATAGAATGAAAATCAATAAGACAAGTGCAGTTGGTGGGTGGCAGGGGTGAGTGGTGCATGCACCTCCTTGGGCCCCAAGGCCGCCTTGGAGGGTGCCCACCTGCTGACCTCAAGGACGCTTCAGCCTTTCCTGATGTTTCTCTCTTGTTTTTCCAGCCTGGGGGCTGGCAGGTGGGTGCATGGCTCATTGTCCTTGAGACCCCACCCCCATATGGGGGGCTGGGTGGATGCAGAGGCAGGCATGGTGCCTGGGCATGCCTGATGGGGCAGGGGAGGGGCCGCTCCTCGCTGGCAGGGGCCACATGGCTTATTCCACCTGACACTCACCACATGACATCTTTACCACCACTACTTACTCACGCTGTGAAATGGGCTCACAGGATGCAAATGCACTTCAAAGCTTCTCTCTGAAAAGTTCCTGCTGCTTGACTCTGGAAGCCCCTGCCCGCCCTGGCCTCTCCTGTGCCCTCTCTCTCGCCTGCCCCATTTGGGGGTAGGAAGTGGCACTGCAGGGCCTGGTGCCAGCCAGTCCTTGCCCAGGGAGAAGCTTCCCTGCACCAGGCTTTCCTGAGAGGAGGGGAGGGCCAAGCCCCCCCTTGGGGGACCCCCGTGATGGGGCTCCTGCTCCCTCCTCCGGCTGATGGCACCTGCCCTTTGGCACCCCAAGGTGGAGCCCCCAGCGACCTTCCCTTTCCAGCTGAGCATTGCTGTGGGGGAGAGGGGGAAGACGGGAGGAAAGAAGGGAGTGGTTCCATCACGCCTCCTCACTCCTCTCCTCCCGTCTTCTCCTCTCCTGCCCTTGTCTCCCTGTCTCAGCAGCTCCAGGGGTGGTGTGGGCCCCTCCAGCCTCCTAGGTGGTGCCAGGCCAGAGTCCAAGCTCAGGGACAGCAGTCCCGCCTGTGGGGACCCCTGAACTGGGCTCACATCCCACACATTTTCCAAACCACTCCCAATGTGGGCCTTTGGTCCTAGTGGTGTCCGTCTGGCCATGGGACCAAGAGCTTGTGCCCATTTTTCATCTGAGGAAGGAGGCAGCAGAGGCCACGGGCTGGTCTGGGTCCCACTCACCTCCCCTCTCACCTCTCTTCTTCCTGGGACGCCTCTGCCTGCCAGCTCTCACTTCCCTCCCCTGACCCGCAGGGTGGCTGTATCCTTCCAGGGCCTGGCCTGAGGGCAGGGGTGGTTTGCTCCTCCTTCAGCCTCCTGGGGCAGGGGGCAGTGCGGTGCTAACGCGCCTCTCTCTGTGCTGTGGGACTTCCAGGCAGGCCCGCAAGCCGTGTGAGCCGTCGCAGCCGTGGCATCGTTGAGGAGTGCTGTTTCCGCAGCTGTGACCTGGCCCTCCTGGAGACGTACTGTGCTACCCCCGCCAAGTCCGAGAGGGACGTGTCGACCCCTCCGACCGTGCTTCCGGTGAGGGTCCTGGGCCCCTTTCCCGCTCTCTAGAGACAGAGAAATAGGGCTTCAGGCGCCCAGCGTTTCCTGTGGCCTCTGGGACCTCTTGGCCAGGGACAAGGACCCGTGACTTTCTTGCTTGTTGTGTGGCTGAGGAGCAGCTCAGACGCTGGCTCCTTCTGTCCCCCTGCCCGTGGACGTTAGCTCAAGTCACTGATCAGTCACAGGGGTGGCCTGTCAGGTCAGGCGGGCGGCTCAGGCAGAAGAGCCCGGAGAGCAGGCACCTGCTGACCAGCCCCTTCCCCTCCCAGGACAACTTCCCCAGATACCCCGTGGGCAAGTTCTTCCAATATGACACCTGGAAGCAGTCCACCCAGCGCCTGCGCAGGGGCCTGCCTGCCCTCCTGCGTGCCCGCCGGGGTCACGTGCTCGCCCAGGAGCTTGAGGCGTTCAGGGAGGCCAAGCGTCACCGTCCCCTGATTGCTCTACCCACCCAAGACCCCGCCCACGGGGGCACCCCCCCAGAGATGGCCAGCAATCGGAAGTGAGCAAAACTGCCGCAAGTCTGCAGCCCGGCGCCACCACCTTCCAGCCTCCTTCTGACCACGGACGTTTCCATCAGGTTCCATCGCGAAAATCTCTCGGTTCCACGTCCCCCTGGGACTTCTCCTGACCCAGTCCCCGTGCCCCGCCTCCCCGAAACAGGCTACTCTCCTCGGCCCCCTCCATCGGGCTGAGGAAGCACAGCAACATCTTCAAACATGTACAAAATCAATTGGCTTTAAACACCCCCCACACACCCTCCCCCCAAATTATCCCCAATTATCCCCACACATAAAAAATCAAAACATTAAACTAACCCCCTTCCCCCTCCCCACAACAACCCTCTTAAAACTAATTGGCTTTTTAGAAACACCAGAAAAGCTCAGAAATTGGCTTTAAAAAAACAACCACCAAAAAAAAAATCAATTGGCTAAAAAAAAAAAAGTATTAAAAACGAATTGGCTGAGAAACAATTGGCAAAATAAAGGAATTTGGCACTCCCCACCCCCCTCTTTCTCTTCTCCCTTGGACTTTGAGTCAAATTGGCCTGGACTTGAGTCCCTGAACCAGCAAAGAGAAAAGAAGGGCCCCAGAAATCACAGGTGGGCATGTCGCTGCTACCGCCATCTCCCTTCTCATGGGAATTTTCAGGGTAAACTGGCCATCCCAAAATAGCAACAGCCAAGACTGGCTCCTCACTCCCTTTTCCATCACTAAAAATCACAGAGCAGTCAGAGGGACCCAGCGAGACCAAAGGAGGGGAGGACAGAGCATGAAAACCAAAATCCATGCAAATGAAATGTAATTGGCACAACCCCCACCCCCAAATCTTACATCTCAATTCCCATCCTAAAAAGCACGCATACTTTATGCATCCCCGCAGCCACACGCACACAACACACAGCAGACACAGAAACACACAGCACACACATGAACAGCACACACACGAGCACACAGCACACACATGAACACACAGCACACACACGAACACACAGCACACACAAACAGCACACAAACACACAGCGCACACAGGAGCACACAGCCCACGAACACATAGCACACACAAACACACAGCACACACATGCACACACAAGCACACAGCACACACGCACACACAGCACACACACGAACACAGCACACACAGCACACAAACACACAGCACACACATGCACACACAGCACACACGCATGCACAGCACATACATGAACACAGCATACACACAAACACACAGCACACAGCACACACGCACAGCACACACACGAACACAGCACACACACAAAACAGCACACAGCACACGCATGCACAGCACATGCATGAACACAGCACACACACAAACACACAGCACACACATGCACACACAGCACACATGCACGCACAGCACATACATGAACACAGCACACACACAAACACACAGCACACACAGCACACACGCACAGCACACAGGAACACAGCACACACACAAAGCACACGCAGCACACACGCACGCACAGCACATGCATGAACACAGCACACGAACACACAGCACACACATGTGCACACACAAGCACCCACCTGCACACACACACATGCGCACACACACGCACACCCCCACACAATTGGATGAAAACAATAAGCATCTCTAAGCAACTACGATATCTGTACAGATCAGGCCAAAGTCCCTCTAAGATTCTCCAAGCTGTTTTCATGGTCTGAGCCCCCTCCTGTTCCCATCTCCACTGCCCCTCGGCCCTGTCTGTGCCCTGCCTCTCAGAGGAGGGGGCTCAGATGGTGGGGCCTGAGTGTGCGGCCAGCGGCGTTTGGGATGCGCCCATAGGGTGGGCGGGGTGTGTCCCAGGCCTAATTCCATCTTTCCACCATGAGAGAGGTGCCCTTGCGAGGCTGGCCTCCTTGGCGCCTGTCCCCATGGCCCCCGCAGTGTGAGCCACGATGCTCCCCATACCCCACCCATTCCCGATACACCTTACTTACTGTGTGTCGGCCCAGCCGAGTGAGGAAGGAGTTTGGCCACATTGGAGATGGCGGTAGCTGAGCAGACATGCCCCCACAAGTAGCCTGACTCCCTCGTGTGCTCCTGGAAGGAAGATCTTGGGGACCCCCCACCGGAGCACACCGAGGGATCATCTTTGCCCATCTCCTGGGGACCCCCCAAGAAATGTGGGGTCCTCGGGGGCCGTGCACTGATGAGGGGAGTGTGGGAAGTCTGGCGGTTGGAGGGGTGGGTGGGGGGCAGTGGGGGCTGGGTGGGGGGAGCTCTGGGGTAGGAAGTGGTCCCGGGAGATTTTGGATGGAAAACTCAGGAGGATTGACAGCAGACTTGCAGAATTACATAGAGAAATTAGGAACCCCCAAATTTCATGTCAATTGATCTATTTCCCCTCTTTGTTTCTTGGGGCATTTTTCTTTTTTTTTTTTTGTTTTTTTTTTTTTTTTACCCCTCCTTAGCTTTATGCGCTCAGAAACCAAATTAAACCCCCTCCCTATGTAACAGGGGGGCAGTGACAAAAGCAAGAACGCACGAAGCCAGCCTGAAGACCACCACGTCCTGCCCCCCGCCATTTATCGCCCTGATTGGATTTTGTTTTTCATCTGTCCCTGTTGCTTGGGTTGAGTTGAGGGTGGAGCCTCCTGGGGGGCACTGGCCACTGAGCCCCCTTGGAGAAGTCAGAGGGGAGTGGAGAAGGCCACTGTCCGACCTGGCTTCTGGGGACAGTGGCTGGTCCCCAGAAGTCCTGAGGGCGGAGGGGGGGGTGGGGCAGGGTCTCCTCAGGTGTCAGGAGGGTGCTCGGAGGCCACAGGAGGGGGCTCCTGGCTGGCCCGAGGCCGGCCGGAGGGGAAGGGGCTAGCAGGTGTGTAAACAGGTTCCATCAGGCTGGGGCAGGGTGGCCGCCTTCCGCACACTTGAGGAGCCCTCCCCTCTCCCTCGGTGACATCTTGCCCGCCCCTCAGCACCCTGCCTTGTCTCCAGGAGGTCCGAAGCTCTATGGGACCTCCTGGGGGCAAGGTGGGGTGAGGTCGGAGAGTAGGGAGGTCAGGCAGGTCTGAGCCCACAGAGCAGGAGAGCTGCCAGGTCTGCCCATCGACCAGGTTGCTTGGGCCCCGGAGCCCGCGGGTCTGGCGATGCCGTAGCAGCCACCACCGCGGCGCCTAGGGCTGCGGCAGGGACTCGGCCTCTGGGAGGTTTACCTCGCCCCCACTTGTGCCCCCAGCTCAGCCCCCCTGCACGCAGCCCGACTAGCAGTCTAGAGGCCCGAGGCTTCTGGGTCCTGGCGACGGGGCTGGCATGACCCTGGGGGTCGTCCATGCCAGCCCGCCTCAGTCGCAGAGGGTCCCTCAGCAAGCGCCCTGAGAGTGGGCCATTCGGAACATTGAACAGAAGCCCAAAGAGTCAAATTGTCACAATTGTAGAACCCACATTGGCCTGAGATCCAAAACACTTCGAGGCACCCCAAATTACCTGCCCATTCGTCAGGATGCCCACCCACCCAGTGTTATATTCTGCCTCGCCGGAGTGGGTGTTCCCGGGGGCACTTGCCGACCAGCCCCTTGCGTCCCCAGGTTTGCAGCTCTCCCCTGGGCCACTAACCATCCTGGCCCGGGCTGCCTGTCTGACCTCCGTGCCTAGTCGTGGCTCTCCATCTTGTCTCCTCCCCATGTCCCCAATGTCTTCAGCGGGGGGCCCCCTCTTTGGTCCCCTCCTCTGCCATCATCTGAAGACCCCCACGCCAAACACTGAATGTCACCTGCCGCCTCAGTCCACCTTGCGGCCCGTGTTTGACTCAACTCAGCTCCTTTAACGCTAATATTTCTGGCAAAATCCCATGCTTGGGTTTTGTCTTTAACCCTGTAACGCTTGCAATCCCAATAAAGCATTAAAAGTCATGATCTTCTGAGTGTTCCATTTTTTGACTTGGGTACTGGACTGTGGGAGGGAGGGAAGGGGCTGAGCACCTGGGAGCAGGCAGAGGGGGATAGGAGAAGAGGGAAGGGGAAGGAAGGCCTTAGGGGTGTGGACATCTCCCTCCATCCCCTGATCACATACATGGAGAAATGAGAGCAGCTGGAAGCCAGACTCAGACTCACGGTCGTGCACCTGAAGCTAGGGGGTCTGGGACAGTGTCAGGCACCAAGTTCTCAAAGATGGGGGTGCCGCGAGGGATGGGAGCCTGGGGGGGCTTTTTCAGAGAAAAAGCAAAGTACCATTAGTACCAACCCCAGGGAATGCCTCCCCCCCACCAACCTTAGAGGACTGGGACTGGGCAACCTCTAAAAGATTCTGGAAACTGTAGCTGTTGCTGGAGATGGGGGCTTAGGGCCACTCTCACCCAGGGACTCAGCCCCCTTCCAAGATTGAGGCTGCCTAGATGTCATTAGTACCACTGCCTCCTGCCAGGACTCAGCCTGTACCCCCCTGTCCCAAGGGTGCTGGCCTCTAGCTTTCAAGGGTCCCTGAGCACGGGAGGAGGGGTAGGCTGGGCTGCCGGGAGCCTGGCCCAGCCTCTTCTCTCCATCCCCCTCCAGGAACTTTCCAGCAGCCTTGGGCAGTGGATCTGCCTGTGCTCCCACTGCTGTGGGGATGGAGGGACAGGAGCACCACAGATGGAGCCCGGAAGTGTGCCCAGGGCCCTGCAGCCTTCAGTGCTGGGCAGGCAGTGGGGAGGGACCTGACTGGGTTGGGGGCGTGCTTGCATCCTGGCCCCCAGGGCCTGCCCCTGGTCAAGCCCTGTCCCTTGATGGCTGCCTCTGTCCCTAGCGTTTCTCTTGTGCCGGGCACTGGAGGGTGCTGGGCTGTCACCCAAGCCTCTGAGGCCTGGGGACACATCTACACGGACAGTGTCACTGCCCACACCATCTGAGAACCACTCCAAGGGAAGGGAGAGGATGGGCGGTGGTATGGGGAGTTGTCTGGAAGAGGTGGGATTAGCCTGAAGATGAGGAGGGCTGGGGGTTGGAGAGGAGCAGATTGGATGTGGGGGGCACCATGCCCTTCCTGGGCTGGTCCCTGGCTCTGCGCCTCAGTGCTAGGGCTAAGCTGGAGGGTCCAGGGCCCAGGTGACATTGCTGACCCCCAGGGGGTCAGGGCTGCTCTGAGGCCCTTCTGTAGGTGGAGATGGAACCCTAGTCCCGTCCACCTTCCTGAGGCCAGGTGGAGTTTCCTTCTGCCTCGCTGGAGTGGGTGTTCCCGGGGGCATTTGCTGACCAGACTCTTGCATCCCCAGGTGTGCAGCCCTCCCCTGGGCCACTAACCATCCTGACCCGGGCTGCCTGTCTGACCTCTGTGCCTAGTCGTGACTCTCCATCTTGTCTCCTCTCCATGTCCCCAATGTCTTCATTGGGGGCCTCCTCTTGGGTCCCCTCCTCTGCCATCACCTGAAGAAAGACGCCCAGGCAGCTCTGCCCCGTGCCCCTCCCCTAGCCCTGCAGCCCCCCGAGGCCCATGCAGGGCTGGCCTCATGGTCTCCCTTCCTCTCTGGGTCTGCTTCAGGGCCCAGCCTCCAGCCCCATGAGCCTGGGCCCTCCTGCTCCTGTCCCCACTGGCCCCAGGTCACTTCAACACTGGCTCTCCCTGCACCCTGGGCCTGCTCAGCCACTCCTGCCCACACCCAGGAGCTTCTCTGCAGCTTCTTTCCTTTCACTTGCAGCCTGCCTGCCCTCTGCTTCCCCAGAACCCTTGTGACCTTCCCTGACCTCTCTGCAGAACTGGGCAAAGCCACTCACCCCAGTTCTTCTGGGTTTAGCCTGGTCTCTTGCCACCCACTCAGGGCTGCCCAGCCTTCATCCTGCTTTGCTGGGCCCAGCCTTATTCCAGGGATTCTGAGACTGCAGGGCCCTCTCTTCTCCCCTCTCCCTGCTTTGCAAATTGTCAGTTCATCCTGGCAGCTCCAACACTCCATCCCTCCACCCATCCATCCACCAATCCATCCACCCATCCCTCCACCCATCC
>NW_026652280.1:91571070-91644370 GCF_009828535.3 Hylobates moloch
CCCCCTAGTCATCTACCTACTCATCTGTCCATCCATCCACCCACTTACCTCTCACTCACCCACTCATCCATCCATCCACTCACCCTCCATCCACCCACCCACTCATCCATGTATACAAACACATGGACAGGCACTACCCACATGCTGGACTTTCAGGCCAAGAGATGAGCTCAGTGTCATGGAGGGAAGAAAGATAAAGGTGTTGGGTCCTCTTTTAAGCAAGACAGGTCTCATGGAGAAGTTGGCATGAGGGCAGAGACTGGAAGGAGCTGAGGATGGAGTATGAAGTATCCAGAAAGAGCATTCTTCCTCGCAGGGATGAAACGTGAGTGGCCTGGGAGTGTTTGAGCCACAGCAGGAAGTGGGGGGTTCAGGTTGGTGGGAGCAGCAGCAGGAAGAGGTGTGGGGCCTGCGTAGGGGGCTGAGGTCAGAGCTGTAATGGGGGGCAGATGGCCTGGGCCACATAGGCCATGCCATTTGTTCAACAGACACCATGGGACCCTGAGGCTGTGGGGTGAATGGTGGCCCTCAAAAAGTTCTGTCCCGTCACATGCAGACTCGAACTTGTAATCCCAGCTACTCGGGAGGCTGAGCCAGGAGGATCACTTGAGACCAGGAGTCCAAGGTTATAGTGAGCTGTGATGGCACCTGTGAACAGACACTGCACTCCAGCCTAACCTAACCCTAACCCTAACCCAACCTCCACGCAGCACCCACGTGGCCTCGTGGCACAGCTCGGTTCATAGTCCGGCAGTGGTACTTTATTTCCTTGGTGACAAGCAACACCCTCGTGATGACCCATGAGGCCACCTGACCCACACTACCCATCACCGCCACCTCTATGACACCTGCCCAGCCACAGTGGTCCCGGGTTGGGCTGCCCCTGCCTAGACCCCTTCCCCTGCAGACCTTTGCCCAGGTCATCTTGGCGTGGTTGCACCCTCAGCGTGGAGTCTGCCTTGGATTTCCTCTGCACAACGGCAGCCCGTGTGGACCTGTCCCACAAACGCTCTGGGAATGAAGAGGACACACTTCCAATGGCACCTGCTGTGGCCGGCTTCACTCCTCCAGGATGTCCTGCAGACCCCTCACCCAGCGTGCGTCTGCCGGTCCCCAACCACTGCCCTCCACCACACCTCACATTGAATTAGCTGAGGAGATCCACGGACTCCACCAGGCCCTGGCCCCTGCTGCTGTCCAGCCTCCAGTAGAGCCAGCCCCTCTGGCCATGCTCCATATGGGACCAGAGCAGTGGGGCCAGAGTCTGCCTCCCTCCACTTAGAGCCCTCCATGAATCCCATGGGCCACTGGCAAATCCAGGCCCTGGCCAGGCTTCCAGCACCTGGCCCCATCCCCGGTCCTCCCACTCGCCCCTCCACTCCCAGTCCCAGGCTTCACCTGTTGCCCTCTTGCCCAGGCCCTCTGGTATCACCCTTGTCCTGGTAACTCACGAACGCCCTCTGCTGTACTGTGCCATCCTGACCCCCAGGAGTCTGGCCTCCTTGGTCTGCCTTCCTGTTTGGTCTGGCATTGAGCCCCCTGCCCCATCCGCCAGAGACACTGCTAACCATGGTCCCAAGACGCCTGCTGGCAAGTCCTCTCCAGGATCCCTGGGGCTCTGTCTGGGGCTCCCCGACCAGAGGGGTCAGACAGAAGGCCTGGGAGTGTGCCTCGAGGGACCCTGGTACCCCACCCATGGCTAACTGCCTGCCCCTTGGGTTAGCTTGCCCCTGCCCCCGGGTTAGCTTGCCCCCTGCCCCCTGGGTTAGCTTGCCCCCGTTGCCCCCTGGGTTAGCTTGCCCCCTGCCCCCAGGTTAGCTTGCCCCCTGCCCCCTGGGTTAGCTTGCCCCCGTCCCCTGGGTTAGCTTGCCCCTTGCCCCCTGTCCCCTGGGTTAGCTTGCCCCCTGTCCCCTGGGTTAGCTTGCCCCTTGCCCCCTGCCCCCCCGGTTAGCGTCCCCCTGCCCCCTGGGTTAGCTTGCCGGGGAGACCCAGCTACCAGGCATCCTTGCTGGTGTTGCCCACAGGCCCACTCAGCAGGCCTCATCCTGGAGGAACCTGTCCCTCTGGGTCTGGTCCCCAGGGTCCCTGCTCCTCCCAGCTCCCACACAGGTGCGGCCAGGCCAGGGCTGGCACCCACAGGCTGACAGCCCCACCCCTCAAGCCTGGTCTCTACCTTCTCAGCTGGGCCCCTGGCCCTGCCCAGCCCCCTCTGGCCCAGGCCGGGGTCGCAGCCCCAGGCTCAGAGTGTAGTCTCCAGCCTGTCTCCCGGCTCCCAGCCCCAGCCAGCCCAGGCCTCAGCCGGCCCGAAACCAAAGAGAAAATGCCTGTTTATGCCAGTCATGCCGAAAGCAAAACAGTTTGTGGTTTGTGACCCAAATTTTTTGCCTTTTTTTTTCAGAACATAACAAAGCCCAAGACAACTCCCTCCCCGCCCCCAGCCCTCCCCCCAAGGCAGACAGAAATGATCTGTTTACACTGGCCGCAGCACATTCCGGCCGCCAGCCCGGCCCTCTCCCCAGTGCCGTGCCCTCCGTGCTGGGCTCCTCCTCAGTGGAAGGGGCTGCCGAGGCAGGCCGGGGAGAGGGGACCGCACCACAGACCTGGGGTGAGGGTGGGGCTTGCTTCCTCTGGGGGACGGCTGAATGAGATGTGTCTTGGGGGCTGGGGGTACCAGGGTGCATGTCCATCTGGGAGTTGGAGTGGGGACTCCACGCTGCCTGCACAGGCTGCACAGGGAAGGATGGCAGGAGAGCGGCCGCCTGCAGCTGCTCCCTCCAGGGAGCCCCTCTCCAAGTCTGCCCTTCAGTACCCCCTTCACAGAGACAGGTGCTTAGACCCTCGGGGTGACAGGACCTATTACCTACCCACCCACCCCCTCTGCTGCACCCCGTCCTCTCGCCTCCTCCCTCCTTGATTGTCCAAAGCCTGAGACCCCCTGACTCAGCTCGGCCGTGGAGCACACAGAGATGGGGATGCCTCTGCCCTTGAGAGCCTGCAGCCCCAGTGTGGCGGTGGCAGTGGGGTGGTGGGTGTGGAGGAGGGTGGCCCCAGACTGCATTGATGGAGGGGGGTGCAGGCACATGTTGGAGCCCAGTGGTAGGGGGCAGGTGGGACCCCAAGGTGCCGTGGCTAGAAGCAAGAACGGGCCCCTCCCCATCTTCAGACAGTTCCCACGTGGCTGGCTCTCCCAGGAGACAGCAAAGTGGTGCAAACCTTCATCTTCCCTGGGCCTCCTCAGAGTCCTGGGACAGCCAGCATTGCCCCTCTCTCCTTCCAGCCTCCTCCACTGCCCTCTCCTGATCCCCTCCTCCCGGTCTTCATTCTTCATTCATGCACTTGGCTATGCCTGCTCTTGGTGCTGGGGAGCCAGGGCTTCAGAAGAAAGAATTCCTGGGCCAAGGGGCCCTGTTGGTGTCAGTGGGGTGAGGCAAAGGCACCTGGAGGCCTGGGGCTGAGAAAGACCATGCAGACAAGGGTGCTCCTCCCACGGGGTCGGACAGGAGCGTGGGCTTTGGCAGGACATGGGCCGGAAGGGCGTTCGTTCTAGGCACAGGGAACCGCATGTGCAGGCAAAGGTGTGCACACATGGAGGGAGATGGCTGCAGCTCAAAGGGCCTCGGTGCTGAGCCAAGAAGCTGAACTTGACCTTGAGTGAGCTCTGGGAAGCGGGGAGGGGCTTTTAAGGGGAGAGTGAGCCACTCAAATGCAAATTCTAGAGAGATGGTCTAAGTGTGGGAACCCCTGGAGCCTGAGAGGGTTTGGAGGTGCACTAGTGGGTGGGGGGGGTGGGGTGGGAGGGGTGGTGCTGGGCCGGGAGCAGGGAGGCGCTCCAGCTGGGAGGAGCTCGGTGTGGCCCAGCAGCATCGCACACAGGCATGGATGGAGTCCTTTCCACCCTGCCCCCAGCCCCACCAAATGCAGGCCCTGGCTCCTTAACTGGGGGGAGTATGGGGAGCAGGGAGCTCCTCCTGCCTCACGCCCTGGGGGCAACCCAGGTCTGCCCACTGACAGGCTGGCAGGCTCCCCACGCCTGGCCGGGAGCATCACTTTGGGAAGGTCTGGCGGTGTACCTCTGCTTCCCTTCCCCTGCCTTGTCGTCCCTGGCCTCCCGTCTATCAGGAACAGATGTGCCTCTGAGCAGGAATCCTAGCTATTTGGTTTAGCCAGCCACTCTTGGGAGTTTCTGATAAGGCAAATTGGTTCTCTGCAGAGTCGGTGGAGCTGGGAGGGGAGAGGAGAAGCAGTGCCCACCCCCACCTTTCTCCTGCCGAGGATGAGGCCTAGGATGCACCCCAGCCAGGTCCCTGGCCCCAGCTCAGCAGCACTGTGGGAAGGAAGACTTTCGAGGCCTCTCCTGACGCTCCGTGACACTGCAGTGGCTGAGGGCTGGCCGGACCACAGGGGTTTCCCCAACCCCTGGACCTGGGCTCAGAGCTTTGTGGGAGGGAACGAAATCTACACTGGGGCCCTCTGTGGTGATGAAGCAAAGCAGCCGCAACCCTCCGCAGCACCCAGCCCCCAGCAGCTACACGTCCCATGTTCCTGGCTCTGTGCGGGACCTTCCACAACACTCTGGTCCTTCCTCCCTTCATCATCTGTTCAATACACATATGCCAGGCCCTGTACGAAGCCCTAGAGTCATGAAGATGGATAAGGTTCCATTCCTGCCCTCAAAATAACTGTAGGAAGTGGCACATCAACATAAATGTAACAAACAGCAGGGCTGAGGAGGGGCCCAGTCAGCACCTTGCAAATTATTCACTCAGACCTTCCATGCTGTTTCCCTGGACATCAGAACATTGTTTTATCTTGTTCTATTCTACCCATGGTTTTAGCCTGTGGAGGCCATTTAAACTATCAATTTGGTCTTCCAAGCACTTAGCTTATATGTCTCAGCCTTGGACCTTCAATGTGGGCTCCATGAATGGATGGGTGGGTTGGTGGATGGATAAGCAGATGGGCAGATGGGTAGATGTATGGATGGGTAGATGACGGAGTGGGTGGGTGATGGATGGATGAATAGATGTGTGGGTGGGTGAATGGATGGATGGATGGATAAACGGATGTGTGGATAGGTGCAAGTCAGCTGTAGGTCAACAAGTGTCTACCTGGATTCTCTTCTGACATGATCCTTGTGAGGGAAGAGAGCAAAGGGACTGTAATCCATTGAATGTCTATGCTCATAGAGATTCTATGTGTTGATTCAGGTTAAATGTATCCTGTTTTTAGGATCTGACACATCATAGAGATTAAAAGATATTTGTTGATTAAATGAAATTTCTTGGGAATGATATTAAAAGGAATTTTAAAAATGAAATGTAAAGGTCTTGTTTAAGTGAACATATATCTGGAAATTGTCTCAAGAGGACCTAGAAAAATCTGAACATATCAGCCTGGTGCAGTGGCTCACGCCTGTAATCCCAGCACTTTGGGAGGCCGAGGCAGGCAGATCGTGAGGTCAGGAGTTCGAGACCAGCCTGATCAACTTGGTGAAACCCCATCTCTACTAAAAATACAAAAATTAGCCGGACGTGGTGGCACACGCCTGTAATCCCAGCTACTCAGGAGGCTGAGGCAGGAGAATCGCTTGAACCCGGGAGGCAGAGGTTGCAGTGAACCGAGATCACACGACTTCACTCCAGCCTGGGTGACAGAGTGAGACTCTGTCTCAAAAAAAAAAAGGAAAGAAAAGAAAAAAAAGAAAGAAAAATCTGAAAATCTGAACATATCAATTACCAGGTCGTCAACTGAGAGTTATAAGATGCTACCCCAGAAAAAGGCACAGGGCCCAGCATGTTCCACAGGCGAGTTTTTTAAACACTCAAGATCATGCCTGTACCATACAAAATGTTTCAAGTGTAGAAGATGGACACAGTTTCAATTCATTTTTGGTGTTAGCATAACCCTGATTAACAAAACCCAAACACAATGGCACAAAAAAGGAAAAACCACAGTCCAAGGTCACATGTAAAGAAAGATGCAAAAATTGTCAATAAGAGAATTAGCAAATTAAATCCAGCAGTGTATTAAATTAAAGTAATAACACACCATGACCAAGTAGAGTTTGTTTCCAGGAACGCAAGGATGACTCAACGTGAAGAAATCCATTAATATCATGATGCTAATAAGCCAAAGGAAGAAAAACCATATGATAATATTGAGAAGTGCCAAAAACATACGTAATAAAATCTAAAATGCACTTCCAGTTATAAACCATGTTGAGCAGGCTAGGACTAAAAAGAAACTTCCTTAACATAAAAAAGATACCTAGTCCTCAGTTTTCTGCTGTCTCGTCACCCACTGAGAGGACTTTTCATGACAACCACCAACCTTCTTGTAGCCAAATTCAGTGCACCCTTTTTTTTTATTATACTTGACCACTCAGCAGCCTTTTCCTGCTCACCCGCTTGCTCTCACTCCCCACTCTGAAACTTCTCATGGTTCTCCTTCCAGTATGGAGTAGCAAACTTTAACAAACCAGCACTCCTGCACATAACAACTGTAAACCCCGAATCACAAACAAACAGAAACTACCAAGGACTCTAGAAAGTTAGCAAAAGCAGGTAGATTTTGGTGGGGTAGTCAGGGTATGGTGTGGGTATCTATCATTCTAATAGAAAGCCTGCCTGTTCAACACCTTTAAAAAAAAGAGAGGATTAAAAGAAGTCCTGCCATTATTATGGCCAGAGGAAGCAGGAAAGGAGCCGGCGGCAATCAAAGTCGCTGGAGAGTGAGGTGAGACTTTCAGAAAAGTCTAGAGAAGGGCCTTTTATGTGTCAAATCTGCCCCAGTTTCTGGTATGGGGCAAAAAGCAATCTGAACTGAGATTGAGACTCCTGTCACCTCAGGTAAGACTCTTTGCAACTGGCACCTAATCAAGTTAATTGCCTGCTAAAACAAATGCATCAATTCTCTCCAGACAAATACAGGACATTTCAGAGTCTCCAACAGCATAATATTCACAAAGTCCAGGATGCCATCCCAAATCGTATGACATATGTCAGGGCCAGAAACTGGCATTTTCTTCTCAAGGGAAGGCAATTCACTGAGGCCAACCACGATGTTGGAATTGTCAAGCAAGGCCTCTATTATAACTATGCCCATGAAGATAAAGAAAAATACACTTTCAGTGAATGAAATGATAGGAAATTTCAGCAGACCAGTAGAAAATATTTAAAAATATCTAAATTGATGCTTTGAACTGAAAAATACAATCTCTGAAATTAGTAAAAAACAAAATACTGGATGAAAGGATCAGTAGTGTAGATATGACAGAAGAGTCTGTGAACTTGAAGACAGAGCAATAGAAGTTATTCAACTCAATACGAAAATGAGAGACAGAGAAAAGGCTTTAAAAACATGAACAGAGACTCAAGTACATGTGAATAGTGTTAAAAATTTAACAGATGGCCAGGTGCAGTGGCTCACACCTGTATTCCCAGCACTTTGGGAGGCTGAGGCAGGCAGATCACTTGAGGCCAGGAGTTCAAGAGCAGGCTGGCCAACATGGTGAAACCCCATCTCTACCAAAACTACAAAAATTAGCCAGGCATGGTGGCATGTGCCTGTAATCCCAGCTACTTGGGAGGCTGAGGCAGAAGAAGCACTTGAACCCAGGAGGTGGAAGTTGCAGTGAGCCAAGATCACACTACTGCACTCCAGCCTGGGTGACAGAGTGAGACTCCACCTCAAAAGAAAAAAAAAAAACCCAAAAAACTAATACATAGGAAATTGGAGTTCCAGAAGGGGAGGAGAGAGCAAATGGAGAAGAAAAAAAAATTAAAGAAATAATGATGAAAAAGTTCTCAAATTGATTAAAAAAACATCAACTTATGGATTCAAGAAGTTCATCAAAATATGAATAGGATCAATTTGAAGAAACAAAATCTGAATAGGATCAATTTGAAGAAAAGCATGCCTAGGCTCATCAAAGTCAAATGGATAAAAATGAAGATTAAAAAAGAAAATCTTGAAAGAAGAGAAAAAGGCACCACATAGCAGGGAATGGTGAATTGAATCACCACGGACTTCTGGTCAGAAACTATGGGGGCTGGAAGACAATGGAACGACATTCCTTAAACCCTGAAATGTGCTTTCCCTTTGGCTCCTGTGGCCACTTGGTCCAGTTTTACTGTCTCGTCTTTTTGTTTTCCTTGTTGCTCTCCCTTCCATTAGCATTGGCCTCATCCTGGCCTGGGCTTCCTCTATCCTTCCCTTGCTCCAACTTCACCCCCTGCATGAACTCTCCCACACCACCATGGCATATGTCCTGAAGACTCCCAAATGCAGACCTCTTGTTTCGCCCTCTTGCGATTGGGCACATAGATCCAATGCCTGCTCAATTTATCCACTAGCATCTGAAGCTCTTCCTCCCATCTCAAGGAATAACCATCCCAGCCCCTCAGTTGCTGACACCAGAATTCTGGGTGTTAGCAGTCCCCATCTCTCTTACCTTCCATCACATCTGATGAACCTGCTATCTGGCAAGTCTTAGTCCTTACAAGCCAGGCTTCACTCCAGAAGTTTCCACAGACAGGGGGCCACCCTGTGCTACCTGCTGTACATCTGTTCTGTCACTTCATCCTCAAAAGTAGAGCTATTCTCCGCATTTTAATTGATGGCCAACTGAGAAAGACAGGGACCTGTCGATGGTCATTCCATTGTTCTTGAGTGCCCCAGGTTAGCCACTGTGCTGGGCATCGGCCACGTAGCAGACGGGGAACTGCAAACTCACAGCCGGAGGCACAGACAGCCAACAAGGAGTCCATTGCCCTGATGGCATGATGCCAGGCTGCAGAGAATAGCAGGGCCGTGGGGTTGCTCACCCCAGTGCCCCCAAGTCCTCCTGTGGTTGGGCAGTGCCCACATTGTCTTGCCTCCCAAGGCTGAGGCCACAGATGTTTGTGGGCCTGTGTCTTCCAGGCAGTCCCCGGCCTCAGCACAGTCATCTCTTCCTTCCTCTACCAGGTACAGCTCTGGGTGCAGGTGGAATGGAAGCAGCCTCACCCTCCTCCTGCCCAACCCTGGCCAGCTCAGAAAGCCACTCAGAGAGGCAGCCCTAGGGTTCGCCTCCACTCCTCACTGCTGACCTGAGGCCAAGGGCGAGCTGTTCTGAGGCTTAGGACTCCTTGGCACCAGCTCTAGACCCCACCTGGGGTCTCCCTACTGCCCCAGGTCAGGCCAGAGGGCTTGCTTGGGGGTACGGTTTTGAACCACGCAGGTTGAGGACCCAGCCTGCTGCCCAACTCTCCGGCCTCCCCAGACTCCAGGTGTGAAGGCAGGGCTTTCGCATCACATTTCTCCCACTCATGGGGCCGGGGCTGCCGAGAGCCCTCCATGTGTGTCTCCCTAAATGCTCCCCATGTGCCAGGGGCAGGCTCTGTGCTCAGCAGCCCCGGCCGCCAGGTAAGAAGACTGAGACCGCAGCCGGCGAGTGAGGGGCAGGCCGGGGTTTCTCAGGGTGTGGCCAGAAGGCTGCCCTGTGTGTGTCCTCTCTGGGCCATTGCTCCAGCCGTGGTGCCCCTCCCTTCCCCTCTACGCCTCCTCCACCAGGCACCTCCCCCACTCAGGCCCAGGAAACACCACCTGGAGCTTGGAAGATCCCTCAGGGAAGGAGGGCGGCTTGGAGGGGGGAGGCCGGTGCCCTGTGTGCGGCCTCCCTTCTCTGTCTCCCAGAACAGACCAGTCTCTGCCGCTGGACCCACCACTGGGCAGTGGCGAGGAAGGGCTTCTGTGGTGCCCCAGCAGGACCCCAACAGGTGTGGCTGACTCAGTGCTGAGTCGTCTCTTCTCTCAGCTGGGCAAGATCCTCCCACCAGGGCCCAGTTCCTGTCTGAACGCTGGGTCCAGGCCAGGGCCCATGTGCCCAGGGGTGTCTGGGTCAGGCCCTCCGTGCATCCCTGTCCTGGGAATGCCGGGGCATGAGTGGGGACATCGGCCAGCACTGTCTCAGGTAGCACGAGCACTTCCAGGTGCTCCGGGCAGATTGCAGACGGCAAGCCCCGCTTGGGCGAGGCCTTCCCCTGAGCACCTCCGGGCCTGGGAGGCTCCCTTGTGGAAAACATGGGAGAGGAAGCCTGAGGGGGTCGGCTCCTTACTCCTGGTCTTTCCCGCTCACCTGGCGCTCCCCCGAAACTCCTTCCTGCAGCACTGGGATCTGACATCTAACTCCCCGGCACTTGCTAGGAAGTTCTTCACTGAACGTTGTGCATGAGAAGAAACTTGGGGCAGGGCCCGTCCAGCTAGGAGGCGCGCACCTGCCACACTCTGCTTGTGATTAGCAGGGAGGCGAGGGTTTTGCTCTCTGCGGTTCACCAGGGGGTCAAGAGAATTCCCAGATCCAGAGGAATCCCACTGCTGCCAGGCCTGAGACAGAGGGCCCTATGGGATGGCTGCGAGCTCATGGGATGGACTGCAGGAGGCCGTCCTAGCCTAGGCGAGGAGAAGATAAACCACTGCCAGATAGGAGACCGTGCTGGGTGGGGGGGTCTGCCTCTGCCAAGTTTGCAGCCTGGTGGGAGAAGCCAAGGAACATACAGGATAGTAAAGAATGGGTAGAGGGAGCTCCAGGAAGTGAATTTCTCTAGGCCGGGCTGGTCAGTGAGGGCTCCCTGGAAGAGGAGAAGCTCCAGGAGAATCTAATGGGGAGGGTGAGGTGGTGGAGGGAGGAGGGGGCAGGGAAGAGGGCAGGTCTATGAATGGGGCTGGGAGCCATCCCACCAAAGCTCCTGACAGGGTGGTGTGGCTGAGTTTGGGGCAGGAGGTGGGACTGAGCCCAGGTCTCCCAGCCAATGGGACATGGGCCAGCTGCCAGTCTCACTTAAGAATGTCCTTGATGAAGCATTAAACTTTATTAATTCTATTAAATCTTGACCCTGGAGTGTGTCTTTTTAATATTCTCAGAGGCATGCTCAAAGCACTCCCACTGTAGCCGGAAGCATGCCAGCGTCCCCAGGAAAAGCTCCTGCACGATGGTTTGCGTTGCAGGCTCAATTGGCTGCGTGCACCGCTTTTGCTGAACCGGTGACCAGCTGGTTGTTGCCTCAGAGAAGAATGAAAAGATCCACTTAGAGAAAAACAACTCCTGGATTTTGCTGCTGATGACCACCTTGGAGCTTTCACGCAAACAGCAGAATCTTGAGAAACTTAGAACTGCCCCCTTGAATCAGACGGTTTTCCAATCCTTAAAGACCTTCCTGAGGAGCCTGGTGGGGACAGTCACAAATGGAGTTTTCTGTAACGATCAAGAATGGCAGCCACTCTTAGAAGAGCTGCCTGATTGTGAGATTGATATTTTCCAAACGATCAATGCAGAACGTTACAGAGGCACACACAGGAAAAGATCCTTGAGGCCGAGGGGGGCGGATCGCTTGAGCCCAGGAGTTCAAGACCAGCCTGAGCAACATGGTGAAACTCTGTCTCTACAAAAAATGTTAAAACTAGCTGGGTGTGGTGGTGCATGCCTGTGGTCCCAGCTACTGGAGAGGCTGACGTGGGAGGATCACCTGAGCTTGGGGAGGCTGAGGCTGCAGTGAGCCATGATCATGCCACTGTAATCCAGCCTGGATGACAGAGCAAGACCCTGTCTCAAAAATAAAAATAAAAACAAAAAAGAGGAAAAGATCCTTGGAAAGTGCAAGATACACCAGTTGACTCGTTCCATAATACACCTTTCATTTTGGAATAATTTCAAGATGACAGACGAGTTGCAAGGATTGTACACACAGCCCCCCTCGCCCAATCCCCCTTTGTTAAGGTCACACCTGACTGTGGTATGGTTGTGACAATTAAGAGTCTGACATTGCTGCTCGACTTATTAATGTAACCCAGGCTTCATTTGGAGTTCGCCAATGTTTCCGTTCACATCCTCTTTCTGTTCCAGGATCCCATTCAGGGTCCACGGTGCATTTGTTTATTTTGTTTTTTGTTTTGTTTTGTTTTGAGACGGAGTTTCTTTTTTTTCTTTTGAGACGGAGTCTTGCTCTGTCACCCAGGCTGGAGTGCAGTGGCGCGATCTTGACTCACTGCAAGCTCTGCCTCCCGGTTCACACCATTCTCCTGCCTCAGCCTCCTGAGTAGCTGGGACTACAAGCGCCCGCCACCATGCCCAGCTAATTTTTGTATTTTTAGTAGAGACAGGGTTTCACTATGTTGGCGAGGCTGGTCTCAAACTCCTGACCTCAGGCGATCTGCCTGCCTCAGCCTCCCAAAGTGCTGGGATTCCAGGCGTGCGCTACCACGCCCGGCCCCGGTGCATTTGATCATCATGCCTCTGTCGTTTCCTAAACTGAGGGACTGTAACATCACAGAGTCTGTAAAGGTCATGGGTTTCAGATCCTGCATTGCAGCTAAGCTTGAAGAAATGACACTTGTCAAGTTTTGGTGTAGTAGCAAAAAGAAAATCTACAAGCACATAAGGCCATTAAAGTACCAGCGCCCCCCGCCCCCAACTCCCAACCACGTATGTTCATAGATGTCCTCATCTACATTCTTCCCATGTGCTGGCCAAAGCCTGCAGAGGCATGATGGGAATCCGCTGTCTTCCAGCAAGCCACAGAGATTCGCAAAGTGCATAGCAATCTCACTCTTCTCACTGAACTTGCTTTGTTTTGAAAAGCCTAGTTATCTTTTGTAAACAAGTATTTTATGTTAATGTGCAGTGAGTTTATTATTGCTGTTGTGATTTTACTGCTTTGTGTTCATTTGTTTCATATGGTTTTGAGTCAGAGTCTTGCTCTGTGGCCCAGGCTGGAGTGCAGTGGCACAATCAGGGCTCACTGCAGCCTCGAGCTGCACCCAGGCCCAAGTGATCCTTCTGCCTCAGCCTCCCGAGTAGCTGGTGTGTGCCACCCTACCTAACTTTTTTTTTTTTAATTAAGGATAATTTAATGGCCTTATGTGCTTGTAGATTTTCTTTTTTGATTACTCCTCCTTGTAATTCCTGGAGGATCATTGAGCCGATTCAAGACCACCGGGTAACATAGAATATGCCAGGTGGTTTGAATCCTGCATCCCCGCCCTGGTCCCTATACAACACCATGCCAGCCTCTGTGTTTTTTAAAATTAATTTCTTTTCTAATATTTTAAATATTAAAATATTTCAATGTCTTAGTTGTAACTTCTAAGACGGTAAATATCAGCAGGGGTGACCCTGCATCAGCCAACTCTCTTTAAGGGCTTGTCCATAACTTTGAGGAATGCAAGAGGCCCTGAGGCCAGAACATTTGGGAACCGAGGTCAAAGAGCCTGGGCTTAGGGGCCAATAGCTGTGCTTATAATTAGCAGAGGGGCAAGTGTTTTGACTGTTTCAAATCCTGGAGTGTTGCCTCTCTTTTCTGTGCCTCAGTGTCCCCTTGTGCAAAAGCGAGCACCTGAGCACGGGGCTCCCACAGGATGCACGTGTAAACAGCCTGGCTCGAGTCTGTTCTCCACAAAGGGAGCTGCTGAGAGTGGCATTAAAAAGTGATGGACAGACGGTCCTTGGACAAGAGTAAAACTGGGTTAGGACTACAGAAAAATCACATGGAAAGCACAGTGAGTTCCCATGGACCTCCCGCCTCATGCCTCCACAACAGTTTCCCCCATTATTCACATGTTGCAACATGTGGGCCTTCTCTTAGAATTGACCAGCCAACACCAGCACACACTGAAGTCCAGGCTCACTCTAGGGGTTGTGCATTCTATGAGTTTGGACACATGTTATCATGCCCTATATCCACCATTGGACTATCAGACAGAGTAGTTTCACTGCCCCACAGTCATGGTTCTCCACCTCTTCCTCCCTTTCTTCCTGCAAACGCTGGCAGCCACTGGTCTTTTCACTGTCTCCATAGCTTTGCCTTTTCAAGGACGTCATAGAGGTGGAATCCTACAGGGCGTAGCCTTTGCAGAGTGACTTCTTTCACTTAGTAACATCCATTTGGGGCTCCTCCATGTCTTCTTGCGGCCGACAGCTAACTTCTTTTTAGCACTGAATAGCATTCTTCTGCACAGAGGTACCGCTGTGTGTTCACCCACTGAAAGATCTCGGTTGCTTCCAAGTTTTGGTGATTATGAATAAAACTGCTATAAATAGTTGTGAGCAGGTTTTTGTGTGGACGTAAGTGTTCTCTTTGATTGAATTTTATTTCAAACTACTAACACATTATTTCAAGACAATGTCTGAGGCAGCTCCTCTGTGCTCCTCTGCTGGAAGGGCTTCTGAGATCCTATGCTGTGGTTTTAAATTGTAGTGTTCTTTTTTTCTGGAGTTTTAATGTTCTTTGTGTAGGTTGCCGGTTCCATTTCCAGACTTCCACTTCTCCTCCCCAGCCTATATCACCATCTTTGCATCAGTACCATGAGGTTTTAATTATTGTTACTCTAGAACATGTTCTAACTTCTAGCAGGCTAAAGTTTTCTGCTTTAAGCCCCTCTTAGAGCATTTCTTTAAAACTTGCCTCACACCTTTCTGAACCTGGCTCACAGAGACCCCTTCCCCGACTCAAGCCACCAGGGTGAGCTTCTGCAGGCCTCAGCGCCCCAGCTGGGCTGCAGCAGCCCTTTGAAGGCCCTTGACCTGCCCAGCATGGCTGCCAGCTCCTGCCCACTCCCATTCTACCCCATGAGGAGCCCAGCTAGTTTGTGTGCTCTGGGCTGGGTCTCAGTAGCCTGGGTGGAGCAGCTGAGCCCACCGTGGCAGAGAAGGGTGTGTGCTGGGAGCCCACCCTCCTCTGACCTGCACGGCTCCACTGGCCAAGCGCGAAGCCCAGGGGTTCCTGGCGGGGGAGTTGCAGCCTGGCCGTTTCCTGGAGGGCTGGGACTGCCCAGCCCAGCCGAGGGCCTGGCTGCAGCGCCACCTTCTAGGCAGCCCGCGTGCTGAGGCCCCAGCCCTCCCCTCACGTTCAGGGAAGACCAGCTGCTTCCTGTTTGTGTGAAGAATTCGGCTGTTTTCCTGCGTGGTGAGTGAGGGTCCAAGCACCCAGTGGGACAGTTGCTCCTCGTTTCTGTGGGGCCTGCTGTTCTGAGGAGAAACTTAATCACTTTGTTTTCTTGGTTTAGGTTTTGCTTTTTAATAAAAAAAAAATAAAATGACCCAGCTTGTCTGCAGCCCCAGGGCCCTGTGACGTTCCTGGCATAACAGGCATTACTTTTACATGGGCTGCTGCAGTGGGCGGCTGGCCGGGAGTTCCCGGGGAGGGCAGTGGGTCTCATGGACTCGGCCCTGCCCAGCCGGGCCTGGGCACCGCTGCCCGAAAGTGGCGGGGCCTGAAGGAGCCGACCCCTGTGTCCTGTGCTGGCTCAGCCGGGCTCCCTGAGGGCCCTGACCCTCTCCCAGCCATGGGTCAGTGCTGGGGAGAAGGCTCTCAGATGCTGGGGAGGCCTGGGAAGGAGAAGAGCCTGCAGGCTCCCTCAGCAAGGGCTGGCAGGTCTGGGAACCGCTGGGCCACCTGGCTTCCAGGGCAGCCCCTCTGGGAGTCAACACCCGCCCCCTCTCCCAGGAGCCCAAGCCAGGAAAGATGGGGAATAGAGCCCTGGCACCCCCACTCTTTCTGGCATTCTCCCCTCAGAGGCCTCAGCTGCTGGACAAGGTCCTGGGCTCCCTGGATTGCCCTCTTGGCCCAGGCTGGGGATGGGGAACTACGTACAGACGGTGCCCCAGTGCCCCCCAGGGCCGCAGAATGTCTCCCCCACCCTCCATTAGCTGTCCTGCCTCCCAGCCAGGCCCTTCCCTATCCCACCCAAAACTCTGGCTCTCCCCTTCCTGCCCTGTGGCTGGGGAATCTGCAGAGTCATGGGGCCAGGGAAGGGGACAGCAAGAAGGGACCCCTCGTCTATCTCAGCACTGGAGGGGTTCAGGGTCCAGGGCCACCCCAGAAACAGTCACTGTCTCACTGAAGAGCTCCAGGCACACCTTGCCCCTGGTGCTCAGGGTGGCCTGAGCTGAGCCTATTGTGGGGAAGGAAGAGGGGGCTGGAGGTGTTGGCTGGGCCAGGTCACCAGGTGTCGGGAATGGAACGGCAAGAAGATGGTCAGTCTGGGGCTACCTTGCCCACCGCTTCTCTCCCTTCATGTCATTTGTGGAAGAAAGAAGAGCATGTCGGCTGCAGGTCATGGTAGCCATGGCCCTAGATCTGCACTTCCAGGAATTCTGCCACTGTGCGGCCCCTCTCACATTAATAGGATGGATTTGTGTAACCAACAGTGGGAATGACAGTGGGTGACTTCTGAGGCCAGGTCATAATTGACACTGCAGCATCCTTCTCCTTCCCCCACCTCCCTCCCTTCAATCCCTCTGGGGAAAGCTGGCTGCCATGTTGTGAGGATGCTCAAGCCTCAGAGGTTTGTGTGGAAGGACTGAGCATCCCTCTGACAGCCACACCAGGTTGCCAGGCATGAAGGAGCCACCTTGGAGGGGATGCTCCAGTCCAGCAGAACCTTCAGATGGCTGGGGCCCAGGGCTGGTGGCTTGGCTTGGGGTGTCATAGGGTGGCAGCCAAGCCAAGCCACAACCACCAGGCTAAGCTGCTCCTGTACTCCTGACCCACAGAAACTGAGATGATAAATATCCATCACTTTAAGTCTTTATTGTTTTAAGTTTTGGAGTAATTTATTCTGCAGCTATAGGCAACGAACACTGTCTTCTGGCAGTGGTGAAATAGATGCAACTAGACCAGAGGGGACAAGGCTGGTGCAAGGAAGGCTTGTAAGGACGGAGAGTTTGAGGGGAGCTCAGGAGTCCTGGCCTTGGGTCTGGCCTGGCTCTGAGGCTCAGCAGCTATGTGCGCTGGACAAGTCTGCCTCCCACCTAGATTAGCCTGGGTGATGAGTGTGGTGTGTGGCACAGGCGAATAGCCTATGATCACACAAGGAGGACCAGTGTGAGTCACACAAGGGACAGCAATCAAGGGTGACATTGGAGGAACTTGGCTTGTGGTATGGGTACAGGGGACATCAGGGAAGCCTGCAGATGGCTCAGAGTGGCCAAATCCCCAGAGCAGGCACAGAGGAACAAATCAGAGCATGGCTCAAAACAATGGGCAGCCAGCACCTCCACAGTCCGGCTGGGTACATCTCTTTTGGCCCTTTCAACACCTGGGGCCCAGCAGTTGTTCTCAGGTCAGGGTGAGTGGTCTGGGAAGACAGCTGCCCACCTGGGCCTTTCCACTTGGCTACATTCCCTGGCTGGCACTCAGAGAAATGGCATCCACCCATCCATTCGTCCATCCATGCATCTATCCATCCATTTATCCAGGCATCTATCCATTCATTCATCCACCCACCCATTTATACACCTGGTCATTATCCATGTATTCATCTATCCATCCATCCTTCCTTCCATCCATCCATCCAACCATCTATTCCCTCACTCCTACATGTATCCATTTATCCATCCATCTATCCATCCATCCATGCATATGAATCCATGCATCCGCCCACCCATCCAGCCATCTACCCAGCCATCCATTTACCCATCTACATACCTTTCTATCCCCCACCACATACTCACATGGACATCTGGGGGGAGAGCATCTCATGGCAGGAGCAGCGGGTGCAAAGCTTGCAGAGAGGTGATGTGGCGTCTCTGAGGAGTGGTGGATAGGGAGGAAGCATGGGTTGTTGAGAAACACACCTGAGAAACCAAGGGGAGCTTGCCCAGGAAGGCATCAGGAAGTCCTGAAGGGGATGCAGCTTTTTCTTGGAGAGAAGTGGGGCTAGTGGAGGTCTCTGCTTAGGAGTGAAGGGATCCTGTGGCTGCTGAGTGACCAGAGTGCAAGAGGAGAAGTGGAGGCACCTGCTGGGATACAGAGAGAAGGGGGTGACTGGGAGGGACTGGAGGAGGAGTGAGGGTGGTTGGACCCTGGTGTGTGCTGAGGGCAGAGCGAGAGCCTTTGCTGAGGGCCTAGAGGAGTGAAGAGCCCAGTATGGCCCCTAGGAAGGATGGCATCACCTGACAGAGAAGAGGAGAGGCAGAAAGGTGCATTTGGAGCTTCAGGGCTAGGCAGTCACGTCCACAGAGGCTGGGGACATCTGTGAGAGGGGAATAATGGACAGACAGCACCTGCCAGGTCATGTTGCCAAGAGGCCCTTGGCCAGGAGCTCAGACCAGCCTGGGCAAGTGGTCAGGTCCTGGCTGCTGGCTGTGGCCTTCTTCTTGCCGGCCTCTCAGATGTCACAGGGAGCTCTTGGAGCCTCTTGAGCTGTCCCCCAATGGGCTGCTAGCTGGCCCCGAGGCCTGGTCACGGCCCCACAGCCCCAACTTGGTCTTCCTTCAGGGCAGAGACAGATGGGACAGGGGTCAGTGAGGGGAGGAGAGTTCTGAGGAGGTGGTGCTTGGGCTGGGCCTGGGGAGGGAAGCTCCAGGGTGCTCATGGGGCAGCAGGGTGAACCAGCTCTGATGTTTTCTGTATTAAGGAGCATCTGGGAAGGGAGAGAACAAATGCTTTGCTTTTCCACTTCAGGCACAACGTGATCGGTCATCCATTTTCATTCCGGGATCTGGAAAACAGCTGATTCTGGAAACCTACAACTTCCCTAGGTGCAGAGCTCTGTGGAGAAGGGCCCCCGCAGGGCTAGGGGTGGGAGCTCAGGCCCCAGGCACTCCAGAGGTGGCTTAAGAAAGGGTGAGGCTCAGACTGGGCCTGGAGGGAAGAGCCCACCAAGAAGGAACCAGTCTCCACCCCCTGCCTGTGGCCAGGTTTCTATAGCACTGGTGACCAGGACACTCGAGCCTCTGGGACCTCAGTGGGCTAATCCAGGACTAATCCTAGCAACAGCCTGGGCCTGCAGCCACATGATGGCCGAGGGTTGCTGAGCATGCACCACTGACCCTCCCCGGGGGCCTGGCCACAGTGCCTGGTTTCCCTCTGTGCCCTGGCATTGAGTGGAGTCTGCTCCAGGAGCAAGGTCCCCTGGGCCTTTGGTCCCCTTCCTGGGCCCTGCTCTGGGCCACTGGGGTCCCCTTGGCTGCCCTCACCTGGGGGTTGGCAGGATCAGCGGAGATTAGCAGGTGAGGGAGGCCTCATGCATGAAGCACGGCTTCCTGCTGGGAGTGGTGGAAACCCGGGGATTTCAGGGCGGGCTCAGGGATCCTGACACACTCACTTGGGGCCCTGGGCTGGGGTAAGGCAACGTGGTGAGTCTTCTGGGCCACTGGAACCCTGAGGAAGGACAAAGCTCTGGAGGCCTTGACCAAGAAGGCCTGCTGCGCATGTGTGTATATGAATGTGTGTTTGCATGTGTGGGCACGTATGTGTATGCATGTGTGTCTGTGCGTGCATGTGTGCACCCCTGTGTGTGTGTGTGTGCGCACACTGGCACAGGAGGGGGTTGTACCCCTGCCTCCACTCCCCAGCAGCTCTGGCTCCATCTGTGTTCGTGCTTTTCCTCCAGTCAGCCATCATTTGTTAATTCATTCATTCACCCATCATTCATTCAGCAATGGTCAGGAGGAGCCAGGAAGCACCCCTGTCCGTGCTGACCCAGGCTGTGGGTCTGTTGTGTCGGCCTCCACAATGTCTGGGCATCAGCAGGTGAAAGGGTGCCCGAGTCTCAGCGCGGGAGCGGCCTCCACTGAGAACTGCAGCTCCCTGGGGGTACCCTGAGCGGCAACCCTCCGTCCCCTGCTCTGCCGTCTCCTGGACCCATGCCCTTCCTAGCTGCTGGATCAACCTCCGCCCAGGTTGGGCTGCAGGTGCTGGGTCCAGGCTTCCCTGGGGTGCCCCTTGCCAGGGGTTGCGGGCAGCCTCTGTGACCGTGGCTGGAGCTGGGCTGACCTGGGCTCAAACTCCTGACTCTTGTGCCACTTAGTGTGTGTCTGCGGGAAAGCCACTTAGTGGAGACTGATCCTCAGTCTCCTTGTCTGTAACATCCTCAGTCTCCTTGTCTGTAACATCCTCAGTCTCCTTGTCTGGAACAGCGACAGTCCTGACTCCTTCAGAGTTTCAAAGGTGATGCTTATGGAACATGCTACTGGCACCTGGCCATGGAGGGCATGTGAGGGACGGCCACTGTCACTGTCACTACCCAGATTTTCCCTGGGCCAGCAATGTGGGAACAGGTGGGATTTGGGGTGGAGCACGTGCAGGACGGGCCTGGTTCATTTTGGGTCCACACAGGCCTGTGTCCCCAGTTCCCGGCCCTGCCCCTGCTCCATACTGCAGCGCCCCTACCCTCAGAAGAGACCCCTTATTTCCATATGGAAAGGGCTCTGTGGACTCTAAGTGGCTTCCCAGGAGGGCAGAGCCCCTGGAGCCATCTCTGGGTTTCCAGGAAGCCCACTGGGAGGGTGGTGGATGGTGTCTCCAAGGCTGTGGAACACTCTGGCTGCCCTTAGCACGAGACGGGGAGATTCTCTGGTTTTCAGCTTGTCCTTCTGTTCCAGGGGGCAGCTCTGTGGGAGAGGCTCCCTCCTGCCAATGCAGGAGACAGAGCTGGAGCAGAGGAGAGCCCCTGCTTAGGCCTGAGAGCCCCAGCTTGGTCACTGAACCTGGGAGCCACCGTTGGGTTGGAAAGTCTGGTCCTCCGTGCTCTGGCAAGGGCAGACTTGGTTTTCCCTCCTACTCTACTCTTCCAGTCTCCTCTTCTGCCAGACTGGCCATGGTGGGGCAGAGAGAGGGGCAAGGAAAGGGAAGTGGGGGGACAGAGCAGGATGACTGTAAGGAAGAGGACACAGGAGAGAGAAGGGGATGCAGGGCCTTCCAACTACAGACTTGAAGAAGAAAGATGAAAACAAGAAACCAAAGTCATGTCTTGGCCAACAAGGGATGGCGGGGAGTGGGACCTACCATCAACCCCAGCTCCTGTCTCCCTACAGAAAGAAGCTTGGGGGAAACTGGCTCCAGGTGGCTTGGCTGTAGGGAAGGCAGCATTTCCAGGACTGAGCCCTTTGCAAACTATGTGGGTCCTGCTCTTTTTGGCCCTCCTGCTCCAGCCCCCAGCTCCCTGCATCCAGCTCTGAGGGCCCCAGAGCCCCATCAGATGTGGAGGGAGCTTGGGTGGAGCAGGGTGGAGGTGCGGCAAAGATCAGGCCAGGCCTCATTGTTTAGAAAAGAAGGAACTGACTTCAGCTCCGGGAGCAGGGCCTCCCACCCCACCCGGACTTCCTGCTCCCTGGGCCTGCCAGGGAGGACTTTGTCCACCTTATTTGGGGATTGAGAAGCCACACTGCTGTATGGCCCTGGGGGTCATGGCAGAGAACCAGAGACTCACAGAGTGGAGGGTGCCTGGCAATCATTCTCCATGATTCAAGGTTACAACACTTTAGCCAAAGAAAGTGCTATTTGAGGATCCATTCATTCCTCCATCCAACTGTCCATCCACCCTTCCATCCACCCACCTGCTCTTCACTCATCCACCTGCTTATTCATACATCTACATTCATCCTCATGTCTACACATCCCCCACTCACCCATCCATTCATCCTTCCCTCTACCCACTCATCCATCCATCCATCCATCTATCCATCCATCCATCCATCCATCCATCCCAATCATCCATCCATCCATTCACACACCACCTTCCCATCCACTCATCCACCCATCCATCCCACACATCCTTCCACTCACCTACGCATTCACTCATCCATCCATCCATCCATTCCAACCTCCATCCATTCACCCACCTACACATCCATCAATCATCCATCCATCCATCCATCCATCCATCCATCCATCCATCCGTTTATCCATCCACCCATCCATCCATCCATCCACCAATTCACCCACCCATCTATCCACCCACCTATCTACCACCCTTTCCACCACAATTCTATAGCATCCTGGTTTGATAATTGGAAGCCCATTGCTAAGAAAACTTCTTGAACAAGTTCTTTGGCGAAGAAACAAGAGGCTGCCTCAATTCACCCACTGCATCTGTGTCTTATAGATTTGAAGTCATCATAAGTCACATCTAAGACCAGGACCAGGACCTGAGACTGTCCTTTCAGGACCTTTTATTTTCCACAATGACAGTGACAGACACACACAGGGAGGACTAAGGGTGGGTCCCAGTGGACGTCAGTGTGGGGAAGAGTCTCTCCTGGCTCTGTGTGGCCTTTGAAAGGCATCTCATTCCTTTGGTCTAGCCTTCTCTGTAAAATGGGCTGCCAAGATGGTTGTGCAGGTCGATGGAGAGAAGGAATCTGCCTGTCTTTGAATCATTGCCTCCAGGTGAAGGTCTCCCCTCTTTCTAACTCTAATGTAAAAACCCATGAGGTTGAAATCCTCAAGCCCCAAGCGACACCTGTGAAATGGCCCAAGAGAAGTGTGCCATGAGGCAGCAGGAAGGGCATTCCAGGAGGAGGGAACAGAGGTGAGAGAGACGCCCTGACCTTTGGGGACCCAGCAAGGAGTTTGGCCTGGCTGTCACTGGAATGGCAGCAAAGGTGGCTGGGGAGGAAAGAGGGGCCAGGCTGAAGGATCAGATGCCCCTGGGAACACACAGGAGCTGTGGGGTGGGCCAGGTGGGGTTCCTGGGGGAGGGGCACGGGTGGGCCAGCTGGCCCAGAAGAAGCTGCCTCTGCAGGGTGGTGCGTAGAAAGGGGAGTGAGCCCCACCTGCGTGGCTGCCGAGGGGTCCAGTGAGGGAAGGCGGTGAGTCCAGGGACCCAGCTTCAAGTACGACACGGGTCCCGCTTGGCCATGCTGCTGCTTGGCCATGCTGGATGTGAAGGGTTCTCCTCTGGTACACTGTGTCTGGAGGCCCCGGGTCTTCCTCCCTTGGCCTGGCAGGGTGGTCCCTCCCGCTGCTCGGCTCTGTACAGGGCTTGATCCCCTGTCTTGGGTCCAGTCCTGCCCCAGCCTCCCCAGGCATCCGGTCCCTCCTGTCCTGCCCCATCGAGTCTGCAAACCCAATGCCCTTGGCTTCTCCCTGCCTCCAGCTTCCGTCCTTCAGCCCGTGCCAGGGGCCTGCCCAGGAGGTCTCTTGTCACCAGTCCCCAGTGCCTGTCTCCCAGTCTCCCACTCAGCAACCGTGGGGCACCTGGAAGGACCTGTGAAATAAACCCCTGAACCCTGGCCCAAAGCCACTGCCCCCCAAAACCTGGACTCAGGGAGCTCAGCAGAGCATGCAGGACCGCAACTGTCCTGGGCTGTCCACTTGTCCTACAGGCTTTGGGTGTGAGGAAGGGCAGATAGAGGGGCAGGGCCAGGCCAGCCCAGGAGGCCCGGGGGGTGCAGAGTGGGGCCTGGTTGCACCAGGGAACCCAGGGGCTCTGGTCCCCTGGGCCCAGCAAGCTTGAGATGGGCCTGGGCACCTCCCTCCCTGCACTGGGCGGGCTTCCTGCCTGGCCCCGGGAAGTGGCCCCCCTGCGCCCCCCGCAGACAGGTGACGTCAGCGTCTGAGATAACAAGGCGGCCCTGCCGGCGTCTGCCCCAGCATATGCCCACTGTAATCTGGGCTGTCTGGGCACAGGGGCCACCTTGGCTCCGTGAAAAGCTACCCTCGCAGCGGGCTCCAGTGGGGCTGAGGAAAACACGTCTGCAGGCCTAGGCGGGGCAGGCCCCAGGGGCGGCTCTGCCTCGCTCGCCCTTAGATCTGTGCCAGAACCGAGCTGTTCTTACTGGGGCACACAGGACCTGGAGCCCAGCAGGGCACGCAGTCAGTAGGTGCCCAATAAATGTGTGGATGAGCCAAGGAACCCTGCACAAATTAGCGAGGCTGAAAAGCAAGATGATTTAGAGGCCAGAGAGGCCAGAGGAGCCTGGGCCTCTCCAAAGAGGAGGACAGGATGCAGGGCCCCTGGCACACACAGCCCAGCCCCCACTCTGCCCCACCCCCACCCAGGCCAGCCTCAGGCAGCCTGTCCTCCAGGCCCTGCTACCACTGTGGCCCGTCTTGTGGCCTGGCAAGGGCACTTGGGTGCAGGGCCAAGAGTGCGGGGCCTCCCTTCCTTGTAGCCCACTCCAGTCTCCTCCACTGGCTGGCGAGGGCAGGGGAGCAGCTGCTGGAGCTGCGGCTAAGCGGGTGACGGGTACTGTTCTCAGGCAAGGCGGGGGTGCGGCTCCCGCTTGGCATCCTCCACCAGGGCTGCAGTGAGAGGTGTGGCCAGCAAGTGAGCAGGCAGAGGAGTGTGTGGGTGCACCCAGCCCAGCAGCCTGGCCACGAGGGCCCCCTGGCACCCAGGCGCTGCTTTTCATCAGAGTCTGCCCTGTGCCAGCTGGCAGGGCCAGCATAGGGATGTTTAACTTACGTACACTTCACAAGGGAAGCGGCAGGCTGAGGAGCTGTCTGCTGAGGGCCAGGACCCAGGGACTCACCACAAGTGGGGACAGCAGTTCCTGAGGACCCCAATGACCCCTGGTGGGAGGGGCCACGGGGGGGTCCCAGGGAGCAGGTGCTGGGCACAGTAGCGTGTCTGGGCCAGCTTCGACCCTCAGGAGGGTGGGCTGGGGTCAGCCAAGCCACTTCTTAGAAACTGGGGATATCAAAAAGAGCATAGCTGGCCTGCTGTGCCCAGCACCAGCCAGGACAGGAGACAGCAGGGGTGGGGCACCAGCATATCACCTACCCAGGGCTGCAGGAGCTGGGTGGGGGCAGGCAGCAGGCACCAGGAAAGAAGGGGGAGTGATAAGGGATGTGGGCTGAGACTGGTGGGAGTTCTGGGTTCAGGATAAACTTGGCCACAGCCTCGAGGAGAGGGGAGGAAGTCCCCGCCCCAGCTGGACCCGCATTTCTGGCCACGTTCAGACGCCCTGCGGTCCGGTCTCCACTCCAGGTACTCTGCCCGGGCAGGAGGCTCTGACGCACCCTCATTGTCACGGGGCATTTAGGGATAAGGCTCCTACTTGCAAGGAGCTCACTCTAGAAGGGGAGCGACTCCGAAGCAGACAGGATGGGGCGAACCGTGTGGGGTGACGAGGAGGCATCCCAACCGGGGGGATTGGGAGGTCCCGGGAGGGAGTCCAGCCCAATGTGAATGCTCATCTGTCACGATGGCAGCGGAGGGGTAGGATCCAGGAGGGGTGCTGGTGGCGCCAAGGGGCATGAGGACAGGGTAGGATGCTCCTGAGCTTGGTGCTGGACCTGGAAGCCTTGCTCCCAGGAGGCCCGATGCCCCTGCCTCCTGCCCCAGTCCTTGGCAAGATGCCCGTGGTCCTGGGTTGCCCCTGCCCACCGTCCACCAGGGACCCCCAGTGTGCGCCCGCCACAAGAGGTACAGGGTCTCCCACCCCCGCCTGGCAGTTAGTCCACCTCTGTGAAGGTGAATTTTCAGCTTTCAGGTTCCCCAGGTGCCCTGACTTCATCAGAAAGTCCCTGTCCTGCTCCCAGCCCAGAAGGGCCTTCCTGCCCCTCAGATCTGGGCCTGTATCCCAGGGCCCTGCTGGAGCCGGGGGGCCGCTCTGCGACTTCTGGCAGCACATGTGGGGTTCCGTGCCCAGACAGGTGATTGGTTTGCGTCCTTGGTTTGGGGTGTGCGTGGGAGGGCAAAGGGGCTCCACTGCTGGCCCTTGGAGGCCCCCTCTTGGTCAGCATTTCCATTTCTCCAGGGCCCTTTCTGGACTAGACACTCCTTTGGTTTCAGAAATGAAGGAAAATTTCGGAAGGCACTGGCACAGGGGGCTGGAGTAGGAGTGGTCAACAGGGAACAGCATTTCCGAAGGCTGGAACAGCACGAATGCAAGGACGACGGGGAGGGCAGGGGCCCAGAGGGCCCATGTGTGAGGCCGGCAGGTGTCAGGACTATAGGAGAGAGACGAGAGTGAGGGCCTCCCCTAAGTTCCCCTGGCAGCCTTTCTGGAGGGCGAGATTATCCCATGTTGCAGACCAGCACCTGACTCCTGGGCCTTCCTTGCCCGAGGCCACAGAGCTCAGGCAAGAAGCTGTGCTGCCTGACCCCGCAGCAGTCTCTGTGGACAAAGGGAGGCAGAGATGCTGGAGGCATGTCCCGGGTTTGTGCTGCTCTCTCAACTCACGTCCCCTCTTCCAGGGCCTCCTCCGTCCCCATCACCAGCTCCTGGTGCAGAGCTCACCCAGAGAGGCATTGCACAAGTTGACCTCCTTCTGCCCTGGCCTGGACCAGCACGGGCCAGAGTAGGGAGGGCCAGGGGAGCAGTCCAGGCCAGGACCTCCAGCCCTGGCCGGTGCAGCTTGCCCGGCCCTTCAGCGGCTGCATCCTCTGCTCTGTAAAGGCACATTCCTGAGGCTGCGGGTTAGCGGCCCCCCTCGGTGGGGCATTAATGAAGAAATGGAGGCTGGCCTTGTGTAACCGTGACAGCCAGATCAGAGCAGCCAGGGCGGGCGGGCGCCCGGCCCTGGGTGGGGAGGGCTGGGACGTGGCCCTGCCCTTGGCCCCCGCCCGCCTGACCCCCAAGCTCACGGTCTGTGGCCGCGGCATGCCTGAACCCTCCCAGCCTCCCCCGCAGCGGGAAGCCCTGGGCTGGGCCTGCACTCAATGTGTGCTGAGTGAGTGTGTGTGTTTATCCTTCATCACTGAGCCCGCGCGTAGTGCGTTCGTTTCCTGATGTAGTAAACATTTTAGAAGGCCAAGATCCTCTCCTTCCTGTCTCTGTGCCAGCGAAATTCCCCAAGACCAGCTTGTCCTTCTTGGAGCGCCAGAGCCCATCTTCCCGAGGGGAGATCGGGGGGCTCCTAGACCCTCCCATCGGTGCCCCCAAGGGGTCCCCAGCTCCCTGGGCCTCCCCATCAGTGCTGTTCTCCTCTGGGCCAAGCAGCGCCTCCCGATGCCTCTTGGGGCCGGGTGGGGTGTGCACCGTGGGCGGGAGGGCCGTGGTGTGCGGGTGCCCCAGACTCGGAGCCTCAGAGCCTCAGAGCGGGCCCTCAGGCCAGCAGTTGGAGCAGGAAGTCCCTGCATTCAAATCCCAACTCAGTTTCTTAAAGCTGCATGTTCTGGGCCAAAGAATCTGCCTCTCCAGGGGAGAACTCCAGGCAGTGAAGACTGTCAGTGCCCGTGAGCAGGGCAGCTTCCTGCAGAGTGGGCAGTTCACGGAGGGGTGTGGAAGGGGTCTAGGGAGGAGCTGGGGCTGCTTTGGGGCAAACAGCCTGGGGGCACAGACTTGAGGGGCATGCTGCCTTGGGGATTCAGCCTCGGTGGTACAGCCTTGGGTGGCACAACTTTGGGGGTGCAGCCTTGGTGTTGTAGCCTTGGGGGTGCAGGGGTAGGTCTAAGGCAGGCCAGGGCAGGGTTGCTATGGCCAAAGGGGACCCACTGTGCCCTGGAGCAGGCCCTGGGTCCCCAGCTACAAGGGCCTCTGTGGGACACGGGCTGGGGTCCCACATCACGTGGCTGCATGTGCTGACATGCAGGGCCTGTCACCCCCCATCTCACCGATTCTTCAGAGGACTCTAGGAGGCGTGAGGGGCAGAGAAAGGGAAACTGAGGCAAAGAGAAACCAAAAGACTGCTAGGCAGGACGGTGGGGGCCTGGACCCAGCAGCCGGCCCCCCAGCCTGAACTCCTTTCGCAATATCACAACCGGGACTGGGGAAAAGGTTACCCCGAGGCCCTGTGTGTGATGTGCATGCGGGCCTGCATATGTATGTACAAGCATGTATGTGCATGTGTGCAGGTGCGTGTGTACATGTGTGCACGTGCATGGTGCCTGTGTGCACGCCGCAGACCAGGCGTGGGGCCTGTGCTCCTCACCCAGCTCTGTCTGCACGGCTTCTATTTTCTTATACATGTCTGGCATTTTTTGCTGCTGAGTTGGGGGGCCGTGGTTTGGGGGGAGGCTGGGCAGTGGGGGAGGGGCTGTTTATGCCAGTTGTTCACCCTGGCTACACATTCTTGTGGTTGTCTCTTCAACTTGGTAAAAATTTGGGAAATTTCTAAATAAAACAAAACAAAGGAAAAACATTTTCAAAAGGATTTCAAAATCGGTGCTGCCACTTCCCCCAGTAACCGGACCTGTGGGGCCTGGGAGATGCTTATGTGAGGAGGGGTCTGGAAGGTGGAACTTTCTAACCACCAGCACCTTTGAAAAGTGTTGTGCTGTGGAGGGATGAGCTTGCTGTCAGGAGAAACATGGAAGCCTTGGGGAGCTGCTGGGCTGTTGGCTGAGACCTGGCCTTCTCTAGAAGGAATCCAAGGCATCAGGTTCGTTAGAGGAAAGTCTTGACATCTTCGGGTTCTGGTGGCCAGGTAAGGGGTGCTGGACCCCACTCTCTGAGACCCGTGGGGGCAGCAGGGGTGGGCAGGGCGAGGGCCTGCAGGGAGCTGGGGCAGGGCTGGTGAGACTAGAAATGGGGGTGAGGAAAGGAAGGGGCCCTTGGCCGGTGAGGACCCATGGATAGGTGTGCACTTGGTGAAGGCAGGTCCTATTGACCGCTGCATTCTTGGTGTCTGACCTGGGCTGGCCAGAGAAGGCTCTGGAAGGTCTTTGTTGAGCTGGGAGGTGTAAGGGGGTGTTGGAGGTGGTTCTATGGGGATGACCATCAGTCATGGTCATCTCCTACCTACCTAAGTGGTAGGTGCCTTAGACCTACCCTGCACCCCCAAGGCTACAACCCCAAGGCTGCACCCCCAAAGTTGTGCCACATCCCACTGGGGATGACCAGTCAGGCCTAGGGGAGGGGTCCTTGTGGGATGAGAAAGCATGGGCTGCTGGGGACAGAGGCTGGAGAGGGAGGTTGAGGTGGGCCTTGGCCTCCCACAGGGTGATGTGGTGTCCACACCGGGCACTGTGGGGTCCAAGCGGCCCTTTGGCCCCCAGGCTTTTTCCTGTCCCAACCTGGCTGCACCTCTGAAACTCTGGGAGGAAGGAAGGGGGACCCCATATGTGCCCAGTGGCCTGGACAGACGGCCCCACTGGAAACTTGTCCCTGGGTGCATGGAGTATCCCTGTGTGCCTGGGCCCTGGGGAGGGGCTGGGCATGGAGCCCTGGGAAGCTGCTCCCGGGCTTCAGTTTTCCACTCTGTAGAGTGTCCAGTGGGACTCCAGCTCCGTTCTGGCCTGTGTTTAGGCCACCAGGCCCTGGGGTCGAGGCTGGGGAGGGACAGCTGCAGGAACAGAGAGGCTCCGCCTCCACCTGATGTGGGTCCCCTACCTAGTGACGTGCCCTGGTCTGGTCCCTGGGCTCCCAGGATGAGCTGACCAGGCAGGATTAAGGACCACGTCTTTTTGGGGATGTCCATCCACCCAGGGGCCCCAGGGCACAGGTGGACCTGGAGTACCCCAGACTGTGCAGACGTCGTGTTCTCAGGGACTGTGCCTGTGACCAAGCCCTGGGGCATGCACATACCCCTCTAGTCCTTGCCTCCTGCTCCCAGGATCTTACACCCTCGGCCAAACCCAAAGCCCCAAGCCAGTCTGATTGTCCCAGAAGAGCCCAGGAACCCCGGGAAGTGTTACACGGGCTCCTTTGGGGTTTCACCTTTCCATTGCACAACCAAACCCTGTGTTTTGTTTGCCAGCAGAGTTTTTAGCTTGCGATGACGCCCAGCTTTCCTATGAGACCCTCACGCAAGTGTTGGCATGGAGCCAGTAGCTGCTGGGGTCTCCTGGGCAGAGCTGGCCTTAGCCTCCCGGGCCATCCAGCTCAGGGTTGTGCCGCCCAGCATCCAGGCTGTCCTTGGGCGCCGCTGCCACCCTCCTCCATGCCTGGCAGCTCAGGGACTAGGCTTTGAGAGGCCACAGACACTTACCATAATCCCAGGAGAGTGCCCTGGGCTGTGCGTGGGAAGCTTTCTGGGCCAGGTGCCACAGAGACTCCACGAGTCTACGGCCAGCGGCGTGTCAGGCCATGCTGACGATTCCTGACATTCAGGCCCTGGCCAAGTCGGGCTCCTGGTCCGGGGGTTCCTCCTTGTCCTGGGCACTCGTCCTGTATGTTCCTGTCTCTGCCTTTTGCCCATACCCTGCCTTCCCCTCTCTGCCACATGACCTCCCTCAGAGCCCCCATCTCTCTTGTGGAGCCACATGCCAGTCCATGGGGCACTGCCAGCTTTCGGAGACAGTGTCTCATCGCTGTGGCCGGCAGGGCCCTCTTCTTGGGTGAGTGCAATTCTTGTCACCGTGGCCAGCAGGAAGCTGCTATTGGGTGAGTGCATGGGGAGTCCTGCTAACTGTTCGGTCATGGCCAGGCTGGCGAGTGGGGCGCTGCTCTGCTCCAAATCCCCCGGGGTTCCCCAGCACCTTTGGTCCCAGTCCAAGGTCTGTGGCCTGGTTCTCTGGGTCCTCGCCATCCTGCCTGCTCCTGTGTCCCTCTCCTCTGACATCCACACACCCAGGCTGCTGCCATGCTGAAAAGTGCAGCGCCTGGCCACACTTTCCCTTAGCTGGGCTGGCTTCTCAGTGAGGAGCGCCACCTCCTTTCCTCCCTGCTGCATTTCTGTACCCAGCTCAAATGTCAGCTCTTCCACACAACTTCCAGACCTTCCCAGGGACTGATTTTTTTTTCCCTCCTCCGTGGTTTCAGTCCATCTCGGGGGATCTGATTCAGCAGGCACCATGCTAGGCCCCTCCCACATAGCACCTCCTTAACCCCCACCCGAGGTGGGTCTGTCATCAGCAGGTCAGGCGACTGGGCTGGGGTTCAGCCCCCTTTCCTCATTGCCCAGCCGGTAAAGGCAGGAGCTGGTGCAGGGCCCAGCCCCAGGAGGGGCCAGGTGGGACCTGCTGCAATCACAGCCTCACCGCCCACTGGGCAGGAAGCCAGCCTGGGAGCCAGGAAGCCAGCTTGGGTGCCAGAAAGCCTCAAACCACAGGCGGCAGCTGTCACAGGGAGGCTGGCAGCCACCACCTGGCGAGGCCCCAAGCTGCTGCCTGGCTGAGCCAGGGGCTGCTCCAGGCACACTCTGGTCTCGGCTCCCATCCAGCCTGCCGGGCAGCCTCCTCCCCGGGGACCTGGTTGGGAGTTCCACTGGCCCGGGCCTCCTCAGAAGACGTACTGGGTGAGTCAGTTACCACCCACACCTGGCTGCCTCCTGCTGACCAGGAGCCTCCCCAGCCTCCCCAGAAGCGTCCCTTGTTTGTTCCTTCACCTGGGACCTTGTCCAGTCGTAGCTGTGAGCTCTTGCTTGCTTAGGGCCAGGGTGGCTGCATAGGGGTGGATAGCTTTGCACTGGCCCCAGCAGTTCCCTGGGCAGCTGGCGAGGGCTCAGGGTATGCAGTCAGCATGGAGCTGGAAGGCAGGACCCCAGGCAATGGTTGGGGTGTAGGAAAGAGGGTTGATGGAGCAGGAGCTCACAGGAGGGACTAGATGGGGCTGATGTGGGCAGCAAGGGGGATGAGCCAGTCCCAGGCTGAGAAGCCCCAAGGCAGGGGCTGGGACCGGCTGGGGCTGCTGGAAGGAGACAGTGGGGGCTTGTCAAGGCCAGCCTGGCCTCCCACCTCCCCTGAAGCCCCCAGGGAAGCCTCAGCCTCTGCCATCAGGCTGGTCTTCCGGGGGCCCCAAGGCTTGGCATGGGCCAGACTCTGGGCATTTGCTGCTTCTGCTGCCCTCCAGGAACTGTCTCCCCTCTGCCCCAGGCAGGCCTATCGCTTGCACAGTGGTGCTGGAAGGCATTCATCAATACCCCAGCATAAGCCTCAGTTTCCCCTCCTAAATGATGAGCATCTCATAGTTGCTAGGAGGGTGAAGGGCCTCATGTGTGGACCCCTGGCAGCATACCCAGCACACGGTGGAGCCCTGGCAGCTCTCAGTAACCGTCCCACATATCACCTGGGTGCTTGGCAGGCACAGGCCCCGGACCCTGGTCCTGAGAGCGTCCACTAGTCAGTCCACAGCAAGGCCAGTTGCGCCAGACTCTCATGCTCCACCAGGCCTGAGGACCAGGGACGCTTCTCCCCTCTGTGCCTCAGTTTCCAATCTGTTAGTGCAAGGCACTCCCACTGTGCACTGTTCTGCCCATCCACAAAGGACATAGTCCCCTGTAGAGGGCTCTGCCTGCCCTTCCTGAGCCACCAGCCCCAAAGGCGCACACCGCACTGCCTCCTCCATCTGCTGTCTCGGGCTCTGCGGCCATGCTGGTGGCTGGGGTGCAGCAGGGAGAGGACAGAGATCCCGGCTCTCCTGTCTTGAGGTCCACATTCCCGTGGGCTGACAGGAATGAACAAAGTAAGGGTGTGGAGTGCCAGCTGTGATGGCAGAGACAGGTGAGCGATGTGCCTGCTGGCCGAGGAGCTCCAGCAGCCCCTGGAAGCGGGAAGAGGCAGGAGGGACCCTCCCGTAGCCCCTGGAGGAAGCCCAGCCATGCTGACACCTGCATTTCTAAATTCTGGCCCCCGGAATCGGGACAGAACCCATTTATGTTGCTTTAAACCACCTAGTTTGTGGTCCTGTGTTGCACCCGCAGGGGACGCAGATGCAGAGGACTCCTGGGTGAGATGAGAGTGTGGGGTGGGGGCAGAGGGGGCTCCAGCCTTTGCTCATCCTTTGCCAGGGCCCCTCTGGCTGCTGTCGGAGCATGGATACAAGAGTGGGCAGGGCTGGCCTGGCTGCGGGGCTACCCTGGAGCCCACCTGCTGGTTCTGGGGTGGCCAGGCTCAGCGGAGGGGAAGCCAGTTGGGCAAAGGGCTTGGGAGCCGGACAGGAGCAGGCCCTGTTCTCCTGCTGCACTGTACCACACAGCTGTGCTCTGTAATTTGGGGCTGAGGTCAGCACACCCCACTTCAGGTGGGGGTGAGGCTGGTAATTACAGCCTGGGGGCCAGCTCCTCAGCCCCCAGCCCCATAGGGCTTCCACTGGGGCTGTGCAGCCAGGACCCAGAATCCAAGCCCCTTCTTCCACCTCCACCCACATGTGAGGCCTGCAGGTTAGCCTGTGGTCCTCTCTAGAGTGTCACTCCGTTCACCCTTCCCAAGCCCCTCAAGGTGTCACAGGTAAAAAGACAATAATAATAAATAAGCAAAATTTCAAGTAAGTTATTACAGTAAAAATATACAGAAACCAAGCCCCTCAGGAGGTTGTGTTGTGGGCTGTGCTAGGGTCCAAAAGCTCCCCAGAAGATGTGACAAGTCATGGGCTTCCAAGAGTGTGGGGGCCACCTGAGAGTTTTGGGGCCTGGAGGATGGGAGGGGCTTTTCCTGGTGTGGGAAGACCAGGTGCAAGGTGGTAAGGTGTGGGACAAGGTTTGGGTGAGGGTCCTGGAGGCGCTGGCTGACCCCCGAAGGCCCTCCAGCCCTCCTACATCCAGTGTCAGCAGGAAATTCCAGGCGGCAGTGGTCTTGGTGGAACCCTGCAAGGCAGCGGCCACTCTGAGCCCAGCTCCAGAATCCGATGTCTTCAAGGCTACTGTGGCCCTTGTCCTGCCCTCAGCCCTGGATGGCTAAGCCCTGGACGTGCAAGTGTGCGCGTACACATGGCCCGCTTGCCTCTGTGCGCACTTGCCTGTGAGGATGGCGGTGGCGGCGGCTTTTCATCAGTCCAGATGTTGGAGGCTGCATAGCCAGACGAGCAAGCCTGTGGAGGGGGCCGGGGGTCCAGGAAGCAGGCTGGGGGCGGAGAGCCAATAACTTCACAAGGCTGAATGGGAGTTTTGTGGCCCAGCGTCTTTTGGAAATGATGTGCAAAGCCCAGTTAATCCAGTGGGTAGGGTGTGGTGGCTCCTGGGTGAGCCAAGAGGGGCCAGGGGTCAGGAGGCTACCGGGCGGCCAGCAGGACAGGGGGTACCTGCTGAGCAGATCTCATGCCCGCCCTCCCCATGGCCTTCATGATGACGGGAGCCCCCTTTAAACCCAGGCAGCTGCCAGCCACAGCCCTGCCTGGCCCTGCCATGCAAGGGTAGGGAGTCCAGGACCAGGCATCCTTACGACAGGGTCTGTTTGGCCAAGCATCAACAAGGGGCAGAGGGCAGTGACGCTGGTGCTGCTTGTGGCTGTGCCCTATTTAGAACTTAGCCCCTCACCTTCCTCCCCTAACTGAATTATTTTTGGCTTGCTTGGTGGCCTCGGGGTCTTCATGCTGACTTTAGGAGCCAGATGGGGCTCAGCTTCCAGGTGGCTCTGAGCAGCAGCATCGGGGGTGCTGGAGGGTAGGGCATGAGGGTGGCAGGCCCAGCTGGCCAGGCCTGGGGGGCTCGAGGTGAGTCACTGCCCAGCTTCCAGGACCCAACCCACCTCTGCCCTTACACTCGCCCCTCATTGGGTGGTAGCATCCCTTGGGACCCTGGAGTCAGAACACTCTTTAATTTGATTCCCAGATCTGGGGGCCTGAGCTGTCAGCTGGGGACGTGAGGATCCTATACACCGTCCATTCATTCTAGCAGTGAATCTGCTGGCACAGAGGCCATATCCTCTCTAGAGGCCACACCCTCTCTAAGGCCACATCCTCTCTAGAGGTCACACCCTCTCTAAGGCCACACCCTCACTGGAAACCACACCCTCTCTAAGGCCACACCCTCACTAGAGGCCACACCCCCTCTAAGACCACATGCTCACTAGAGGCCACACCCTCTCTAAGACCACACCCTCTTCTTAAGACCGCACTGGCTCTAAGGCCAGCTCTCTCTGAGGCTCTAGGTGGCACCCTTCCTGCCTCTCTCAGCTCTTGAGGGCTCCCGCGGTTCCATGCTATGTGGTCCCGTTCCTCTCATCTCTGCCTCTGTCTTCCCACGGCCTCCTCCGCCCCTCTGTCATCAAATCTCCAGCTGCCTCCCTCTTATAACCACCTTGTGTTGGCGTTTAGGGTGTTCAGATAGTCCAGGACCGGACTGCCATCTCAAAGCCCTTCGCCTCCTCACACCTGCACAGACCCTTCGTCCTCATTAGGTCACATTCAGGGATGAGGACCAGACACCTCTGGGGCCGTTATTCCACCTGCTGGCTCCTCTTCACAGCGCAGCTCCGAAGACGAGAGCTTCTGCTTTGGGCTCTGCTCCTCTCCTGCCTCCTCTGAACCACATCCATGGGACTGTCCCACCTCCCCAAAGCAGCTCTCTTCAAGGCTTCTGGTGGCCTCTACGTGGCCAAACCCAAGAGTCCTTTCTTGGCTCTGTTTTTTCCCAGACAGGGCAGTGCCTGATGCAGGCAGACACAGGTTACCCAAACCACACTGCTCCCTGGGCCCCTGGCTCTGACTGCCCGGCTGCTGGCTCAGCCCCTTTCTTTCCTTTCGGTCACACCCCATTTTCAGAGCTGGCCTCCACACCTTCCATGTCTGGGTGGTCCCTGCCCTGCCCTCCGGGCCGACTGCCCAGCTCCCCACGTCTCCTGAGTCCTCCTGGGACTCCGGAAGCCGCTCAGCCCTAGCCCACCAGCCCTGCCCTCACCCCCACAGCCCCTCCTTGCGCAGCCAGGCTTTCTGTTCAAAGGCCCACATTCCTGGGACCACATTTTTTTTTAGATCAAGCATTTGGATTTTCAAAATTAATTTTATTGTGTTTTATTACAATTGGTTTTAGTTGTGGGATCGAGGAAAAATGTACACAGCTCCAAGCAGATATTTGGCAATAGGGTGTTCCACATGCGGATCTGACCTGGCATTTTAGGGTTTGTGGTCTACAGGTCTCTGTTGTAATGACTCAGTTCCACCATTGGAAGCAACCTGAGGCCATACATAAAAATGAAGGGGGCAGAGTGTCAATAAAACTTTATTAACAGAAGCAGATGACAGCCCGGTGCCCAATGCCAGTCTGGTGTGCACGAAGCAGCAGAATCAAATGCCTGGCACTGGGTGGAGCCTGAAGGAGGTGTGTGGGAGGGTGGCGCTCTGGTATAAGCTCTACCAGCAAACCTCAGACAGAAGAGTTTCAAAGACGCTAGGGGATTTTCTCACAGCTAGACAAGACAAATGGCTTTCCTACTTGCTTAAACAATGACGAACTTTTCTAACTGAACCAAACCGAGTAACCTGATCACTGCCACCACGATAGTCTAAAAATAGATAGGAAAATATGGATTCCTCTTATTTATTGTGGCAAAATAGACATACTGTGAATTCGATCATCTTCACCGTGTTTAAGTGCACAGTTCTGTGGCACTATATACATTCACGACGTTGTGCAGATGTCACCAGCATCCATCTCCAGAACTTTCTCACCGTCCCACATTGAAACCCCACCCCTATCGAACACGGACTCCACATTCCCTCCCCCAGCCCTGGTCCCCTGGCACTTTCTGTCTCTATGACTTTGACCATTCTAGAAAGCTCGTGTGAGTGGAATCATGGCGTTTGTCCTTTGGTGACTGGTTTCTTTCTTTTTTATTTGTATTTATTTATTTTGAGACAGAGTCTTTCTCTGAAGCCCAGGTTAGAGTGCAGAGGTGCAATCTTGGCTCACTGCAACCTCCACCTCCTGGGTTCAAGCAATTCTCCTGCCTCAGCCTCCCGAGTAGCTGAGACTACAGGCGCCCACCACCACGCCCAGCTAATTTTTGTATTTTTAGTAGACACAAGGTTTCACCATGTTGGCCTGGATGGTCTTGAACTCCTGACCTCAGATGATCCACTCGCCTCAGCCTCCCAAAGTGTTGGGATGACAGGCGTGAGCCACCGCGCCTGGCCGGTGACTGGCTTCTTTCACTGAGCGTAATGTCTTCAAGGCGCCTTCACGTTGTCGCATGTGCCAGAATTTCCCTCTGTGTTATCCCGTTCTCGCACTGCTATATAGAAATACCTGAGACTGGGTAATTTAGAAAGAAGGGGTTTAATTGGCTCATAGTTCTGCAGGCTGTACGGGAACATGGCGCCAGGCATCTGCTAGACTTCTGCGGAGGCCTCAGGAAGATGAGAAGTTGACGGGGGAGCTGGTGTCTCACATGGCGGAATCAGAGAGACACAGCAGGGGAGGTGCCACACACTTTTAAACAACCAGATCTGGGGAGAACTCACTCAGTATCGCAAGGACAGCACCAAGAGGATGGTGCTAAGCCATTCATGAGAAATCTACTCCCATGATCAAATCACCTCCCACCAGACCCCACCTCCAACACTGGAGGTTACAATTCAACATGAGGTTTGGGTGGGGACACAGATCCAAACCATATCCCCTTCCTTTTTATGGCTGAGTCATGTTCCATTGTATGGATGGACCCCATTTGCTTAATCCTGTCATCAGATGGTAGACATTTGGGCTGTTGGCCCTTTTCGGCCATAGAAGATGGAATGCTATGAGTGTTTATGCACACATTTGCGTGTGGACTTAGGTTTTCATTTCCTGTAGGCACATTCCCAGGAGCGGGCTTGCTGGGTGGAATGGCAACCATAGGTTTACATGTGTGAGGAGCTCACAGCCCCACAGCGTTGGCACCACGGCCCATCCCCAGCAGCACAGGCAGCTCCAACTCCCCCACGCCCAGCACTTGCCGTGGCCTGGCTTTGGGATGGCAGCTGTCCTAGTGGTTCTGACGTGCATTCCTCGGTAAATAGCTAGCCCCGTGGCTCTTGTATGTGCGCTGGCTGCTTGTCTCTGTTCAAGGAGAACACAGCACCTCTGGAAAGGGACTGCAGGGCTTGTCCCTACCTCCTTTTGTCCTTGCTCAGGTGTCACCATCTCTGTGAGGCCTTTCCTGACCCTCCCCCTGGCCTGCCACCCTGCCCCTGGTGTTCCTCATCCGCCACTGCCGGCCACTGCAGTGCCCGTGGGCCTTGGCGTGGAAGTGAAGGAGGAGAGGCCGCCTCTGCCGGAGACGCCACGCAGGTCTGTTCAATGAGTAAATGAGGCTAAGGGCATTCCCCGTCCACCTGCTGAGTCTCTTGGCATAAGGACTGTCCCAGGGAAAGTCTCAGGATGCCTGGCTTGGGGGGCACACCTGGACCCCTGGCTTGTGGGTTCCCAGAGCTGGTGCAGAGTCCGGCTAACCCTGTCACACACAGGGCCCTGCTGAGCTCTGATCCGTGCACTGCATGGGTGGCTGGGCCCAGGCAGGAGGAGGCTGGACCTTGCCACAGCTGTGTCTCTCATTGCAGTCCCTGGAGACCCGAAGTCTCTGCATAGCTTCCACCAGTCCCTCAAATCCTGGCTTCTTTGTGGTGAGCACAGGGTGTGGGGCGTCCTGCTCCTAGGCCACAGGAACTCAAGAAGCAACTGGAGCCTGGGCCAGTGTGGGTGGGGGGCTGCCAGGTCCCTCCCTGACAGTGGCTTCTGCCCCCCAGCCCTTGGATGCCACCCCAGATGGTCACTCCTAAGTCTTGGCCACAACACTTACCCTTCAGGTGCCCCAAACCCAGGCATCGTCTCTCCCATGCCCTGGATTCCCGGTCTTGGGATGGACTAGCATCCACCCTGGCTTCAAAACGCCCTCCAGACGGCCAGCCTCAAGCCCTTCTGTCACCCAGCAGCCACACACCCCGCCCTGCCGCACTGACCACGCCCGGGGGCTGGATCTCATCATCCTTGGGTCTCTAGGCCTCCCCACCCCAGTGCCACCCCCGGTCCCGTCTGGCCACCCTGTCATTGCCTGAACCCTTCATGAGATTTCTAGAGCCCCTTGATGAAATTACATGGACTGCCCCGGACCAGAGGCGCAGAGGCCAGCACAGCTGTCCGCTCCGCCCACCGCCTGGTCTAGGCCAGGCCCCTCCTGGTGTTGTGACAGGGCCTTCCTGTTCCCAGTTCCTTCTTGCCCATGGCCCACAGAAGATTCCATCACAATGCATCTGGGGTGCAGGCTGCTCAGCTTCCCCTGCCAGGCCTTGAAGACGCGGCCCACTGGTTCAGCTGTGTCCTCGAGACCCTGACACCCTCCTGGAACGTTCTCTGAATGGAAAGGCTCCAGGTGGTCACGGTGGGAGCACCTCAGACTGGCAGGCCATGTGCCAGTCCTCCCCAAGGCCAAGGCAGGCTTGCCTCCTCCCGGGCTCCTGATCAACGTGGTTCCGAGGTCTGTTCTTTCTCCTCTGGGTGTGTGTGATTTGAGTCTGCGTGTGTGTGAGAGTGTGTATGTGTGTGATCTGTGTGAGTGTGTGTGCATGGGTGTGATGTGTGTGAGTATATGTGTGTGTGATGTGTGCGGGGGTGTGATGTGTGTGTGTGCATGAGTGTGATGTGTGTGAGTATACGTGTGATGTGTGTGGGGGTGTGATTGTGTGTGTGGAGATGGGTGTGAGTATATGTGTGTGATGTGTGGGGGGTGTGATATGTGTGTGCATGCATGCATGGGTGTGATGTGTGTGATGTGGGTGGGTGTGATGTGTGTGTGTGTGCGTGCACGGGTGTGTTGGGTGGTAGGGTACAGGCTCATGCAGTCTCTGCACTCCGCCTCCTGCTCAGTCTGGTGGACGCTTTCCTACCACTGTGTGCACTTTCTGAGCAGTGCCGAATGAGGAGGCAGTGGCCCCTGCTTTGTGTTCTTCTGGGGGTGCCCACCTCTTCAGCCTCCCCTCCTCAGGTCAGGCCTCTCCTGGGCTACAGGCTCACTTGTGCATTTTCTTGGTGCACCCTGGGGTGGACTTATTCTCGCCATGCCTGTTGCTGAAACACTGGCCTCCTCCCAGTTCCCACCCTGGTGTATGTTGGGATGGGATGACCCTCCCAGGAAGGTGCAGCAGGCTGCTGGGCAGTGTGTTCAACCCTCTCGATTCTCTCACCATCCCTGAGTGTGCCTGCCTGGGGCCATCAAACAAATGATAAAGTAAAGCCTGAAAGAATCAACCTGCTTCCAAGTAACTGAACTGAAGCCCAGGACAAAGTCCAAAAAAATTTTATAAGAGTACAAAATACTGAACACCCAAAAAGGTACAATTCACAATGCGCAGCAACCAATCAGAGATGACTAAGCACACAAAAAGGCACGAAAATATGCCCCACAATGAGGAAAATCTGTCAGCTGAAACTGATGCACACGGACACAAAATTATCAGAAAAAAACATTGAAACAGCTTCCTAACTGTGTTCCCCAGCTGCAAAAAGTTAAAGACATGAAATATAGTTTAAAAGACTCAAATACAACTTCTAAAGATAAAAACTACAATGCCTGAGATGAAAAAATACACTGGATGAGATTAACAGCAAAAGAAAAGAATACTGAATTTGAAGACATAAAAATGGAAACCACTCAAAATAAAATACATAGAGACAAAAGAAAATTTTTTAACTGCATCGATGAGTTCTGGTATAACTTCAGGTGGCCCAATATATAGATAATTGGCTTCACTGAAGGAGAGATGTGTGTATGTTTGGGGCAGGAGGGAGAAAGAAAAATGTTTGAAGAAATAATGACTGAAACATTTCCAAACTTAATGAAAACTACAAACCTATAGGTCCAAGAAACTCAATGACTCCCTAGGGCAGGAAACAGGACTAAAACCAGGCCAAGGTACATCATAATCAAATTGTTCAAACTAGTGATAAAATGAGAATCTTAAAAGCAACTAGAGGGAAAAGGAACATGTTATGTGCAGAGGAACGGATGGGAGCAGATTTCCCGCAAGTCGCAATGCACGAAGACAGGAAAGCAAGACCTTTAAATTGCTGAAACAAAAAGAACCCATCAGCATCAGAATACTATGCCTGGGTAAAACATCCTTCACAAACGAAATTTAAATAAAAACATTTTAGAGATACAAAAGCTGAAGCTCCATCGCCGGCAGAACCGTGCTGTGAACAATGTTCAAGAAATTCACTCAGGCTGAAGGGGCGTGAAATCAGACAGAAATCTGCATTCTACTGGAAATGGTAACTACATGGGTAAACATGTGAGATTTTAAAATCATTTAAATTTCTTTGGAGATGCACATCAAAACCACAAGGAGGCCAGGCCCGGTGGCTCACGCCTATAATCCCAGCACTTTGGGAGGCTGAGGTGGGCAGGTCACTTGAGGTCAGGAGTTTGAGTCCGGCCTAACCAATGTGGTGAAACCCCGTCTCTGCTAAAACTACAAAAATTAGCCAGGTATGGTGGCGCGTGCCTGTAATCTCAGCTACTCAGGAGGCTGAGGCAGGAGAATTGCTTGAACCCGGGAGTCAGAGCTTGCAGTGAGCCAAGATCACATCACTGCACTCCAGCCTGGGCAACAGAGCGAGACTCTGTCTCAAAAAACAAAACAAAACAAAACAAAACAACCCACAAGGCTATACCATCTCACACCAGTCAGAATGCCTATTACTAAAAAGTCAAAAAAAACAGATGCTGGGGAGGTTGTGGAAAAGAAAGAACGCTTTTATCCTGTTGGTGGAAGTGTAAATTAGTTCAGCCATTGTGGAAGACAATATGGTGATTCCTCAAACACCTAGAGAGAGAACTACCATTCAACCCAGCAATCTTTTTACTGAGTATATACCTAGAGGAATATAAGTCATTCTATTATAAAGACACATGCACGCCATTGCAGCACTATTCAATAGCGAAGACATGGAATCAACCTAAATGCCCATCAATGATAGACTGGATAGGCTGGGCACGGTGGCTCATGCCTATAATCGCAGCAGTTTGGGAGGCCGAGGTGGGTGGATCACGTGAAGTCAGGACTTCAAGACCAGCCTGACCAGCATAGTGAAACCCCGTCTCTACTAAAAATACAAAATTAGCCGGGCGTGGTGGTGCGCACCTGTAGCACCAGCTACTTGGGAGGCTGAGACAAGAGAATTGCATGAACCGGGGAGGCAGAAGCTGCAGTGAGCCAAGATTGCACCATTGCACTCCAGCCTAGGCAACAAGAAGTAAACTCCATCTCAAAAAAAAAAAAGATAGACTAGATAAAGAAAATGTGGTATATATACACCATGGAATACTCTTTAGCCATAAAAAGGAATGAGGTCATGTCCTTTGCAGAGACATGAATGGAATTGGAGGCCATTATCCTTCCCAAACTAACGCAGGAACAGAAATCCAAATACTGCATGTTCTCACTTATAAGTGGAAACTACATGATGAGAACACATGGAGATATGGGGAACAATGCACACTGGGGCTTATTGAAGGGTGGAGGGTGGGAGAAGGGAGAGGATCCGGAAAAATAACTAATGGATACTAGGCTTAATACCTCGGTGATTAAATAATCTGTACAACAAAGCCCCATGACACACGCTTATGTATGTAACAAACCTGCACATCCTGCACATGTTCCGCTGAACTTAAAAGTTAAAAAAAAAAAACAAAAAACTCTTTGGCCAGGCGCGGTGGCTCACACCTGTAATCCCAGCACTTTGGGAGGCCGAGGCAGGCAGATCATGAGGTCAGGAGATCGAGACCATCTTGGCTAGCACAGTGAAACCCCATCTCTACTAAAAATACAAAAAATTCGCCGGGCGTGGTGGCGGGCGCCTGTAGTCATAGGAGGCTGAGACAGGAGAATGATGTGAACCTGGGAGGCGGAGCTTGCAGTGAGCCCAGATTGTGCCACTGCACTCCAGCCTGGGTGACAGAGCGAGACTCTGTCTCAAAAAAAAAAAGAAAGAAGAATAAAGAAAGAAAGAAAGAAAGAAAGAAAGAAAGAAAGAAAGAAAGAAAGAAAACAACAAAACAACTCTTTAAAACCGGGGTTGGGGGCAGGTGGGGATGGTTAATGGGTATGAAAAGTAGAATGAATAAGACCTGCTATTTGGATAGCACAACAGGGTGACTATAGTCAATAATAGCTTAATTACATATTTTAAAATAAAGAATGTAATTGGATTATTTTCAACTCAAAGGATAAATGCGTGAGGGAATGGATACCCCATTCTCCATGATGTGCTTATTTCACATTGCATGCCTGTATCAAAACATCTCATGTACTTTATAAATATAGACACCTACTGTGTACCCACAAAAGTTTTTTTAAACAACAAAAATAATTTAAATCACTTTAAAAGGTAATAGACTAGAAAAATTAATAACGGTGTATTATGAGATTTTTAACATACGTAAAAGTAAAATGCTTGAGAAGAACTGCCTAACGACTGAGGGGAAATGGAAGGGTCTGAGTGCAAGGTGCTTTCCTACAAGTAACGTGGTGAGACATCATTGTAGAGAGTGATGCTTAAAATGTATACTAAAGGGACTAATAAAATAAACAAGAAGTTATAGCTACGAAGTCAACAAAAGAGATAAAATGAAATCATGACAAATATTCAGGCTGGGCACAGCGGATCACACCTGTAATCCCAGAACTTTGGGAGGCTGAGGGGGGTGTATCCCTTGAACTCAGAAGTTTGAGACTAGCCAGGGCAACGTGATGAAACTCTGTTTCTACCAAAAATACAAAAAATTAGCCATGGCATAGTGGCGTGTTTCTGTGGTTCCCGCTACTCAGGAGGCTGAGGCTGAAGGATCACTTGAGCCCGGAAAGCTGAGGCTGCAGTGAGCTGAGATTGCACCGCTGCACTCCAGCCTGGGTGATGGAGTGAGACTCTGTCTCAAAAGAGAAAAAAAAATCAATCAATTCAGAAGAAGACAGAGAAGAAAAATAATAAAGAATAAGTGTGGCAAATAGAAAACAAATAGGAAGATGATAGAAGATTCAAGCCTAATGATATCAATAATCACATGAAATACAAATGGTCTAAACCTCATTAAAAGTAGAAAATGTCAAATTGGGTTTAAAAAGCAAGGCCTGAGTGTAGGCTGCCTAATTAAATATATAGACACAAATAGGCTAAAAGAAAAAGAATGAAGAAAAGATACAGCATGCTAACGCTCATCAAAAGAAAGCTGGAGTGACTATCTTAATTTCAGATAAAGGACGTTTTGGAGCAAAGAATATTGGAAGGAGAATGAAGGCTATTTTATAATGATAAAGAGGTCAATTCATCTAGAGGAAATAAGCATCCTAAACATTTAGGCACCTAATCATATAGCTTCCAAATGCATAATGAGATTGCAAGAAGTAAGCAAAACCATAATTACAGTCAGAGATTTCAATACCCCTTCTCCATAACTATGAGAACAAGCAGGCAGAAAAACTCAGTAAGGATTGAGTAGACGTAGACAGCACTGTGAAGAAATTTGATCCAATTGACATTTATAGGCCATTCCACCCAACAACAGCAGACTACACTCTCTCCTCAAGTGCAGGTGGGACATTTATAAAGATAGACCATATTCTGGTCCATAAAAGAAGTCTTACTAAATTCAGCAGAATTCAAGTGATGCCAAATGTATTACCTGGCCATAACAGAATACAATTAGGAATCAATAACAAAAATATATCTGGAAAATTCCCAAATATTAAGAACTAAATAATAGACTAAATAACAGACTTATAAATAACTCATGGATCAAAGACAAAATCAAAAGGCAAATTAGAAAATATTTTGAACTGAATAAAAGTAGCAACACAGCACATCCAAATTTGTGGGATGCTGATAAGGTGGTCATTAAAGAAAAAATTATAGCACTAACTGCTATATTGTAAAAGAAGAAATGTCTCAAAGCAATGGCTTCAACTTTTACCATAAGAAATTGAGGAAAGAAGAGCAAATTAAACCCAAGTAAAAGAGAAAGAATGAAGATCAAAACAGAAATTAAGAAATAGAAAACAGAAAAAAAGAGAAAACCAATGAAAGTAAAAATTAGTTTTTTGGTAGGCTCAATCAAATTGATAAGCTTCTAGCCAGAATGATCGGGCAGGAGGGAGGGAGGAAAAGAAGGAGAGAGAGAGAAAAAAAGAGACATAAGTTCCAAATATCAGAAGCAAGTGACCCAACCACACATTCTACAGATATGAAAGGGATAATAAGGGAATATTATAAATAACTTTATGCCAATGGGTTCAACAACTTAGATGAAATGGAAAAATATTAGCAATCAATGCTCAGAAATTGAAATAACAACATTTACAATGGCATACAAAATATGAAGAACCTAGGAATAGATTTGACAGAAATGCAAAAGGTGTATTCACTGAAAACTGCAAAATATTACCTAGAGAAGTTAAAAAAGTTTTAAATAAAAGAAAGATATACCTTTCTCATAGACCAGGAGATTCATTAATGTTAAGACGTCAATTCTCCTTAAACTGATCTACAGATGAAATGCAATCTCAATCCAAATTACAGAAGTCTTCATTGTAGAAACTGACAAGCTCTAAGATTCATATGAAAATGCAAAGGCCAAGCAACTCTGAAAAAGAAGAAAAAGGTTGGAAGGGTCTCACAATCTGGTATCAAGAGCTGTTATAGTGTGGCATCAGCATAAAGGCAGACTAATAGTGCCGCAATAAACATACGTGTGCATGTGTCTTTATAGCAGCATGATTTATATTCCTTTGGGTATATACCCAGTAATGGGATGGCTGGGTCAAATGGTATTTCTAGTTCTAGATCCCTGAGGAATCACCACACTGTCTTCCACAATGGTTGAACTAGTTTACTTTGAACAATGAGAACACTTGGACACAGGAAGGGGAACATCACACACCAGGGCCAGTTGTGGGGTGGGTGCAGGGGAGGGATAGCATTAGGAGATATACCTAATGTAAATGACGAGTTAATGGGTGCAGCACACCAACATGGCACATGTATACATCTGTAACAAACCTGCACGTTGTGCACATGTACCCTAGAACTTAAAGTATAATAAATATATATATATATATACAATTTTTAAAAAGTGAAAAAAAAGACGGACTAATAGAACAATGGAACTGAGCAGTGGGTCCAGAAATGAGTCCACACATATGTGTACAGGTCTTTTGACAAAGATACAAAGTCAATGCTGTTAAAAAAAAAAGAGACAAGTTTTCAACCAGTGGTGCTGGAACAATGACCATACACAAGCCCCCCACCCACACACCCTCAAGCCATGTCTCACATATATAAAAATTCACCCAAAATGGATGATAGACCTAAATGTAAAACCTAAAAATATCAAATTTCTAGGAGAAAACATCAAAGAACATTTTTGTGACCTTGGGTTAGGCAAAGATTTCTTAGTTATGATACCAAAACTATAATTCATAAAAGAACTAATGGATAACATGGCCTTCAGCCAAATTACAAACTGCTTCACAAAAGAGGCTGTTAAGAGAACAAAAAAACAAGCCACAAACAGGGAGAAAATCTTTGCAAATCATTAATCTGATGAAGGATATAGAGTTATCAAAACTCAACAATTAAGAAAACAAACAATTCAATTAAACATGGTAAAAGATTTGAACAGACACTCCACCAAATAAGATAAACAGCTGGCAAATGAGTACATGGAAAGATTCTCAGCCTGATTTGTCATCAGGTAAACAGAACAGCTAAACTTAAAATGACTGATTATAACCAGCGTTGCTGAGGATGTGGTGGAACTGGAATTCTCACCGTGGGTACAGGGTATGGTACAACCGTTTGGAAACCAATTTGGTAGTTTCTTAGAAAGTTGAACATTCACCCAGCACAGGGCCCAGCCATTCCACTCCTACATATTTACTCAAGAGAAAAAATAAGTTGATGCAAAGACTTGTGCATGAATATTCACAGAATCTTTTTTTTTGTAATAGCCAGAACCTGGATATGACTCAGGTGTTCATCAACAGATGAACAGATAAAAACAAGCTCTGGTCTAGCCAGGCAGGAGGGTACAGTTAGCAACAGGAAGGGGTGAGTTACTCATACAGAACAACAAACAAGGGTGAAGCTCAAGAGAATTTTCTGAATGAAGGAAGTCAGAGGAAAAAGAAGACTCATTGTATATTTCCCTATACACAGTGAAACTCGGAAATGCGGTAGAAAGCAGGCCAGCGGTGGCTCATGGGAGCTGGGGAAAGGGAAGAGTGATAGGAAGGGTTACAACGGGGCAGGAGGACACCATCAGGGAGGGGACATGCCCACTGTCCCCATCATGGTGACCATTTCCGAGGACGTGAGTGGACACAACTTTCACATGTTTTAAAATCTATCAAACTGTATACATTTTAAATATGTGCAGCTTATTGTATGTCAATAATACCTCAATAAAGCTGTTTATTTAAAGAAAAGAGACTATGAATGAATGGGGAAGAGGCTGAAAGTGATCGCTCCGTTAAGAAGCCGTGCTGTTTTGCCCCATGTCCGTATCTGAGTTTATTTCTGACCGAGAGCCTGTTGCTTGAAGACGCAGCCAAGGTCTGCAGAGGGAAGGCCCAGCAACACCACTGCCAGCATTTGCTGGAATGTTCTCACAAAGGAACGTGGCGTTTACTCACAGGGCTGAGCACTCTGGCACAGGGAGCCCCTCACATTGTAGGACTGATGGACACAGGTTCTGAGTTGACGTTGGCATCTAAAGACCTGGAGGGTGGCTAGGCACAGTGGTTCATGCCTGTTATCACAGCACTTTGGGTGGCCAAGGAGGAATCGCTTGCACCCAGGAGATCAAGACCAGCCTGTGCACCACCATGCCTGGCTAATTTCTCTCAATTTTTCTTTTTTTGTAGAGAGACACCCTTTTGTAGAGAGACAAAAAAAGAAAAATTAAGAGAAATTAGTCAGGCGTGGTGGTGCATACCTGGGGTCCCAGGCGAGGCAGGAGGATCATTTGAGCCCAGGGGTTTGAGGCTGCAGTGAGCCATGATCATGCCACTGCACTCCAGCCTGGGCAACATAGCAAGACCCTGTCTCGCAAAACAAACAAACAAGACCTGAAACGTTATCATTGTCTTCTGTTAGAGAGGAGCCTCATGGGTCAAGAAGTGAATGATGTCCCTGCCAAGCTTAGAATGGACCTTCAGGGTTCATGGACCCATCCAGTGGTCATTTTTACAGTCTCTGAATATTCCATTGGGATTGAGATATTTGGCAGTTAGAGTAATCCCCGTAAATGGGTCCTTGGCCTGTGAGGTGAAAGCTACCATAAGTGAAGTGAGGAGGTGAAGTGTAGGCCACTGAAAGCATCCTCGGTCAAGATAATAAATCAGAAACACAATAGCAACTTGGCGAGGACAGTGGATGTTTGTATGCACCATCAAGATCTCTGCTGTGATGATTATTTCTACGTGTTCACTTAACTGGGCCACAGGGTGCCCAGATTAAACCTTGATCCGGGCATGCCTGTGAGGTTGATCCTGGGTGAGATGAGTATTGGGATTGGTGGACTCAGGAAGGCAGATGCCCTCCCCAGGGTGGGGGCCTCCTCCCATCCATTGTGAACCTAAATAGAACAGAAAGGCAGGGGAAGAAGAATCTGCCCTCTTTTTCTTGCCTCTCTGTTTGAGCTGGGACATCTTATCTCATCTCCTGCCCTCGGACTGGGATTTACTCCACTGGCTGTCCCGGGTCTCAGCTTGCAGAGGGAACAGATCATGGGAGCCAATTGCTTTCATCTCTCTCGTGTGTGTGTGTGTGTGTGTGTGTGTGTGTGTGTTCGTTCACTGGTCTGGTCCTTGTGGAAGGTGAACAGATGGGATAGATTCTGGAAAACAGACATGACTCCTGCAGGCTCAATGTGGCCCCGTCTCTGGTCACAACTGATGTGCTGGATGCGGTGTTTTTGCCAAAGCCTCAGGTGTGTGGTGTGTGACTATGATTTGTGGGTGTGTTGCAGGCTTGGCTGATGAAAGCTGTCAGCTCTAGTTCCCACTCCCATGGAATGGACGGTGTGGCTCCGTGCTTCTAGGACCTCTTCCACTATCTGTTAAAAGGTTGAAGAAATGAAAATTTAACCTATGAAATGGGAGAAAATATTTGCAAACCATATATATGCTAAAGAGCTAACATCTAGCACATACAAAGAACAACTTAACAATGACGACTACAAAATAACCCAGTCCAAAAAACTGACAGAGGACTTGAAGAAGCTTTTCTCCAAAAAAGATATACAAATGGCCAATAAGCACATGAAAAGACACCGAATATCAGTAATCATCAGGGAAATAGAACGAGATACTGCCTCTCACCCACTAGGATGGCCGCTAAGAAACCCCGAAAATAATAAGGCAAGGACGTGGCAACGTTGGAACCCCCGGGCACTGCTGGTGAGAGTGTAGAATGATGCAGCCGCTCTGGAGAACAGTATGGTGGCTCCTCACAACATTAAAGATAGAATTCCCATACGACCCAGCAATCCCACTTCTGGATCTGTGCCCAAAACAGTTGAAAGCTGAGACACAAAGAGATGCTTGTTTACACATGTTCACAGCAGCATTATTCACAATAGCCAAAAGGCGAAGGTAACTCAAGTATCTATTGAGAGACAATGAATATACAAAATGTGGTCCATCCATCTGTGGAATATTATTCAGCTGTAAACAGGAAGGAAATTCTGACACAGGCAACGACGTGGGTGAACCTTGAGGACTTGATGCTCAGTGAGATAAGCCGGTTGCAAAAGGACAGATGTTGTCTAATTCCAGTTTTATGAGATCCTTAGAGTAGAGTTTGACCCTCATAGCTATGACTGAATGATGGTGGCCAAGGGCTGGGTGGGGGGATGCGGGAACTGTTGTGTAATGGAGACAGTTTCAGTAGGGGGTGCTGTCTTTCAGAAGCAAAGAGGCCTTGCTGGCTTTGTGCCTTCTCCTTTGTCACAGGGGAGACACGTGCAGCATGTGTCTTTGATTTACACATCCAAACGTGCCCCTCCCCATGTTTGGGAAGATGAGAAAGTTCTGGAGATGGATGGTGGCGATGGCACCAATATAAATGTATTTAATGCCACTGAACTATATGCTTAAAATGGTTAAGATGGTAAACTTTGTGATTTGTATATTTTATCACAATTTCAAAAAAAAAAGATAGAAGAGATCTAGACGTCCTGACATCTGCAGTACAGCCCATTGAGTCAATGGATCATTAATTGAACATGAATGACTTAACGGGGAGCCGACAGGATGAGTGGGGGTAGCGGGCGCACTGGGGTCCTGCTTAGGATGTGCCCAGGAGGACGTGTGGTAAGCCCTGCAAAGATCCAGGGGCCAGACCTGCAGGAGAGTTCTCAGAGGCCCAGGCTCAGGGGCGTGTTTGCACGTCGAAATAAAAGACACATGGCTGCACGTGTCTCCCCGTGACAAAGGAGGCACAAAGCTGGCTAGGCCTCTTTGCTTTTCAAAGAAAGTGCCCCTACTCCTGGAAATGTGGGGAGACAGTGTCGCCTACTCCCAGGAATGGGGGAAACAGTGCACTCCACTCCATGGAATGTGGAGAGACAGTGGCCCCCACTCCTGGGAATGTGAAGAGTCAATGGACCCCACTCTTGGGGATGTGGAGAGTCAGCGGCCCCCACTCTTGGGGATGTGGAGAGTCAGCGGCCCCCACTCTTGGGGATGTGGAGACAGTGGCCCCCACTCTTGGGGATGTGGAGAGACAGTGGACCCCACTCTTGGGGATATGGAGAGTCAGCGGCCCCCACTCTTGGGAATATGGGGAGTCGGTGGCCCCACTCCAGGGAATATTACCTTGGGCCATACGCTGGGCAACAGGGAAGCTGCAGCTATGAGTGGGGCCTGTCTCAGAGGAGGCCCGACCACAGCCCAGTGCCAGGGCTTGGGTGGTTGGAATGCCCATCTGGGGTGCAGCAGGAGCACCAGCTCAGAGGCGAGTCTCAGCATGCACCAGGGAGCTTCATGCAGCCCTGCGTCCCCAACAGGAGACGTGCATATGGTGCTGAGAACGGGGGTGGTTGTCGGGGTGGCCCCGCTTCCCATCATTCCCAGTGCTCCATGGGGACTTCCTGTTTCCTGTGTCCTTAACGCCTGGCTCTGTGGCATTGGAGGCCCCTGTGCCCGAAGGAGAACCCTGGCAAGGGTGCAGAGAGGGTGTCCTTGAACTTGAAGGTCTGTCTGCCACCTAGGTCATTTGGATTCCTGTGTTCAAGGACCAGCAAGAAGAGGAGACGGCACCTTGTTGGGGTCAACTGACCCTGGCCAGCAGGAGGAGGCAGGGCTTCTGCAGCCCAGTGTGGCCTGGGAGGGACACGGGCGGACTGTAGGGGACCCGTTCATGTGCTCCTTGTACTCCTTGGCTAGGTGCGACCATGAATGGACAAGTAAAGTGGCCCTGGCCTGAGACGGGCCTGTGCTGGGGCCAGACCATGCAGGTGAGAGGTGAGGGGAGTGCAGACTGGGTGGAGGAAGAGGGAGATGGTAAGTGCTGCTCACAGCCCCAGAGGAGCTCCAGTGAGCGGGGGGCTATGGTTTGTCCCAGGAGCCCTGTTCCCAGGGCCCTGTGAGCTGCTCTTTCATCATGTGTAGGGAAGTGGATGACGCAGCACAGGGGCACCATGCAGAGCCACATGGAGAAAGGGCTCCCTGCTCACTGCAAGGAATGAGGACAACTGATGCTCCAGTGTCCAGAGCCTCCAGAATCCACCTCAGCTTTCGTGCCAACATCAGGCTATTCTTGAGGTTCCCCTGGCCAAGGACTGAGCCAGGCAGCGGTACAAGGGCCCAGCCACTTCCACCCAAGGGACACTCTCCTGATGCCCAACCCTTACTCCTGTGGTCCCTTAGCTTGGCAGAACCCTTTGCAGGGGGCACTGGGACCTGGGGGCTGCCTCTGCCCCATCCTGCAGCCCTCTCTGTATTTTCATAGGTGTCCTCCCAGTGCACCTTGCGTTCACCCAACTCCATCTCAGCATCTTCTCCTCTGAGAACTCAGCTCACAACAACCCAAATTTTGGCTTTTTAATCCTCCTCCAGACAGAGAAATGATAATCGCTTCTAATGAGGCCAGAGTCTTCATTCACTCACCAAATCCTGATTGAATGCAAGGTCAGGGTAGAAAAAGCTCTGCAGTGACCCAAGAAAACACAGTCCCAGGCAGCAGGGACAGCAAGTGCAATGGCCCTGGGGCATGACCTCATTGGGTACAGTCAGGGAACAGCAAGGGGAATAGGGAGGCTGGAGTTGGCTGAACAAAGGTGCAACCAAGTGGCTAGAGGGATTCCAGGCCACACCTGTGGGTCTTAGTCAGACACTGCAAGCACTTGAAACTTTACTCTGAGCGAGGCAGGGCCTATGCAGGGCTCTGAGCAGAAAAGGGATGGGTCTGTCTTATGTTGTAACAAGACCACTCCACCCCCAGCCGCTGTGTGGAGAGTGGTCGGAAGGGGGCCAGGGCAGAAGCAGGAGGATCACTGAGGACATTGGTGTTGTAATCCAGGAGCCAAAATGGTGGCTTGGACCGGGGTAGGGGATGTGGAGGTCTGAGGGTGGTCAGATTCTGGGTGCCTCCAACAGATGCGAGGTTGGGGTGTCAGAGAAAGAGGAGCCAAGCCTGGTGCCCAGACATCTGTCCAGGGATCAGATGCGGAGATGAGGTGGGAGCAGGAGGGAGGAGGGAAGCTGGCATTGGCCTGGTTCTGATGGAAACACTTGTCAGACAAGGGTGAGTGGGAACCTCAAGGTTGCACGTGACTATCTGGGTCTGCAATGGAGCCTGGACATGAGAGTTGGCACAGAGGCAGTCCACATGGTCATGAGCAGAGGGGTCACCAAGTCTGCGAGTGTGGATGGAAAGGGACCAAGCCAGGCCCTACAGCATGGAAAAGAGAGGAAGATGAGGACGCTGAGCAATGAAGCACAGAAAAAAACGCCCAGATGGTGGGATACACCCAGGAGGGTCCTGCGGCCTGGGGCAAGGTGTAGGCAATAGCTCAAGGAGAGAAAGTGACCCAGGGAGGTACTGGATGTGAACTATTATTCAGGTAAGGGGGTCCTGAGCCAGGACCTTGGGTGGGGTGCCTTGGGGGAGTCACTGCTGAGCTTGGGGTGTGTTGAGGAGAGGACAGCCTGGGGTCAAGGGGAGACACAGTGTGGAGGAATCGTCTGGGTGGCCTGTGTGTTTGCTGGTTTTCAGGTGAAAGGAATACCCTTCATCAGGATGTTGGAAGGATCCTGAAAGGAGATTTTTCCCAGATGGCTGCGTGGCTCCCTCACTCTCCTCCTAATTTTGACTTTCAAATCATATCGTTTTGGGATTTGGTGAGTGAAGGAAGACTCCGAACTCACTAGCAGCTGTTATCATTTCCTCCTTAGGGAAGGGTTTGGGCTGTTCAGGTTGAGGTCCCCTAGAAGGAGAGGCTGAGGCAGAGTGAGGTTAACCCAGGAGTGGGGCCTGGGAGAATGTTCTTCCTGCTGCGATATCCTGAGCTGGGGCAGGAACCTGGTCTCCAATGGACGGGTGACCTTTGAAGGAGCATGAGGAGTTTCCACCCAACATTGAGGGAAAGGAGCGATTTCATGGGACGGGCACAGAGGTTGGTGGGCACAGCACACGCTGGTGGGCATGGGGCAGGGCATGATGCGCACCAAGACAACTGAAAGGTCAGGTCCCTAGTGGGACAGGATGGTGGAAGGGGCTGCTGGAAGTCAGAGACAAGAAGAAAGATAGAAGAGCCTCCAGGAGAGAGGGGTGTGAGTGGACATAATGGTGTGTGAAGGATGGAACAGAAAGAATGGAGTGTGGGGTACACAGTGTGAAGCATGGGGAAATATGGGACATGGAGAATGGAATCAGCAGAATAGACAGTGGGCATGAAGAATGGGGAAGAGAACATGGAGATTGGAGCACTGGCTATAAAGGATGGAGAATGGAGCGTGGAACACTGAGAGTGAAGCAAGGAGAATGGGAAATGGAGCATAAAGAAAAGAGACTGAATGTGGAGGCAGAGTATACAAGATGAAGAATGGAGGACGGAGAATGAAGTCCGAAGAATGGTGTAGCAGCATGGAACATGGACGATGTATGGAAAACGGAGTGAGTATGGAGAATGGAGAATGGATAATAGAGGTAGCAAATGGGGTTGAGAGAATGGAGCACGGAGAATGAAGAAGGGAGTAGAGATGGAGTTTGGTATAAGGAGGATAGAGAATTGAGAATGGAGGGTGGAGCGTGAGGTAGGGTATGGTGGACAGAATGTGGAATGCATCATGAGAGTGGGTCATGGAGCATGCTGTATGGGGAACAGTGATGCAGAGTGGGGAATAGAGAAAGAAGTGTGCAGTATGGAGAGGAGCGCATGGAAAATGGAGTGTGCAGAATGGAGATTAGAGAATGGAGTACAGTCAGTCCCTGACTTACAATGGTTCAGCTTACAATTTTTTTTTTTTTACAATGGTGTGAAAGTGATATGCATTCAGTAGGAGCCATACTTCAAATCTGGAATTTTGATGTTTTCCCAGGCTAGTGACCTGATGTAGAATACTGTCTCATGAAGCTGCTGGGCTGCCACCATGAGCCACAGCCCCCAGTCAGCCAGGCTAGTGTGAGTGCTCTGAGCATGTTCCAGACAGGCTGGGCTCAGCTATGATGTTCAGTAGATTAGGTGTATCAAATGCATTTTGGACTTAAACAATGTATTTCACGTGTGATGTGTTTATCAGGACATAACTCTCATAACTCAGAAGCATCTGGATAGAATATGGACAGAAAAGTATGGAGAATGAACAAGGGAAACTGTAGCATCTAATAACAGAGTATGGAGTATGAAAAGGACAGGAATGTGGAAAATGAAGCGTAGAATATGGAGAATGGCGCATCAAGAATGGAGTATGAAGTATGAAGAATAGAGTGTGAAACATAGAGCGTGGAGAATGGAAAACAGGGAATGAAGTACAGATATGAAGGATGAAGTACTGTGTGGGGAATGGAGAATGGAAAATGGTGTGTGGAAAATGGAAAGTGGAGTTTGTGGGATGGAGTATAGAAAATGCAGAATGGTGATGGGGAATGCAGTGTAGGGTATGGAGTGTGGATTCTGGAGACTGTAGACGGATAATGAGAATGGAGGATAGAGAACGCACAGCCACACCTGGTTTTATTGTGCTTTGCAGATATTGTGTTTTTTACAAATTGAAGGTTTGTAGCAACCCTGTGTCCAGCAAGTCTATTGGTACCATTTTTTCCAATAGTGCGTGCTCACTTCATGTCTCTGAGTCACATTTGGGAAATTCTTCAAATATTTCACACTTTATCATTTTAGCATTTATGGCAATCTGTGATCAGTGATCTTTGAAGTTACTATTATTGTTTTGGGGTGCTATGAACCATGCCCATATAAGATGGGGAACTTAATTGATGTTTGTGTTCTGACTGCTCTACCAACTGGCCATTTCCCCATCTCTCTCCCTCTCCTCAGGCCTCTCTATTCACTGAGGCACAACAGTATGGAAATTAGACCAATTAATAAATGAACAATGGCCTCTGAATGTTCAAATGTAAAAAGAGTCTCATGTCTTTCACTTTAAATAAAAAACTAGACATGATTAAGCTTACTGAGAAAGGCCTGTTGAAAGCCAAGATAGGTGAAAGCTAGGCCTTTTGCACCAATTAGTCACGTTGCAGATGTAAAGGAAAAGTTCTTGAAGGGAATTAAAGATGCTACTCCAATGAACACATGAATAATAAAGAAGCAAAACAGTCTTTTGCTGATAGGGAGAAATTTTAGTGGTCTACATAAAAGATCACACCCCCATAACATTTCTTTAAGCCTCATTCAGAGCAAGGTCCTAACTCTCCTCAATTCTGTGAAAGGTGAGGAAGCTGCAGAAGAAAAGTTGGAAGATAGTAGAACTGGGATCATGAAGTTTAAGGGAGGAAGCCATCTCTATAACATAAAAGTACAAAGTGAAGCAGTAAGTGCTGATATAAGAGCTGCAGCAACTTATCCAGAAGATCTAGCTAAGATCATTGAGGGAGGTCACTACATTAAATAGCAGATTTTCAATGTAGATGAAATGGCCTTCTATGGGGAGAAGATCCCACCTAGGACTTTCATAGCTAGAGAGGAGAAGTCAATGCCTGGCTTCGAAGCTTCATATGAGAGGCTGTTTTGTTATGGCTAATAGAGCTGGTGAAGCCAACATTCACAATTCCAAAAACTCTAGGGCCCTTAAGAACTTTTATGCTAAATCTACTCTGCCTGTGCTCTGTCAGTGGAACAAAAAAGCCTGGATGATAGCATGTCTGTTTACAGCATGGTCTGCTCAATATTTGAGGCCCACTTTTGAGAACTACTGCTCAGAAAAAAATTCCTTTCAAAATTTTACTGCACATTAAGAATGCACCTGGTCACTCAAGAACTCTGATGGAGATGTACCAGGAGTCAAATGTTGTTTTCATGCCTGCTAACACAACATCCATTCTGCAACCCATGGATCAAAGAGTAATTTTGACTTTCAAATCATATTATTTAAGAAATACACTTTGTAAAGCTATCTGTCCCATAGATGGAGATTCCTCAGATGGATCTGAATCTGAGCATAGTAAATTGAGAGGCTTCTGAAAAGGATTCACCATTCTAGATACCATTAAGGACATTTGTGATTCATAGGAGGTAAAAATATCAACATTAGCAGGAGATTGGAAGAAGCCATTTCTCTCATGGATGATTTTAAGGAGCTTAAGACTTCAGTGGATGAAGTAATTGCAGACGTTATGGAAATGGCAAGAAAACTAGCAGGGGGGCCTGAAGACATGATGAAATTGCTATAGCCTCATGATAAAATTTGATCAGATGAGGAGTTGCTTCCAGGGATGAGCAGATTGTGGTTTCTTGAGATGGAATCTCCTGCTAAAGAAGAAGATGCAGTGAATATTGTTGAAATGACAACAAGGGATTTAGAATATGACATAAACTTAGTTGATAAAGCAGTGGCAGGGTTTGAGAGGCTTGATTCCAATTTTGAAAGAAATTCTACTGTGGTTAAAATGTTATCAAACAGCATCACATACTACAGAGAAATCTTCCATAAAAGGAATAGCCAATCAATGTGGCAAACTTCATTGTTGTCTTATTTTAAGAAATTGCCACAGCCACCCCATCCTTCAGCAACCACCACCCTGATCAGTCAGCAGCCGTCAATAACTAGGCAAGACCCTCCACCAACAAAAAGATCATGACTTCTTGAAGGCTCAGATGATCATTAGCATTTTTTAGCAATACAATTTGTTTAAGCTAAGGTATGTATATTGTTTTTTAGACATAATTCTATCGCACACTTAATAGACTATAGTATAGTATAAGCATATAAGCACTGGGAAACAAAAAAATGTGTTACTTGTTTTATTGTAATATTTGCTTTATTGTTGTGGTCTAGAACTGAACCTGCAATAGCTTTGAGGCATTCCTGTAGTATGGAGAATGGTTGTGTTGAATGGAGAATGAGGTATAGAATATGGAGACTCGATTATGGAGTATAGAGAATGGAGTACAGTTGATTTCTGACTTATGATTTCATTTACTATTTTTTGATTTTACAATGGTGTGAAAGCGACAGGCTGTCAGTAGAAACTATACTGAATTTTGATTTTTCCTGGCCTATAATACTGTATCATCACGGTGGGCAGCCACAGAGAGTCACAGCACTCAGTCACCCAGGCTAATGTCGGCATTCTAAACATGTTTAAGGTAGGCTGGGCTAAGCTATGATGTACAGTAGATTAGGTGTATTCAATGCAGTTATGACTTGTTATATTTTCAATTTACCATGGAGGTCAAGATGTAACCCCATTGTAAGTTAAGGAGCATGTGTATAGAATATAAACAAAAGAGTACGGAGTATGAAAGACAGAGAACAGAGAAAGAAGCATGAGAAAAGAGAATGGGATAAAAATATGTAGCTAGAATACAGAGAATAGATAATGAACTATGGAGATAGGACAATGAAGAATGGGGCATGGAGTATAGACTAGGGAGAAAGGAGATGAAATATGAAGAATATAGAATATAGAGAGGAGTTATGGAGAATGGAATATAGCTTGGACTATGGCATATAGAGAATAAAATATAAAGTATGGAGTATGGAGAAAAAATGTGGAGCATGGAAAATGAAGAATGAGGAACAGAGTATGAAGAATAAAGAATGAAATGGGGTCTAGAATATGGAGAATGATGCCTGGAGCATGGAAAATGGAGAATGGAATGGAATATGGAAAATGGAGAATAGAGAGTGGAATACGGACAATGGTTAATATAGGAAGAATGAAACTTGGAGGATGGAGAATGGAGAAAAAGTACAGGGTGTGGAGACTGAGTATGGAGAATGAAGTGTAGAGTATGGAGAATGGAATACCAAGTATGATAAATATTGTGCAAAGTGTGTACCGCATGTGTGCACAGAGAACCTGAAGCAATATGTGGTCCAAGAGGAAGGCCTAGTGCAAGGCCTGATACATGATAGATGTTCCCAGAAACTATGGGAAGGCAGGTAGCACTGGTTCTGCACACAGTGGGGGCAGTAACCCATAATCCATAACTATGAATATGGGGTATGAGAATTGCAGAATAGAGTATAGAGTATGAAGTGGGTTATGGAGTATGGAAAATGGTGTATGGAGTATAAAGAATGGAAAATGAAAAATAAATAACAAAGAATTGAAAGCAGTTGGAGCAGGAAAATGGTGTATGGAGAATGGAGAGTGGAGTATGAACAATGAATATGAAGTATGGAATATGGAGAATAGAATATAGAGTATGAAGGATGGCATATGCAGTACGAGAAATGCATGCACGATGGAGTATAAAAAATAAAGAATAAAATTGGAGAATGGAGTGGAGTAGATAGATAACAGTCTACAGAGAATAAATTAAGGACAAAGTGGTATGAAATATGGGCTATGGTGTATAAAAATGATGTGTGGAAATGGGGTATAAAGTGAAAAGTATGGTGTATGGAGAAAAGAGAATGGAGGGCAGAGTACAGAGTATGCAGTAGGGTGAATAGAGAAGGGTATGTGTACGGAGTGTGGAGAAAGGAAAATGAGGGATGATTTATGGGCTATGGACTACAGAGAATAAAGAATGAAGAATGAAAACGGACAACATATAATGGAGTGTGGAGAATGGAAAATAAAGAAAGGAGAATGGAGCGAGGAGAATGGAGCATGGAGAATGGAAAATGGAGAAAGAGATATGGAGAATGAAGTATAGAGAAAAGAATAGAGAATGGATTATGAACTATGAACTAGGGAGCATGGAGTGTGGAGAATGAGAAATGAAGAATAGAGAATGGTACATGCAGAATGGAGAATTGTGTATGGAGAATGGAGAAATATTGAAAAGAATAATGAAGCATACAATATGGAAAATGGAAAGTTGAGAATGGTGTATGGAGAATGGAAAATATAGAATGGAAATTGGTGCATGAAGAATCAAATGTGAAGAAAGAATAACTGAGTATAGAGTTTGGAGAACAAAGGATGGAATTGGAAAAGGGGGAAGGGAAATGGTATATGAAGAAAGGAGTATGGAAGACAAAGAATGGAGAATGGAGTATGCAGTGTGAAGTACGAAGAATGGAGACTAGAAAATGGTGCATGGAGAATGGAGTTTGGAGAAAGGAGAATGGAAAATGCAGTGTGGAGAAAGAAGAATGGAGGAGGACGGAGGATGAAGAAAGAAGAAGGGAGAATACGGTGTGGAGTACAAAGAATGGAATATGGAGAATGGAGTATAGAGAAAAAAGAATGAATTGTGGAGATTGGAAAATGTATGGAAAAGTATGATGTATGGATAAAGGAGAATGGAAAGTGGAGTATAAAGAATGGAGAATGAAGGATGTGTATGGAGAATAAAGTATGAAGAAAGGAGAATTAAGAATAGAGTATAGAGAATGGAGTATGAGGAGAGAAGAATGAGCAATGGAGTATAGGGAACGGAGTATGGAGAAAGCAGTATGAAGAATGAAGAATGCCAGAAGGAAAATGGAGTATGGAGAACGAAGCATGGAAAATAGAAAATGGAGAATGAAGAATGATGTATGAGAGTAGAGTATGAAAAAAGGAGAATGGAGTATAGAGATGGAGAATGGAGAATAGGTAGTGACGTATGGAAAATTGAATACGGAGAAAGAAAAGTGGAGAACAGCCTATGGAGAATGGAGGATGGTGAATGGTGTATAAGGAATGGAGTATGGAGCGCACCAGTCAGAATGGCAGTTATTAAAAAGTCAAGAAACATCATATGCTGGTGAGGTTGCAGAGAAAAAGTGACACTTTTATGCTGTTGGTGGGAATGTAAATTAGTTCAACCATTGTGGCAGGCAGTGTGGAGATTCCTCAAAGATCTAGACGCAGAAAAACCATTTGACCCAGCAATCGCATTACTGGGTATATACCGAAAGGAATATAAATCATTCTATCATAAAGACACAAGCACGTGTACATTCATTGCAGCACTACTCACAATGGCAAAACAATGGAATCAACCCAATGTCCATCTCTGGTAGGCTGGATAAAGAAAATGTGGTAAATATACACCATGGAATACTATGCAGCCATTAAAAATGAGATCATGTCCTTTGCAGGGACATGAATGGAGCTGAAATTTGTTATTCTCAGCAAACTCATATAGGAACAGAAAACCGAACACCACATGTTCTTACTTATAAGTGGAAGCTAAACTATGAGAACACATGGACACATGGAGTGGGGGTAACAACACACACTGAGGCCTGTCAGTCAGGGGGCAGGGGGAGGGAGAGCATAAGGAAGAATAGATAACGGATGCTGGGCTTAATGCTTAGGTGATGGGTTGATTTGTGCATCAAACCACCATGGCACATGTTTACCTATATAACAAACCTGCACATCCTACACATGTACCCCAGAACTTAAAATAAAAGTTGAAGAAAAAAATGGAGTATGGAGAAAAATGGAGAATGGACTATGGAATATGAGTATAAAGAATGTAGTATGGAAAAGGGAGAATGAAGAATGCAGAATGCCATATGTAAAATGGACTATGAAGAAAGGAGAATAGAGCATAGAATATGGAGAATAAAAAACTGTAATGGAAAGGTGTATGAAGAACAGAATATGGCAAATAGAAAATGGAGAATGGTGTTTGAAGAAAGGTGAATACGGAATGGAGCATCGAGAATGAACTATGAACAAAAGAGTATGAAAAAGGGAGTGTGCAGAATAGAAAGTGGAGAATGAAGAATGGTGTGTGTAAAGTGGGGTATGAAGAAAGCAGGATGGAGTATAGAGTATACAGTATGGAGGATTAAAAATGGAGAATGAACCATGGTGCACAAAGAATGAAGAAACGAGATTAGAAAATAAAGAATGAAGAACAGCATATGAGGATGGAGTATAAAGTATATAGTATGGAAAATGGAGGATGGGGAATGGCGCATAGGGAATGAAGTATAGACAAAGGAGTAAGGAGAATGAAGTATGAAGAATGGAGTATGTTGAAAAGAGAACGAATGAACAATGAGTATACAGAATGAGGTATAGAGAAAGGAGCATGATGAACAGAAAATGGAGAATGAAGAATGTTGTATGAAAAATGAAGTATGAAGAAAGAATTGAGTATACAGTACAGAATGTGGAGAATAAAAAATGGAGAATGGAATATGGAGAATAAGGTATGAGGAGGAGAATGAAGAAATGATAATAGAGAAAGGAGTATAGAGAACGGAGAGTGGAGAATGGTATGTGGAAAATGAAGTATGGAGAAAAAGAATGAAGAACGGAGTATAGAAAATCAAAAATAGCAAATGGAGAGCAGTGTACAGAGAAGGGAATATGAAGTATGCCATATGGAAAATGGAAAATACTATACAGAGAAAAGAGTAAGGAGTATGGAACAAAAAGAATGGAGTATGATGAAAAAAGAGAGAAGAATGGAGTATGGAGAATGAGCATGGAGAAAGGATCATGAAGAATAGAAAATGGAGAATGAAGAATGGTGTATGTAAAATGGCATATGAAGAAAGAAGAATGGATTATAGAGTATGGAGAATAAAAAATGAAGAATGTACAACAGTGTATGAAGAATGGAGGATGAAGAATAGAAAATGAGTAATGAAGAATGGCATATGAAGAGAGGTATGAAGAAAGGAGAGTGGAGAAAGGAGCATGGTGAGAGTAAAGAGTAATGTGTGGAGAATGGAGTATGAAATATGGTTTATGGAGTATGGAGAATCCAGAATGGACAGTACAGAATGGTGTACAGACAATGGAGTACAAAGTATAGAGTAAGGAAAACGGAAAACGGTGTATGGAGAAAGGAGTATGAATAATGGAATATGACAAAAGAAAAAGAAGAATAAAATATGGAGAAGAGTGTGGAGAAAGGAGAATGGAGTAAAGATAATAAACTATGGAGAATAGAAAACAGAGATTTAAAATGGTGTATGTAGAACGGAGTATGAAGATAAAAGAATGGAACATAGAGTATGGAGAATAAAAATGGAGAATGAACAATGGTGTGTGAAGAATGGAGTATGGAGAACAGAAAATGAAGAATGGAGAAAGAATGGAGAATGGAATATGAGGAGGAGTGCGAAAAAAGGAGAATGGAGAAAGGAGTATGGAGAATGGTGTATGGAGTATGGCTTATGGAGAGTGGAGTGTGGAATCCAAAAGAGAGTATGTAGAATAGAAAATGTTGTATAAGGAATGGAGCATGGGGGGAAAGAATGGAGCATGAAATGTGGGATATAAAAAATGGAGTATGGAGAATGGAAAATGGGGAATGAAGTTGTTGGATGGATAATAAAGTATGAAAAGAGAAGAATGAGTACTGGGTATGTAGAATGAAATCAGAAGAATGGAAAATGAAGAACAGAGAATGGTATACAGAGAATGGCGTATAGTGAGAGGGGAAAAGAAAATGGAGTTTGGAGAATGAGTATGAATAATTTTGAAAAGCCATAGAATATGGCATATGGAATGTGAAGATTACAAAATGCAGAATGAAAAATGGTATATAAAGAATGCAGTATGGAGAAAGGAGAATGGAATATGGAAAATGGATCATAGACAAAGAAGACATAATGGAGTAAAAAGAATAATGTTTGGAGAAAGGAGAATGGGATATGAAAAATGGAGAATGGTGTAAGGGGATTAGGGTATGGAAAAAGCAGTGTGGAGTATAAAGTATAGAGAATGGAGAGTGCAGAAAGGGGGAGGGAATTTGGAGTATGATTATGGAGAAAGGAGTTTGGAGAATGGAAATGGAGAATGGCGTATAGAGAATGAACTATAGGTGAGGGAGAATGGAGAATGATGTATAAAGTATGGAATATTGAAAATGCAGAGTGTAGTATGAAGAAACAGGAATGGAGACTGGGATATGAAAAATGGAGAATAGATAATAGTTTATGGAGAATGAAGTATGGAGAAACCAGACTGGAGTACAAAATATGAGGAATAGAGATTGAGAATAGAGTATGGAGAATGGAGAGTATTGTATAGAGAATGTAGTATAGAGTGTGGAGAAAGAGTATTGAGAACAAAGTACGGAGTATGGAGAATTTATAGAGAAGTATAGAGCATGGAGAATGGTGTACAGAAAGGAGAATGAAGAATGGTATATATAGAATAAAGTATTGTGTATGAAGGAAGAGGAATCGAGAAAAGAATATGAAGAATACATAATGGTTTATGGAGAATGGAATATGAAAACTTCAGATTGAAATATAAAGTATGCAAATGGAGAATGAAGAATAATAGAGTGTGTAAAATCGAAAATGGTGGATGGAAAATGAGGAAAGAGTAAGGGAAATGGAGAATGGATGATAATGTATGGAGAATGAAGTATGGAAAAAAGAATAAAATATTGAATACAGAGATTGATGATGGAGAAAGGAGTATGGAGAAAGCAGAATCAGAATAATGTATACATTATGTAGTGGGGGAATTTAGAATGGCGGTTGGAGTCAGGAATATGAAGTATGGAGAATGAAAAATGGAGTACGGTATATGCAGAATGGAGTTAGAAGAAAGAAAAATGGAGTATAGAGTATGAAAAATGGCTTATGGAGAACTGACGTGGAGAATGGAGAATAAGGAATATAGTACAGAGAACAAAGAATAAAGAATTGTGTATGAAGAATAAAGTATGGAAAAAGAAGACTGGAGAATTGTGTATGGAGTGAGTATGGAGAAGGGAACGTAAAGAATGGATATTAGAGAATGGTATATGGAGGATGGAGAGTGGAGTATAGTAAGTGAGGAATAAAGAATAGAGTATGGAGAATGAAATATGAAGAAGAGAGAATAAAGTGTGGAATATGGGGCATTGAGAATGGTGTATAGAGAATGAGGTGTGAGGAAAAAGAATGAGAATGAAGTATTAAGTAAGTCTGGAATATGGGGAATGGAGAATAGAAAAAGGAGAATGGAGCATGGTGTATAAAGAATTGAGAATGAAGAATGGGGCATAAAATATGGGGAATGGTGTGTGGAGAATAGAGTATGGAGAAAGAAGAATGAAGAATGGAATATGGAGAATGGTGTATGAAGAATGAAGTATGGAGAAAAGAGAATGGAGTATGGAATGTAGAGAATGAACAAAGAAAAATGGTGTGTTGAGAATGTAGTGTGTAGAAAGGAGAATGAGAATGGGGAAGTATAATGCATGAAGTATGGAAAATGAAGTGAGTCTGGAATATGGTGCATGGTGTATGCTGAATGTTTTATGGAGAAAGAAACATGAAATATGGAGTATGGGAAATTGAGAATGGTGTACAGAGAATAGAATATGAAGAAAGGATAATAAAGAACATAGTACAGAGAATGGAGAAAAAGAATAGTGTATGGAGAATAAAGTATGTAAAATGAAGAATGGGGAATTGTATATGGCATATAGGGTATGGAGAATGGAACAGAAAGAATGAAGAATGGAGAGTGTTGAACGGAGAATGCAGCATAAATAATGAAGAATGGAGTATTGGTAATCAAATAGTAAAAAAAATTGAAAATAGTCCAGGTGCGGTGGCTCACACCTGTAATCCTAGCACTTTGGGAGGCCAAGGCAGGCGGATCACTTGAGGCCAGTAGTTCAGGACCAGCCTGGCCAACATGGTGAAACCCCATCTCTACTAAAAATACAAAAATCATCTGAGCATGGAGGTGCATGCCTGTAATCACAACTACTTGGGAGACAGAGGCAGGAGAATCACTTGAATCTGGGAGGCAGAGGTTGCAGTGAGCCAGGATCACACCACTGCACTCCAGCCTGGATGACAGAGTAAGACTCTACCTCGAAAAAAAAAAAAAAAGGAATATAAAGAATGAAAAAACAAGAAAGGAGAATGGAGAATGATGTATGGAGAATAAAGTATGGAGAAAGAGAATGGAGAATAGGCCATGAAGTGTGGAGAATAGACTATGAAAATGGAGAATGGTGTATGAAAAGTGGTGTATCTGAGAGCAGAAAAGGAAATGGAGGATGGAGAATGAGTATGAAGAACAAAGAACCAAGCATGGAGTATGTAGTATAAAGAATGGAGTATAGAGATGAAAAAATGGAGAACGGAGAATGGTGTATAAAGAATGAAGCATGGGGCCGGGCGCGGTGGCTCACGCTTGTAATCCCACACTTTGGGAGGCCGAGGCGGGCGGATCACGAGGTCAGGAGATCGAGACCACGGTGAAACCCCGTCTCTACTAAAAATACAAAAAATTAGCCGGGCGTGGTGGCGGGCGCCTGTAGTCCCAGCTACTCGGAGAGGCTGAGGCAGGAGAATGGCGTGAACCCGGGAGGCGGAGCTTGCAGTGAGCCGAGATTGCGCCACTGCACTCCAGCCTGGGCGACAGAGCAAGACTCCGTCTCAAAAAAAAAAAAAAGAATGAAGCATGGAGAAAGGAGAAAGGAGTATGGAGAAAAGACAAGAGAGAATGGAGTATAAAGAATAAGTTTGGGAGAATGGAGTATGGGTATGAAAATGGAGAAGGATATGAAAATGGAGAAAGGTATAAAGAAATTGGAGCATGGAGAAAGAAGAAAGGAGTGTGGAGTGTGGAATATGAAGAATGGAAAATGCACAATAGAGAATGATGTGTGGAGGGGAAAGGATTGAAAGAAGAGAATGGAGAATAGAGTGTGGAGTGTGGAGAATTTGAAATAGAGACTGGAGAATGTTGTATGAGGAATAGACAATGTAGTATGGAGTATGGTGAAAAGAGGATGAAGAATGAAGAGTGAATAGAGAATGGAGTATAGAGAATGGAGAGTAGAGACTGGAGTATGGATAAGGAAGCATGGAGAAAAGAGTGGAGAATGAAGTATGAAGTGTGAATACGAGAGAAAGGAGAATGGTGTGTAATGAATGAGAATGTAAAAAGGGGAATGAAGAATGGAGAATGGAGGAAGGTATATGGGGAATAAAGTATAGAGAAAAAAGCATGGAGTGTGAAGTATAAAGAATGGAGAGGCTGGGAGTAGTGACTGAAGCCTGTATTCCCAGCACTTTGGGAGGCCAAGGCAGGTGAATCCCTTGAGCCCTAGAGTTTGGGACCAGAATGGGAAATATGGCAAAACCTCATCTCTACAAAAAATTAAAAAATTAGCTGGGCATGGTGGCACACACTTGTAGTCTCAGCTACTCAGAAGACTGAGGTAGGAAGATTGCTTAAGCCCAGGAGGTGGAGGTTGCAGTGAGCCGAGATTGTACCACTGCACTCCAGTCTGGGCGACAGAGTGAGATCCTGTCTCAATTAAATGAATAAATAAATAAATAAATAAATAAATAAAGGAGAATGAAAAATGGAGTATGGAGAATGGATTGTGGAGAAAGAAGAATAAAGATTGGACTATGGGTATAGAGTATGGAAAACATTATGGAAATTGAAAAATGGAGAATGGACAATGGTGTATGGAGAATGGAATATAGAGAAAAAAGAGTGAAGTATGGAGAGTAGAGCATGGCAAAAGAGGAACAGAGAATAAAATGTAGAGAATAAAATTTGGAGAACGGAGAATGGGAAATGAAAATGGAGAATAGACTATGGCCTACAGAGAACGAAGTATAAAGTATAGAATATGGAAAATGGAGAATTGAGGATCACGTATATTAAATGGAGTATGGAGAAAGCAGTAAGGACAATGAAGTATAATGAGAGGAAAAAAGAGAGTGGAGCATGCAAAATGACTGTGGAGGCCGGGCGCAGTGGCTCAAGCCTGTAACCCCAGCACTTTGGGAGGCTGAGGCGGGCAGATAACGAGGCCAGGAGTTCGAGACCAGCCTGGCCAACATGGTGAAACCCCATCTCTACTAAAAATACAAAAATTAGCCGGGCGTGATGGTGTGGGCCTGTAATCCCAGCTACTCAGGAGGCTGAGGTAGGAGAATCTCTTGAACCCGGGAGGCAGAGGTTGCAGTGAGCCAAGATTGTGCCACTGCACTCTAGCCTGGGTGACAGAGTGAGACTCCATCTCAAAAAAAAAAAAAAAAAAGACTACGGAGAAAGAAGAATATGGAGAATGGTGCATGGAGAACTGAGAATAAAGTGTAGAGAATGGACTATGAGGAGAGGAGAATGAGCAATGGAATATAGCAAATGGAGGATGGAAAAGGAGCATGGAGAATAGAGGAAAACTGAATATGGAGAATGGAATATGGACAAAGTAGAAGGGAGGAAGGAAAATGAAGAATGGCATATGGAGAATAAAGCATTAACAAAGGAGAATGGGGAATAGAGTATGGAGAAGAGAAAAAAGAGAATGGAGAAAGGAGTATGAAGAATGGAGAAAGGAGTATGAAGAATGGAGAAAGGAGTATGAAGAACGGAGAATGGAGCTGGCATATGATGAAGGGAGTATGGAGTATGGAATATGTTGAATGGAGCTGAGAGAAGGAAAAATGGAGAGTGGTGCATGAAGAAGGGTGTATAGTGAGAGGGTGAAAGAACATGGAGTATAAAGAATGAGTATGAACAATGAAGAACAAAGTATGGAGTATGTAGATCTGAGTGCAGAGACAAAAAAAATGGAAAATGGTGTATAAAAAATAGCGTATGGAGCCTCCCCTCCCCTCCCCTCCCCTTCTCTTTCCTCTGTGGCCCAGGCTGGAATCTAGTCGGCTTGCTGCAGACTCCCTGCCTCCGGCTCCAGTGATTCTCCTGCCCCCGCCTGTGGGCTGCCTGGGATTGCCGGCGCGCGCCACCACCAATGCCTGCTTTTTCTCTTTTGGCTGGAGGCGCGGTTTTGCCATGTTGGCCAGGCTGGTCTCCAGCTCCTGACCCCGAGTGCTCTGCCCGCCTCGGCCTCCCGAGGTGCTGGGACTGCAGACGGAGTCTCGCTCACTCGGTACTTGGTGTTGCCCGGGCTGGAGTGCGGTGGCGTGGTCTTGGCTCGCTGCAGCCTCCCCCTCCCAGCCGCCTGCCTTTGCCTCCCAGGGTGCTGGCATTGCAGCCCCTGCCCGGCCGCGAAGTGAGGAGCGCCTCTGCCCGGCCACCCATCGTCTGGGAAGTGAGGAGCGCCTCTGCCCGGCCACCCATCGTCTGGGAAGAAGTGAGGAGCGCCTCTGCCTGGCCACCCATCGTCTGGGAAGTGAGGAGCGCCTCTGCCCAGCCACCCCGTCTGGGAAGAAGTGAGGAGCGCCTCTGCCCGGCCGCCCCATCTGGGAAGTGAGGAGCACCTCTGCCCGGCCACCCCATCTGGGAAGTGAGGAGCGCCTCTGCCCAGCCGCCCCGTCTGGGAAGAAGTGAGGAGCACCTCTGCCCGGACGCCCCGTCTGGGAAGAAGTGAGGAGCGTCTCTCCCCTGCCGCCCTGTCTGGGAAGTGAGGAGCACCTCTGCCCGGCCGCCCCGTCTGGGATGTGGGGAGTGCCTCTGCCCGACCGCCCCGTCTGGGAGGTCTACCACGGAGGCCAGAAGCAATGTGGAAGCTGGCCGTGGTGGCTCACGCCTGTAGTCCCAGGAGGCCGAGGCGGGTTGATCACTTGAGGCTAGGAGTTCGAGACCAGCCTGGCCAACATGGCGAAACATATGAAAAATACAACAGACAAACCAACCAACCAACCAAGCGACAACAAAACAGGTCTACCCTGGAGTCATACTCTAATTTTTTCTATTTTCCTCCCTTTCTGATCCTTTATCCCACTTTCTTTTTCTTCCTCTTCCTTCTCCTTCTTCTTTGTCAAATAGAGGATTGAGTTATTATCATTGATCCATACAAAGTCCCTCTCTCATTTATTTTCTTTAATTCCCACCCCCCATTTCTATTCCCCGTCTTCCCATGTGCAACCTTCCTAATATGTTTGATACGCATCTTTTTGTTTGTATGTATTTTTAGAAAATGTTTATTGTTTTGTGTGCAAAAAAAAATTAATAAAAAAATAGCATATGGAGAAAGTAGAAAGGAGAATTAAGTATGGAAAATGTAGTATAAAGAAAGAAGAGAGAACAAAATATAGAGAATAATGATTGGAGAATGGAGTATGGGGAATTTAAAATGCTGAATAATGTAAGGAGTGAAGTATGGAGAAAGAAGGAAGTGTGTACTATGGAGTATGGAGAAAGAAGAATGAAATATGGAGTATGAAGTATGATTACGGAGTATGGAGAATGGAGGATGAAAAATGGAAAATGCAGAATGAAGAATGGTGTATGAAGGAGAAGGTATGGAGAGGGAACAATGGAGAACGGAATATGAAGAATGTTCGATTTGGAATAGACAACATTGTAGGCAGAATGGAGACTAAAGAAAGAAGAATAGAGAATGGTGTATGATATATGTGATATGAAATATGAAGAAAGAATGGTGTATGAAAAATGAAATATGGAGAATAGTGTATAGAGATGGAATATAGAGAATGAAAAATGTATGATAGAAATGGTGTATGGACAAAGTAGAAGGGAGGAAGGAAAATGAAGAATGGCATATGGAGAATAAAGCATTAACAAAGGAGAATGGGGAATAGAGTATGGAGAAGAGAAAAAAGAGAATGTATGGAGAAAATTGTGAAGAATGGAGTATGGAGAAAAGCCAATGGAGATTGTTGTATAACAAATGGAATATCTTCCTTCCTTCCTTCCTTCCTTCCTTCCTTCCTTTCTTTTTTTGAGACGGTCTCCCTCTGTTGCCCAGGCTGGAGTGCAGCAGCATGATCTCGGCTCACTGCAACCTCCCTGCCTCCGGCTCCCATGATTCTCCTGCCTCAGCCTGCCGAATGCCTGGGATTGCAGGCGCACACCACCACGCCTGGCTGGTTTTTATATTTTTGGTGGAGACAGGGTTTCGCCGTGTTGGCCAGGCTGGTCTCCAACTCCTGACCTTGAGTGATCTGCCCGCCTCGGCCTCCCGAAGTGCTGGGATTACAGATGGAGTCTCGCTCACTCAATGCTCAGTGTTGCCCAGGCTGGAGTGCAGTGGCGTGATCTCGGCTCGCTACAACCTCCACCTCCCAGCCGCCTGCCTTGGCCTCCCAAAGTGCTAAGATTACAGCCTCTGCCCGGCTGCCACCCTGTCTAGGAAGTGAGGAGCGTCTCTGCCTGGCCACCCATCGTCTGGGATGTGAGGAGCGCCTCTGCCCAGCCACCCTGTCTAGGAAGTGAGGAGCGCCTCTGCCTGGCCGCCCCGTCTGGGATGTGAGGAGCGCCTCTGCCCGGCCACCACCCCGTCTAGGAAGTGAGGAGCACCTCTGCCTGGCCGCCCCATCTGGGAAGTGAGGAGTGCCTCTCTGCCCGGCCGCCCTGTCTGGGAAATGAGGAGTGCCTCTGCCTGGCCACTGTGCAACCTTCCAAGTGTGAAGTGACAGCCTTCATTGTAGAATGAATGAAAACACTGGCACTGATTATATAACACCTTGGCAGCTATCTCAAGTCATTGATGGTGAAAGTATTGGAATTATAGAAGAAAGCAAACACACAAATTTGACTAAAGGCGATTTTGTGACTTCTTTCTATTGGCCCTGGCAAACCAAGGTTATTCTGGATGGAAATAGCCTTGAAAAGGTGATATATATATGAACAGATCTGATTTTTTTCCCTGTATAATTCTTACTTTGTGCATTTGATATTCAGTTGTGTTTGTAATCACGGAAAAATAAAATCATATATTTTCCTTTAAAAAAAGAAAAAAGAAAAAATGGAATATGAAGAAAGTAGAATAGAGAACGGAGTATGGAGAATAAAGATTGGTGTATATAAAATTAATTAAAGAGAAAACAGAATGGAGTATGGACAATGAAGAATGATGTATGAAGAGTGGCGCATGTAAACAAAATGAAGAATAGAGAATGGAGGTGAGAAAATGGAGAATGCAGAATAGTGTGGGGATAATGGAGTATGAAGAAAAAAGGATGAAGTATGAAGAATGGGCATGGAAAAAGAAAAACAGATCAGGGAATATAGAGAATAAGGTTTTCAGAATGAAGTATTGAGAATGGAAAATGGAGAAATGAATGGTGTATTGAGAATGAAGTATGAAGAAAGGAGAATGAAGTATGGAGTATTATTATGTAGAATATGGAGAATAAAGAAAGGAGAATGGAAAAAACGTGTACGAAGAAGTATGGAAAGAGGAGAATGGAGATTGGAGTATGAAGTATAAAAATGGAATATGAAGAATGGTGTATGAAGAATGGAGAACAGTGTATGGAGAATGGATTATGGAAGAAAGGAGAATAAAAACTAGTGCATAAAGTATGAGCTATGAGAAATACAGTATAAAAAATGAAAAATGGAGAACTGCATCTGGCGAATGGTGTATGGAGAAAAAAGAATAAGGAATGGACTGTGGAAAATGAAAAAATGGAGATCAGAGACTGGTGTGTAAAGAATGGAGTATGGAGTATGAAGGAAGGAGATTTGAGAATGAAGTATGAAGTTTGGAGTTTGGAGAATGGAGAAAAAACAATGGAAAATGGAATCTGAAATATAAAGTATGTAGAATGAAGTATGAAGAATGAAATTGGAAAACAAAGTATGGTGTATGGAGAATGAAGTATTAAGAATGAAGAATGGAGTACAGAAATGGATAAAAGAGCTGGGCATGGTGGCTCACGCCTGTAATCCCAGCACTTTGAGAGGCTGAGGCAGGTGGATCATTTGAGGCCAGGAGTTCGAGGCCAGCCTGGCCAACATGGTGAAACCGCATCGCTACTAAAAATGTAAAAATTGGTGCACACCTGTAGTCCCAGCTACTCAGGAGGCTGAGGCAGGAGAATAGTTTGAACCACTGCAAATAGTTCTCACCACTGCACTTCAGCCTGGGAGACAGAGCGAGACTCTGTCTCAAAAAAGAAAGAAAGAAAGAAAAGAAGAAAGAAAAGGAAAGGAAAGGGAAGGGAAGAGAAGGGAAGGGAAGGGAAGGGAAGGGAAGGGAAGGGAGGGCAGGGGAGGGGAGGGGAGGGGAGGGGAAGGGAAGGGAGGGGAGGAGAAAGGAGGAAGGAAAGGAGGAAGAAAGGAAAGGAAGGAAAGGAAGGAAGGAAGGAGAGAGAAAGAAAGGGAGAAAGGAAAATGGAGAATGGTATGTAGATAATGGAGTATGGAGAAAGAATAACAGAGTATGGAGAATGAAGAACTGAGAATCATGTATGGAGAATGGATTATTGAGAGAAAAAAGCACGGAGAATGGTGTTTGGAGAATGGAATATGAAAAATGGAGAAGAGAGCATGGATTCTGCTGGTATACAGTATGGATGGTTAAGAATGGAGAATAGAGAATGGAGGACTGACGATGAAGAACGAAGTATGAAGAACGGAATGAAGTATGGAGAATGATGTGGGGAGGAAGGAGAATGGAAAAGGGAGCATGCAGTATGGAGTCTGGAGAAGGAAGAATGGAGTATGCAGAATGGAAAATAGTGAATGGAGAATGAAGAATGGAGATTGAAGAATTAAGTATAAGGAATGGAGAATGGGGATGGAGAATGAAGTATAGAGAAAGGAGAATAAGATTGGAGTATGGAGAATGGAGAATAAAGAATTGATGTGCAGTCTGTATTATGGAGAATGAAGCATGGTGTATGGAGAATGGAGAACGAAATGTTGCTTATGAAGAATAAAGAATGGTGTATGAGGATGGAAAAAGGAAACGGAGTATGAATAATGAAGAACAGAATATAAAAATGGAGAAGAGGAATAATGTACAGAGAATGTATTATGCAATATGAAGAAATGAGAATAGCAAATGTACAGAGTATGCATAATGAAGAATAATGTATAAAGAATGGAATATGGAGAATGAAGTATGGAGAAAGGAGAATAGAGAATGGTGTTTGGAGGGTGGAGTCTAAAGAACGGAGAGTGGAGAATGAATTCTGGGTATAGAGTATGGAGAATGGAGTATGAAAAAACAGAACTAAGAATGGAGTACATAGAATAGAGTATTGAGGATGAAGAATGTAATACAGGTATGGAGAAGGAAAAACTGTGGAGAATGGCATACAGAGAAGGGAAAGTGGAGATGGAGTATGGTGTTGAAAAAAAGAGAATAAAGAATGGACTGTGGAGAAAGAAGAATGGAGAAAGGAGTATGGAGCATGGAGTACAGAGAAAGGAGAATGGAGTATGGATTATGGAGTACAGAGAATGAAGAATGGAATAAGGAAAATGGAGGTTGGGTATGCAGTATGGAGAATGGAGGTTGGAGTTTGGAGTATGGATTATGGAGAATGGAGAATGGAGAATGAAGGTTAGAGTAGGGAGAGTGGACTCTGGAGAATGGAATATGGAGAATGGAGAATGGAATAAGGAAAATGGTTGGGTATGGAGTATGGAGAATGAAGATTAGAGTATGGAGAGTGGACTATGGAGAATGGAGGGTGGAATATGGAGAATGGAATATGGGGAATGGAGGTTGGAGAATGGAGAATACAGCATGGAGCATGGACAATGAGTATAGAGGGTAGACTATGGAGAATGAGTATGGAGGGTGGACTATGGAGAATGAGTATGGAGGGTGGACTATGGAGAATGAGTAT
>NW_026652280.1:91644395-91765290 GCF_009828535.3 Hylobates moloch
GACTATGGAGAATGAGTATGGAGGGTAGACTATGGAGAATGAGTATGGGGGGTGGACTATGGAGAATGAGTATGGAGGATGGACTATGGAGAATGGAGGGTGGAGAATGGAGTATGGAGTACAGAGAATGGAGTATAGAGATTGGAGAATGAAGAATGAGCGTGGAGGGTGGACCCTCCACTCTGCAGACCCAGTGGTATCTGCATTACCTTCTCTGCTGACAACTCCTGTCATGGGCCAGGCACTGCTTTGTCCACCCCCCACCATGGGCCATGCATTGTGCCAAGTGCTCTGGGGACACGTGCAGCACACATGGCATGGATGCGGTGATGGAAGCTCTCCTGTGCTGCCCAGAACCCTGGCTCTGGATTGTGCCCAGTGGTGGTGGTGATCTGCCTGCCTTGCTCCCTCCAAGCCATGTGCTGGCCGCTTTTGTCGGAAGTTGCATTTGTCCTCTGGGTGTGGACATGATGCCAGCCGTTTCGCCTGCTAACTCCATGTCCGCTGGGGGCTGAACACTGCCAGGCACTGGACAGACATTTTTGAGTGCCAACTGTGTGCTGTCACCATGCGCAGCTCTGTGTGCTGTTCTGACAGCTTTACCTACATCATGTGCTTTGCTGGGCTTCCCTCCACCTAAGCTCCATGTGCTTATTATTGAGCACCTGCAGTATGCTAGCCATGGTTTAGACTCTACATCTAGAGTACCTTCTTTATATATGTTAGTGAGCATCTACTGAAAACCAGATACTCTTAGGCTCTTCAGACTAATTATTTAGCACCTCCTGTGTACAGATATTCTTTTTTTTTTTTGAGATGGAGTCTTGCTCTGTCGCCCAGGCTGGAGTGCAGTGGCGTGATCTCGGCTCACTGCAAGCTCCGCCTCTGAGGTTCACGCCATTCTCCTGCCTCGGCCTCCCAAGTAGCTGGGACTACAGGTGCCCGCCATCACGCCCAGCTAATTTTTTGTATTTTTAGTAGAGACAGGGTTTCACCGTGTTAGCCAGGATGGTCTGGATCTCCTGACCTCATGATCCGCCCGCCTCGGCCTCCCAAAGTGCTGGGATTATAGGCGTGAGCCACCGCGCCCGGCCGTGTACAGATATTCTTCTAAGCTCCTTACCACATCCCCACAGCCTGCTGGGCTCTGTGGTAGCATTGCTGCACATCTTGAAGGACCGGGTCATGCCCACGTCATGCTGTGGGATTTACTTACCCTGTGTGCTGGGCTCCATGCTGGGTGTTTTGCTTTTATTTCTGAGCATGTCTTGGGGGCTGGATGTTCTCACAGGCTCTTTACCTTTGTGGCCAAAGCACCTGCTCTGTGTCACACGCTGTCCTAGGAATGTACATGTGTCAGGGGGTGATGAGCAAAGGCGGGCCTCCATTTCCCATCTGTTCATGGGGACTGGCATGCCATCTTTCCAGGGTGCTCTGAAACCCAGGAGAGCCCCCAGCACAAGACCGTGCAAGGCAAGGAATGCCAAGAGAAGGGCAGGTCTGTCCAAGGCTGCCCCCTTGGGGGGCTGGGACACTAGGAATCCCCGAGGCCTGGGCACAGGGCTCAGAGCCCATGCACCTCCCTCTGGAAGCCTTCATGGGAACTGTGGGGGTGTCAGGGGGCTTCTGGGCTGCCCTTCCACTAGAGGATTCCCCAGCAGCTGTCCTGGAGTGGACTCCCACATGGACCTTCCAGCCAGCCCAGGTGTCCCAGCTGTCATCCCACAATGGCCTCTCCAGGAGGTCCTTTAGGACAGCACACTTGGCCTTGGGGTGCAGTGGGACTGCCTCCTGTCTGCCCTGCTCTTCACCCAGAACCATCTCTGCGGTTCCACTTGCCCCCACCCAGGCCTTCCTCACACCTCGGCTTCTCCCCCGACGGGCCTCCCTGCCGCCCCTAGACCTCCTCCTACCTTGGGCCTCCCCACATGTGGCTCCCAGAGCCTCTGGGTGGTTTCTACAATCCAAGCCCCATCAGAGGAGGACGAAGATTTGCCTGTTTCAGAAGGCTCAGAAGTGGTTCAAGCTAGCAAGCAAATGGAGGCCCCTCACCAGCCCCCTCTAAAACCTCCCCAAACACACACAGACCTGTGAGTCCCCGCCTGGCTCTGACCTCAGGCACAACTCCCCACCCCCACCCACAAACATGACCCACACAGCTCCAGCCCCAGGGCCAAGGAGCTAAGCCGGCAAAAAAAACCCACGAGGCCCCTCTGCCTGCCTGGCCCAGGCCTGGGGCTGGGAAGGGAGCTGGGCTGATTGATGGGCCAGGTGGTGGTATTGCAGCCTCTGCCCCACAGCCCGGCACAGCCAGGGCTCAAGTGCCCCCTGAGCTGCCACAGGAGGTGCCTGTGCCCCGGGAACCTGGGGGCTGTCACCCCCAGGCAAAGGCGAAGGCCGCAGGAGGGCAGTTGCACAAGCCAGGAAGCAAAGGTTAGAGAAAAGCAAATTCAATAAGCCGGCTTTTGATCCGTTTTCCACGAAAAGGTCCCCTCCTGGTCCCCAGGCAGCCTCGTGGCCAGCAGGGAAACCCGCCAAGCTGGCTTGCCCACACCCATCAGGTCCCTGCCTGTCCCCCGACCTGCTGCAGGTCCCCAGCCCCTGGCTCTTGGGGCCTTTCCCCTTTGCCCATTCTCCCTGGGCTTCCCCGCCCACCCCCCCCACCCTCCCACACTCCAGGACCACCCGACAGACAGTCCCCTACTTTGGGAAGAGGCACAGAGACAAAGGCCTGGGACCCTGCATGCAAGCCCCTCCACCTCTCTGGGCTGCGCTGGGACCAGGCCTGAGCCATCTACCTCTCAAGGAGGGATGACACGCAGAGACTTGGGGCCCTGAGGGACCCGCATGGTGTGGGGAAGACCCTCCTCCCTGTGCCCTCCATGCCGCCCCTCTGCCATGGGAGTGCTCCTCTTGGGGATTCTCATTTCCGTGCAGTTCTGAGATCATAGCCATAGCATGGCACCTCCCAGCTGAGCAGGAGCTGAGAACAAATGGGGAAACTGAGGCCCAGGAGAGGAAAAGCATGAGGAAAACAAGGCATGCTCCTTGCCCTGGGGATAGACCGGGAGGTGTCTTGAGGGCTCCGAGACCTGAGTGTCCGCCTGGCCCAGCATTGGCCAGCTGGGGTCCTCTGGGCCTCAGTTTCTCTCTGCTGTGCCCTCCCTGCAGGGTGGTGGTGCACGATGGCAGAGGCTGAGGAACGCCGCTCACATGTCAGGGGGCTGCCACCAGCTGGGGCTTATTGAGTTACAGGTGACCATCATCTGCTTCAGGACTGGCCTTTTGAGAAGGGAGGAAGCTATTAAGGTGGGCCACTGGGGGATCTAAGATGCGGGGGTAGGGCTGGGGTGGGCCAAGCCCTCGGGGAACCCTGTCTGGCCCAGGCCCTTAAAGCTCCTCCACCTGGGACTCCCCACCTTCTGCTGTGCAGCCTTCCATGGCTCCCTAGTGCGCAGAGAAGGACCAGCCGCTCACCCTTCTCCGGCGCTGGGGGCTTCTGCTCAACTCTTTCCCAGCTTGTTTGGAATGCTGGCAGCTGAGCCTCCCTCCCACTCCCTACCCGCCAGCTGCCACCCCCTGCCAGAGTTTCTCTCTGCCCAGAGTCCCAGCATCCAGGCTGGAAGGGAGAAGGAGCCCCCTATCCCGTGCTGCCCCACCCAGCACAGGCCAGCCCTGTAGCCTCCAGGGTGTGCTGGGAAGACCCCCATAGGAATGTCTTCTCTGGGCCCAGAGCCAAACCAGTGCCAGGAGGAAGAACATTTGCTTAGAAACTTGGGAAGTGTCTGCTGAAAGATGCACGTGGCTCAGCTGTGTCTGACAAGCCCAGGAGGGGAAGTGAGCGGCCCCCACCCTGACAGTCCGGGACTCTGGGAGCTGGCCAGGCCTGGGCGTGGGCCTCCTTGGTAGAGCTGGGGGGGTGGGGGTGGGGGTCAGGAGGGACTGTCCACTTTCCCATCCAGCTTCTGGTAGGCTTGTCCTTGCTCAGCAACCTTCCATGGCTCCCCAGTACTGGAGGGGACAGTTATGTCTCTTCTCCTTCCACCATCAGCCTCAGACCCGGGAGAGCACCTCCCGCAGCCATCCCTGAGTCTATCTTTCTGGCTACTCCCGGACAGCTCCCCCGGGTCCCCTGTGAAGAGTACCCCTGCTGACCCTTGGGAGTCTGGCTCTGGCAGTGGGGCCACCAGCACACCCCTCACTGCTCCTGCCTGAAGCTGGGTCTCCTCCCCTCTCCCTCTCCCTCCCACCTCCTCAATGTCCCTGGAATCCCCCACCCAAGCCCCTGGGCTGCCCTCTGCCTGTCTCCGGCCCCTCTGTGCCTCAGTTCTTCATCTCGTCTCCCCAGCCCACTCCCATCCAGGGCCTCTGCCCAGCTTTGGAGCCCTCAGCCACCTCTCCCAAGCTCCTGGGCAGGGGCCACACCTGGCTCCCAGGCCCTTCCCAGAGCTGCCCACTCCCCTCGGCTGCCTGGGACCTGTGGCCCCTCAGCCCCAGCTGCAGACCCCTTCCTCCCGCCCCCACCGCCCCCAGGGAGCGTCAGTCCCCAGCCTGGTCTGGGGTGGGCCTGGGCTCATTCCTGCCTGCCTGGCCCAAGGAGAGGGAGGGGGGAAGAGGAGAGGAGAAGGGAGAGCGGCCTAGGGAGGAGGACAGAGGCAAGAGGGGCTGCAAGGTCAGGGGACAATGTTCAGGGTGGGAGGTGAGTGGGGTCAGGCAGCGTGGCTCGTCTTTGAGAGACGGCTGGGGAGACCCCGCTGAGCCCCCACTAAGCCGCTCAGCCCAGAGGATCCAGCCACAAAGGGACCTTCCCTTGAACCTGCTGAAATTTTGTTGTCTCCTGCGCCCCCGTGAGGTCAGTGGACAACATGACACCCATTTGGCCACTAAGGTGGGGCTTCTGGGGGGGTGCAGGTGGGAAGCGACCCCAGCCCCCACCCGCCACCTGCAAAGCTGGGCCCTTCCTTCCAGCCATTGTCCCCGTATTCCCAGGGCCTGAGGAGGGGGTGGACCTTTCTGGATCTGATTTCATCTCCCAGGCAGCAGGGAGGGGCTGCCGAGCCCCTCACCCCTGCCTCCTTTCCCTTCTAACACGTGGAGACCCTCGTCCCAGATGATGGGGTCCTTCCAATCCTAGGCCCCCCGAGACTTGTCGCTTGGTGGAGAGAGGCACCGGCCGTCTGGGCTCCAAAGGAAGCCCCACGTCTGGGCTTGTGCTAGCTCCCAGCCCGGTCACAGAGGCCTCTAACTCCAGCTGCAGCCTGGGACCCAACAGCCCCCAGCCCTGGCCCTGGCTCCCACACCTGCTACAGGTGTTGGGGGCCACAGGGTGCCACCCCGGCCCAACTGGAGACAGAGCCCGGGGCCTCAGCCCTCAGCACATGCGTCCCCAAGGCCAGAACCCCGAAGAGAAGGGGTCTCCAAGGCCCTCCAGGCTGCAGCACCTTATGCAATGAGCTGAGGCCCTCCCTTTGGAGCCTGGGCATCCAGATGCCTTCTGCCACTGACAGACGCTGCTGGGAAGGAGTCCTGCCTAGTCACCCACCTCCCTGCAGCCTGGCCCGGCCCCGAGGCTCCCAGCACTCTGGGCCTCTGTCACGGGGACACCCTAGGAGGGTTCCCAGCCTCTGGCCTCCCACCTGCAGCTGGCTGTCAGGCCCAATGGGTCAGGAAGGCTTTATGAGCAACCTGAGACCAGAGGCAAGCCTCACAGGACAGCAGATTGAAGGAGGGGCAGACAGGGACCAGGGCTGCTGGGCACTGCAGGCGCCTGGTCTGGTGGAGGCACTGGCTACAGAGGCCATCCCCACCTAAGCCACCTACGGCGAGGAGTTGGACTGCAATGCAGCCCCTCACCAGCAAGGTGCCGTGAGGAATAGGAGGAGTCCCAATGGAGAGGTGTAGAGGGGGCCTTGTGGGCAAGGGAAGCACGGAGAAGCTGCCCCACCTCCTGGCTGGAGTTGTACAACCCCCTTCTCCCCTAAGGGGTCTTCATTTGCCCTTCAGAAAAGGAGGGGGTTCAATCGCCCTGTCACCAAGGACCCTTCTAGAGAAGCTGACGATGGGACGGTTCTAGTCAGGACGAGCCCCCAGGCCAGGCTGATGGGGGTTGGGATTCTGAGGGATGGAGTGTGCACACTGCTTTGGTGGGGCTGGGGGCATATCCTGGAGCCTCCCCAGGGGTCCCCTGGGTCCCACCCTGAGCAGCTGGGCGTTGGAAGCCGCCTCCCCTTCCCAGAAGGGCAGCTCTCTGTCAGCATCCTCCCTCCCCCCGGGCGGAGCGGACAGGCTCCCATGGAACAGCCTCTGAGCAGAGAGCTGTGTCCTCAGATCTGCCGGGGCCAGGGCTGGGGCAGAGGAAGGGGCATGCAGTGAGCCCAGCTGGGACAGCAAACAGGCCTCTGGGGTCTCTCCTTTCCCTTGCCTGCCCACTGCAGGGGGCTGGCCGGGGCCAGGGCCGGGGGAGACTTCCTCGATTTATCTCTGCAGCCAGCGGACAGCCTACAGCCTGGAATCTGGGGTTAGGCTGAGGTTTGCGTGTCCTGCTGTGAGCAGCTTGCAGCAGGACAGAGGGACTGGGCTTGGGGGTGGGGGGGGGCACTGAGGGAATGCAGGCGGGATGGGGTGGGGGGCTGGGACAGCGAGGATGCTGGGATGCCTCTGAGCTGGCTGGGGACCCCATTGCTTTGACGGGGCCTGAGTGAGTGTAGAACCCTGGTACGGGCCATGGCCATGTTCTCTGAGGAGCCAGGGGACTGAGGGCTGTAGGAAGTGTGTGGGGGGGGGGTGCCAGGCGATGTAGACACAGCCCCGCCTGCGGCAGAGGGTGGGAGCGGGTGCCGGAGCCTGTGCTTCAGCTGGAGGAGGAAGGCACAGACAGAAAGAAGAGGATTCAGCAGGGAAGGGCAGGGCCGGGCCTGGAACACCAGGCCGGAGCCAGCTGGAGGGAGGCAGGAGCTGGGGGGCTTCCAGAGGCTTCAGGCAGGAAGGAAGGGAGGCCTAGGGAGCCACAGGCTGGCGACCAGAGATAGCACGGCTCCAGGACTGCCACCAAAGCAAGGCCCCAGACACAGGCGAGGGCCCCACCAGCGGCCCCGTAGACAGAGGCTCCCGGCCTAGTTGCAAAAGCTCCACACGGCTTCCCTGTGTTTTCATGACACGATTGGCCTCTCCCGCTACAGCTGCCCCAAGACGAGAGGGGCCCTTCACGGCTGCCCATGCATTGCTGTCCCATAAAGGACCCTCCGCAGCCCCTCAGGAGACCCCTGCCCAGGTTCCCGTCATCAGGGAGCTGGAAGCCCAGCTGTGCCCCTCACCCACAAAATGAGAGGGGGGCTCTAGATCCCACAGCGAGGGTCACATGTCAGCACCCGGCCTTGGACAAGGAAGATGTTGCTGGCTCCGATGACCTGGCTTCCTGGAGTAGGCAGCGCCTGGTGGAGCTTTGACATCAGGGTAGATGTGGAGGGGGTGCAGCCACAGATGAGTGAGGCAGCAGATCACAGACTGTCCAAGCAAGGTGGACTCAGACTCACCAGGGTCAGTGTCGGCCACCCAGGCTCCAAGGCTGGAGCCTCACGAGTCCAAATGGCTCAGCACACACAGCACATGGCACTCCCCAGTGCTGCTCCAGCCCTAGCACTTCCTGAGGTCAACAGATTCCCCCGCCAGTGCCAGCCCTCCCTGCCCAGGCCACTAGGGCCATGCTGCCCCCACCTCATCACTGCGGCAGAGGCACCCAAGTGCCATCCGGAGGACCTGCTGCCCGAGGGAGCACAGCTCTGGGCTTTTCTTTCCACCTTGTTGCCACTCAGGAGAGGACAGTGCATATGTGGGAAAACCCTCATGCTCTTTCCCACTTCAGGCCCCACCCTGGCACCAGGCTGTGAGCAGGGCAGGCCTCATTGCAAAGTGCACGTGCACCCACTCACCACCCCATCCTCTGCCTCATGAGGGCCCCAGGGGATGTGGAGCCAAGTCCCACACCACCCTGCTGGTGCTGCCTGCAGGGAGCCTATGACATTGTCTGTGAAGGTGGTGGCTGGGCTTTCCACATAGAATCTTGCCCCCCATGGGCCTGGAGCAAGGTCCATCCTCAAGCCCGCTGGGCCTCAGTTTCCCCCTGGGCCCTGGGGTGGTGGAAACCCTGCTCACTGACCTCAGAGGCGTGGAAATGCTTTGAACACATAGGGCTGCCCAAGACCCCAGCTCCTCCCCGGCCTCACATGCGTGGCACCCCCCGCTGAACTTGGGCGTGGCCCGCCCTGGTCTGCTTGCTGTGGGCCGCAGCTGTCCTTCCCTCCTGCTCCTTCTGGGGCCCTCTCAAACCTCCCTTTCCGAGGTGGTCCTGCTCTGTGGGATGTCTCTTTTGGGTGCAGGGGCCCTGATGGATGGGCTCCGTTCACCTGTCCTGGTGGCCACAAAGGGAGAGGAGAGAGAGCACGGAGGTCTTCCTGGCACAGGTCCACGTACTTTGGCCAGGGAGGGTGGCGGTGCCACCCTGGTGGGCCACACTCACCCCTCCTGTGTCCACCTGGGCCATCAGGCTATTAGGACAGCAGCCCACATCTTAGTCAGCAGAACCCCCAATGGGCAGAGGCTGTGGGCCCTCTTGAATCCCTGAGTGCCCCCTTGGGTGTCTCTTGGCCTGCTGGGGCTCCCTGAAGGGCCTAGCCCCCCTGCCCAGGCCTCACAGGCCTCCCGACTTGGCAGGCAGGCTCCAGGGAGCTCCAAGGCACCCAGGTCTAAGCCAGGCTGGGGTGGGTGCGACTGCACTGAGATCTGCCCATGGTTTCTACCAGCCCCCAAGGCCAGCCTGTGGCTCTGGCGGATAAACACATGTGTTGAGCCATGGTGGATGTGTGCGTGGGACCACTCTGCCTCCCACTGCCATCGTCACTTTTTCCTCTTTCTCTAATCCCAGCTGGGCTGCTCCAGCCCAGTGGGCCCAATCAGGCTGCGGGGTCCAGCAAGGAGGCGCAGGAAGGAGGGTCTCCTGCAGAGGTAGTGTCTGAGGGGAGCACATTGAGGCACAGTTCGGAGGCCCCACACCCAGAGCCAGATCTTGGAGTCCCAAGAAACTCATTTCTAGGCAGCCGAAGCTGAGTTTGGCACAGAGCGAGAGGTGTCTCTGCCTTCCCCCAAGGCCAACCTGTTGAGCCATCGAGGCCCCGTCCACTCCTCCTGGGCCTTCTCTTCCTGCAGAAGGTTCTGAGGGGTTTCTTAGAAAGAGCCATTAGAAAGAGGTGCAGGGCCTACGAAATCCAAGCGGCTCTGCAGCAGGTCCAGCCCGCTTCCTCCCTGGCCTGCAGAGCCAGAGTCCCAGGGAGCCAAAGACGCAGGCAGCCAGCCTGCCCCCACGCCAGCCACACCGGGAGCTGGGAGCCTCCTTCCACTCTGGTGTGAGGGCACTGTGTGTGGGGGAGCCCCGAGGCCTTGGTCCACCAGCAAGCCCGGAGGAGAAGGGCTTTGGGGCAGCCCTGCCTTCAGCAGTTTACAACCCACGGCTCTGGGTCCCCACCTGGCCTTGTCAGCAGATGGGTCCTCCTTGGGACAGGCCACCAGGGACACTGGCTTTAGCCCTGGGAACCAAGACATGGGGCCTTTGACTGGGCAGCAGAGACCGGCATGGGACATATCCCAGGGCCAAAGGGACAAGGAGGGCTTTCTAAGGAGGCAGGAGAAGGGCAAGATGACCCCAAAGTGTGCAGGGGAAGCCAGCCTACCCAAAGCCTCTCTTAGGTGCTGCGTGAAGGTTTCCTAGAACAGTGGGGTGGGCGGGGCAGGCAGAGGGGCAGGGATGGGCTGGGTAGACTGGGGGCAAGGACCAGTGACGTTGTGGTGGCTGAGGGGCCTCTCGCCTAAAGCCTCCTCCTTGTGGGGTTCCCTGGAGGTGGGCAGGCAGAGCAGTCATGGCAGGCAGCGCACATTGGAGGCGTTGGGCCATGCTCTGCTCTCAATACCATCTCCTGGGCCTTGGGCCTCAACGACCGGGATGGTGTCGCCCCCGTGACACAGAGGGATCACAGCCAGAAGAGGCAGGGCTGAATGCATGTACCTCGCTGTACGGGCACCCAGGAGCACAGGGAATGCTCCCTGGTAAGCACATGGGGGGGTGAAAGCTGAGCTGGCCAAGTCCAGTTTTTGAGCTGAACCTCAACACAGGGGCTTGCTGCCCCCTCCAAACTCCCAACCCAGGGCCTGTGGGCACCAGGGTCCAGCTGCTGCCATTAGTTCCAACAGCTGAGCTTCCCCCTGGGCTGGCAGGGCCTCCTTGGCACTCTCTGTGCCCCCCATGCCAGCCCTGCACGTACAAACCCCACTGCAAGCAACACCCCCACCTCGGCCACAAAGCAGCCCTGTTCGAAGGGGCCCTACTGGGCCTCAGGGTCAACAAGACTGAATTCAGAGGACTGAGAAGACCCTGGCAGAGCCGCCTGCCTCCTGGGAAGCCATTTATCACTCCCAGGCCCCGGCCCGCCGCCTGCTGTGTGGCTGCGGCCAGCAGGCCTCACAGCGCCCGCCCACCACTCTGCCAAGAGCCCCTTGGCCAGGGCTCCCTTCACCACCCTCAGCCAGCGCTTTCTGCTGGGCTGGCCTTCCTAGCTCCAGAAGGGTCCCCAGCTCCTCTGCTCAAACCAAAGCTTCCCAAACCCACCCACATTTCCCCCCAGCTGTCCACTTGCCCAGGGCCTGTGGGCCTAGGTCAAAGGCAAAGGGGTCCCACTTGAAGAAATCCTAGTAAATGATGAGCCATTTCACAGAAGAGTCCCCTGAGGCCATCTGGAGAGACCCCTGAAAAACCCCCTGGCCACCTGGGGAGCCCCCTGCCCACCTGGAGAGCCTCCTGGCATCCTGGTGCATTGCAAATGAGCTTTTATTGACACAGCTTTTCAGGAGTGGACGCAGGCAGACACGGGTGTGGATGCCCTGTTGGGGCACAGGTGCAGACATAGTGGGCCATCTCAGCAGCCGCCAGGGGAGCCCCGGCCCAGACACCTTTGGACAAGGCCTCCGCTTCCTGGTGAAGTGTCTGGGCACTGTGTGTTCCTGGACTTCTGGGGCTCAAGGGAGCTGGGGGGGCCCCAGGGGCCCTGCCTCTGACACTGAGGCCTTCAGGTGAGATGCTGGGCTGAACCCTGTGCCGTCCTCCTCTCTTGCCTGCCCCTCCAGACCTGGCTGTCATCTGCTCAGGCAGGCCAAGGGGGCTGTGGCCTTGTGTCTCTCCCCTGCTGAAGGCCCAGGACCCTCCTCAATTTAAAGGTCAGTGTCCCTCAAAGCAGCAGGCTATGTCCCACCCAGCACCACCCCCCACAGCCCCACACCACGGCCCTGGACAGGTGGGAGCTCTCCCCACCTGGAGCCTGGCACAGTGTGGAGCGGCAGCGGCTGCCAGGGGAGCCCTGGAAGGATTTGGAAATGGGTGAAGGTCAAATCCCAAACCTCCATGCTGCCCTGAAGGGGAGGGTGAGGGAAGAGGCCTGGCAGCCCCCAGGATGCCTACAGCTGATAGCCACAATACACACCCTCCTCCAGGCACCGCCAGTGCTGTGGCCTGTGCCTGTCCTTGTGCTGGGCCTGCGCCCAGGGGCAGTGGTACCAGGACTGAGACTGGAGCCCTGACTGCCTGAGACCCCCAGCCCCTCCTTGCTGTGTTGAGCCAAATGTGAAGCTGGGTATCCAGCCAAGAGGCAGCGCTGGAGCCCAGACCTGGACCCCGCTCCCCAAGGAACACACACTCCGGCTTGCCGTCCTGGCACAGCTCAGTGACACATGCTTTTCAGGCCTGCCTGGTGTTTGCCCAGGGAGACTGCAAGCTCTCTGCAAGCAGAGCCCACTGCCCCTGGACCACTGCTCCCAAGGGCTGGCCAGCACTTCCATCTGGCACCCAGCTCTAAGCGTCCAGGACCCTCCAAGCCCCCAATGCCCCCATCCAGGCTGAAGCTCACCCTTGAGCTCCAGGTTGGAGGGGAAGACTGTCGACCCCAGGTCAAAGGCCTGTGGTCAAACAGAACCCACCCGAGCCTACAGGATTTAGCCAGACTAGCTTTTCTGTGTTCGCCGGCCCCTGTGTTTCCCAGCCCAAACTCCAAGCAGGCAGAGCTGGTGCCCACTAACTCAGGGAGATCTTCTGGTTTGTGTCCCCACCTCACCAGGAGAAGGCTGGGGCAGCTCTGGGGCTTGGCAGGGGCTCTGCCCCAAGGTGGTTGGGTAGTGCCAGCTCTGCTTTTGGGAGCTGAAGCCAGCCTGGGTAACGTGTCTCCAGAGGACCCAGGCACCCAGGCACCACTGCCGACCCCCAGCACCCTGGGGCTGGAGCAGTTTAGCAGCCTCTCCAAACCCTGTGCCCATTTCTTACTGTCCCAGGAAGAAAACAAGCCGGGCATGTGGTCAGCTCTTTGGGCGTTTTCAGCCCCGGGAAGCACTGACCAGGGTGTCTCCCCGGAGGACACAGAGCCAGCCCCAGCCGTTTTCGGAAGCTCACCCTGGCAGGCCTGGGAAGCCAGCCGAGTAGGCTGGCTGAGAGGGCGATCACTGCCATGGGTGGGGGTTTGGGCTGAGTGAGCAACCTGGGGTCTTGCGGGACAGGGAGTCAGCCCAGCAAACGGCCCTAAAGTGGGGCTCCTGGGGATAGAAGGACGTCCCCTTCGAGTGTTCCAGGTGGCTCCGGAGCTGGCTGCGTTGATTGGTGGAGCTCCCTCCCGCTCCATCTTACTCGCCCTGCTTGTGCCATGGCTCCCCCAGTCCCCTCTGTCTTCCCCCACCCGCTCGCTCTCCAGGGTGCAGTGGTGGGGGGGTCTAAGTATTCACTCTGAAGCTTGGAGCCCTCCACGCCAAGGGACCTGCTGGAGAGAGAAATCCCCCACCAGGGCAGTGCTGGCTCCCTTGGGCTCTCCTGGAGTGGAGGAGATGGTGCAGGGGCACAGGGCAGGGGAACAGGGCAGGGCAGAGGGAACACGGCCGACTGCCACTCGTGCCTGCAGAGGCTCGGGGATTGCCGTGTGTGCTGAGCCGCCTGCCACCCATTTGTGATGAAGACTGCCCCTCCCCACCATACCGAGCCAGCCTGGGGAGGGCCCAGCCTCGCTCTAAAACACTCTGCAGCTCAGTCTCATCCTGTGCCAGCCCGGCTGCCTTACTAGCTGGCAAGTGAGGAGGGACCTGATTTGTCCTCCAAGAGCTGCCGAGCCCAGCCCCAAAGCCAGGGCTTCACAATGGAGGCACCAGAGTGGCCTCTCGAAGGATCTGGGGCTCCCAAGGTGTCGTCAGAGGGGGCTGAGGTTCTCTCCAACCCTGGGACAGGGAGAAGCTGCAAAAGCAAAAGGGAATACTAGGGCCACCTGGCCCGCCCTGCACGCTCTGGAGGAAAGGCCGGTTCCCCTACCCTCTCCTGGAACCAGGGTGTGGGGAGGTGGTGACATGGGGGCCTCGAAACTGCCCGAGGGCCAGAACCCGTGAGCTCAGGGGCAGAAAGGGGAGCTGGACGGGCCTGGGCTGGCCTCTCTGCTCCCTTTCTTGCTGCCCTTTCTGGGGTCTCCAAGTGCCTGGCTGGCGCCTGTCCGGGCCAGGCGTCTACATTCCCTTCCTCTTTGGGAAGAGGACAGGGAAACTGACGCCAGGCCCTGAAATAGCCGCCGTCCTTCGGCCTGCGCGCCTGTGCAGATGGCTGTGCTGATTGGCCCCCCTCGGTGGGCACAGGTGGCCCTGAAGTGGACAGGCCCAAAAAAGGCCAACAGCCTTCCTGGGCACTCTTGTGCCCCACATGGCCAGTGCCTGGGAGCTGGGGGTGAGGCTGGCAGTGATGTCTGCCCCTGCAGGGGGGGCCCAGGCCAGGCTGGCATAGCAGCTGGGACTGCCATTCACAGCCAGTGGAGACCAGTGGGATGGGAGGGGCAGCTGAGCCAGCAGGGCCAGCAAGGGCACCGCCTATAGAGGACAGGCCTTGGGGTGGCGAAGAGGGGTGCTGGCGTGGGCAGTGGCGAGATGTTACCTAGTCCATGCTGCCCCGAGCTCCATCTCCCAGCCAGTCCCCATCCGGCCCTGAGCCATGGGATGTGTGCCGGTGGCCCCTGCAAGCCCAGCCCCGGGCTGAGCCTGTGCATTCTCAGAGGAAGGAGCTCCAAGTGCCTGCTGCAGAGCCGTGGGCCCAGTGGGCAAGGGTGCAGCCCCGTCAGACCACGTGCTCGGTGTCTGAGAACCCCTGTCCCTCACAGGCCTGAAAGCCAGAAGCCAGGGCGGAGGGTGAAGCCCGTGAGCCTGGCAGTGGACGGGCGGCGGGCTGGCTGTGTGACGGCATTGAGCGGCAGCTGCCCCCGAGTTCCACTTGTGTCACCTCAGCAGCCTGGGCCCTCCATGGCGCCTGATTGCCTAGCTGTCTCTGTGGCCACACTCCCTGCCTCTTTAGGAAAAGGAGGCTGAGCTCTAGGGCTGGAAGTAGCTGTGCCCTAAAGAGGCCCTCGAGGACACCTGGGCAGTCAGGGACCACAGTCCCCTCGAGGTCAGGATGGCCCAGGATCACCCTGTGTGGGTCTCTGTGCAGCCCCCTCCCCGGCCCTGCCTGTCTCTGTCCCCTGTCTCCCTCTGCCCAGGGTCTGTGGGCCTCGGTTTCTCAGCCAGTAGCCGCAGCTGGGTAGGCTGGGCAGGGAGTCTGAGGTGCAGAGCAAGGTGGGAGGGCAGGGGGAGGGGAGCCCCGTGCCCTCTGGCTGGGGACGAGGAAAGGTGTAGCTCATGGAAAGAACAAGGCAGCAGGCAGCACAGTGGAGGCAGCAGGCAGCACAGTGGGAGCAGCAGGCAGCACGGTGGGGGCAGCAGGCAGCACGGTGGGGGCAGCAGGCAGCACGGTGGGGGCAGCAGGCAGCATGGTGGGGGCAGCGACCCGGCCACATCTCACACATGATGTTGCTCTCCCAGAGGCCTTGGCCTGGCGCACCTCCCTTGCTAAAGTTTCTCGCTTTCCACTGCTTCCTGCTTCCCAAGTTTGCTTTCCGGGGTCCAGGCAGATGGGTGGCCAGGGAGCCTGCTCAGTGATACTTGGTTTCTTCTGAGATCCACTTCCTGGAAGCTTCTCGCCCGGGAGCTGCCAGTCCCCTGCCCCGGCTGCGCTCCCACCCTTTGTGCTGCTGCCCACGGGGACGGCAGTTCAAAGGGCCTGGACTGTCCAGGCTGACAGTGAGTGGGGTGGGGGGCAGAGGCTTGGGCCCCAGCACCTGCTCATCTACCCAGAGACCCGCAGGCAGGGGCATCAGGAAGAAATAAACACAAAGAAAGCAAGGCCCAGCCCTCAGGCAAACCCAGCTTCCACTCTCAGCCTCAGTTTCCCCATGTGTCAAATAAGGGAGTGGGAGTGGCCCCACCTGGCTGTAGCACTAGCTCTTGGCTCCAAGATGCAGGCCTTCCTTCTCTTGTCCCCAGCCCCTGCTAGGGGCATTCTCCCATTAGAAGCCCCCTCGAGCCTGGGGACTCAGTGCCCACTCACCAGTGACAGTGCAGAAACCTGCCCTCAGCCAGGTCTCTGTTGTCTGCCACTGGCCATCCCTCTGAGACCAAGAGCCCACACCCAAGGCTGGAGCTCAGCCACACCCTGTTCTCTTCCCACCAGCCCCTCCTGGACTGTCCCCCCGGGGTGGGTACACAGTGGGCACTTGGCAGGGACTGTGCCATGAACATGGGCTGCCCCTCACTGCCCACCCATGCTGAGCAAACATGCACTGGGTCCCTGGCCGTTGGGCCCAGTGAGGTGGCAGTGGCAGCAGCAGTGGCCACCATTCACACCTGGCAGGGAGACCTTCCCAAGGCCACCTGCCAGCTGCACTCAAGGCCAGGGCACAGGCTGTGCTGCTGGCCCCTCAGCCCACGCTTCCCAGGATGGCCACCTGGTCAGGAAGGAGAGGTCGGGGCTCCATCAGCCAGTGTCCTCCCTTTTAGCATCCACCAGGGGATGGGAAGGTGGTCCTCAAGAAGCCAGGGGTCAGGGCATTGCTGTGGGCGGGGGGTGCCCGGGACTCCTCAGGGTTCTCCTGGCCCTCCACGGCCATTGTGGGGAGGAGGTGCCTGAGGCTCCTCTGGGTTCCCCTGGCCATCCATGGTCATCATGGGTGAGGGGGTGCCCAAGGCTCTTCTGGGGGTTCTCCTGGGATCTCCATGGCCATCGGGTTATTTGTGCCCGTCCAGGTGGCACGAGTGAGTGGATGAGACACAGGGAGAGGGGTCAGGGTTGTGCCCACCCTCAGGCCATGGTCCTTCCCTGGCTCAGCACCAGACAGCGGTGGAATGTGGGAAGATCTGGAGGCACACAGCACAGAGGGGGTGGGCCAGCACCTGCAACATCACCTGTACCTGCTCAGGCCTAGATACTCAGCGACGGTCCACACAGAGGCTGGGAGGACTGAGCTCCCTGGGCAAAGGGAGCAGCCAGGGGCCTCCAGCCACCGAGAACACCTGTGCCCCAGGGAGCCCTGCCTGGTGACGGGGCTGGGCGTGGCTGGGATCCTGCACCTGCGTCTCTCAAATGCTCTGGTTCCACCGGCCTGGATGTCAGTTGGAAAAGGTCTTTTTTCCCCTTTCTTCCGCAGGGGAACATGTGGCCATTACAATTACTGGTGCCATGCAGGAGCTTCAGCTCCAAGCCTCAGGGCCACAGGCAGCTCCTGGAGTTGGGCCAGAGTGAGGAGAGAGGGCACAGGAATGGGGGCCGGTGACTGGGTATAAGAAGACCCTTGTGGGCAGGGGGAGGGAGAGGAGGGGTGAAAGAGGACAGAGCCCCTGGTCTTGAGAGCTGGCCGGCCAGAGTGTGGGCAGGTGGCCTCTCATCTGAGTTGAGCATCTTGGTGAGCCCCAACCCTCCCGCCTGGGGGTCTCTGCCCAGCCTGGTCCCTGGCCAGTCGGCCAGCAAGCCCCTCCGCAGCCCTTTCCAGAGGCTGCTGTGAGTCTGCACCCACCTGCAGTCTCCTGCAGGGCCCTGGGAGGGGAAGGGGGGTGCAGGCGGCTCCAGCAGCCAGCCTCACAGACACTGTTCCTTGGGAGCCGTTTCTGGGGTGCAGCTCCAACTCACACCCCAGAACACCTTGGAGGAAGGAGCAGCAGGCCCCAGGTAGGTGCCGGTGGGGGGGCCCCTCTGCTTGGTCGCATTGGCAACCCAGCCCTGGAGCTGGGGGTCGGGGGGTGGCTGCCTGGAAGGCACATAAAAAAAGATAGAGCCTGGAATTTTTCCCTTCGAAAAAAGAAAACTTGTTCTAAAAGGGGAAAGATTGATGCTCTTGCTTTCCCACACTTGGTTTGGAGCCAACGAGGTGGTTTCAGAAGAAATTTTCCTCTCCTCTATTAAATGTAACCAAACACGATCGACATTTGCACATCACACGGGGACCTCCAGGCAGCAGAGCTTAGGAACCTTCCTGCCCTCCGCCCAGCCAGGCGAGAACAGACGCACCTCTCACCCCCTGGCCAGACAGCCGGGCAAGGGCTGTGGGCAGGAGAGAGGTGGGGGCTCCTCAGGGCCCCCGTGTCAGGAGGCGTCCCAGACAAGAGTGGAGGGAGAGGCCTGCAGCCAGAGGCTGCCCACCAGCCAGCTGGCCAGATGAGGCCCCAAAGGAGCCCAGGTGAGGATGGCAATGGCAATGGGGCCTCGATGGGACGGGGCCTTGGCATCCCACTCCGCACCTGCCCCTCTTGGAGGCCATCGGGAAAGCTGAGAAGCTGGGGTGGCCAAGTGAGGTGCTGGTGGCCCCCACAGAGTCCCCCAGCTGCATCTCGGTCTTGACCTGGGCGGGGCTGGCCCCTCCAAAGGTGGACTCTGATCCTACAGGGGCAGTCCAGCCTCCTCCACCATGCAGGTGCCCACGCATCCCTGCCTCCGCAGGCAAGGGTGAAGCTGGCCCATCGCAGTGACGGCACCCAGGCCAGCCCCAAACCTGGGGTGTTGAGGAGCCCTGGTCCTTGGGGTCTGCTGTCACCACAGCTTGGAATGGGGGGTGGATGATCCCTGATGTGTCCTGTCTCAGAGGCCAGGTTCTGCCTGCTGGGCTCTCTGGCTCCATACCTTGCTTCCCTCAGAAAGCACGCGCCCGCAGGCAACCACGCACCTCCCACACCCACACATACCCACGCACGTCCCACACGTGCACACTCCACACGTGCACACCCCAGGACCATCCACAGGTGCACACTCCCATGTGCCTCCCAAACCCATGCACACCTGCACACCTTCCCCCACACATGCACACTCATGCACACAGCCACACACACACGTGCACACACCCACACATGCACATGCACACACACGTGTGCACACACACGCATGCACCCCCCCCCCCACACACACACATGCACACACCCACAAACACACGCACACACACACACACCTCCACACACACACCACACACAGACACCTGCACACACCCACCCACCTCTCCCTACACACCCACACACACTCACCCACCTCCCCACACCCAAGTACACACATCCACCTCCCCACACCCACACACCCACCTGCCTCCTCCAATACACACACACTTCCCCACACCCACACACACCCACCCACCTCCCCACACCTTTACACACACCCACCTCCCCCCCCCACACACACACCCACCTCCCCACACCCACACACACACCCCCATCTCCCCACATCTGCACACACCCATGCACATCACACATAGACAAACACACAATGCCCAAGCACACAGGGCCTCACTGCCCTTCCAGACACCCAGCCCTTACAAGCCCAGGTTCAGAAGAAACAAAGGTTTAGAGTTTGCTGCTTCCCTGAATCTCCCTCTTCTGGAGCCTCCAAGCACTCCTGAGAGCTCCTCAGACAAACTGGAGGCAAGGGGAGCCCCAGACAGTGCAGGGAGAGCCACTTCACTCTGCCCTGGAGGGAGGGGTGGGCAGCAGGGGCATCCCCTCCCCAGGGCCCGCGGAATCAGCAGGGGAGATGGGGGAACACTGGAAATTGTCCCCCATTTAGACACTTGCAGAGCTGATGCCCCAAGGTCCCCTCTTCCCACCAGCACAGCCCAGGAAGGAGCCATGACATTCAGAAGGCCCAGGGCCAGCGCAGCATGATGGGCCCGGACTTCTAGGCAGCTTCCATGGGCTGGGGTGCCCTCCTGGGACCAGCTGGCTGCCTGGACACGGACCCCCGGGATGCTCCCATGCTCAGTGATGGCAGGAAGGAAGGCAGGTGGAGTAGACAGGGCCTGTGGGAGGGCAGGACCCGGCAGGCAGCCTCGCCTGTGGCCCACGCTCAGAGGGGCCAGTTTCCAGCCTCCAGTTTGTTTCCTGGGCAGCCAGGGTGTGTGGGGGCCCGAGGGCAGCCAGAGCAGGCAAGTCCACAGCCTCTGTGTCCTCAGCCAAGACTCCATTTGTCCTCGAGACCACCAGAGGCCCAACAGCAGCCTCCCACTGACCACTCGACCGTCGACCGCAGGCTTCATCCAGACACAGGCTGTCCTGCTGCCGGTGCATGAACAGGGCAGCCAGATCCACCGATGGAAATACAGGGCACCTGTTAAGCCGTGAATTTCAGATAAATAACAGAGGCTTCTTCAGTATTTGTCTCCAACAGTGTCCCAAATATTACACGGCACACACTCACACTAAGAACAGTCACAGTTTACCTGCAATTCAGATTGAGCTGCCATCCTGCACTTTACCTGGTGACCCTAAACCACAGAGTAGAGTGACAGCTGCACAGGCCACGCCTCCCGCTCCGCTTCAAAGGCCTGTCTCAGCTCCGCACCATCCAGCGTGGCCATCTCCAGCCACCACAGCTGTTTACACTACAATCATGAAAACTGCAACAACCACGTTCCAGGGCCTCTAGAGCCGTGTGTGGCTGGGGCTCCCAGCTGGACTGGGAAGACCCAGAACGCTCCCATCACTGGAGGAAGCTTTGCTGGGCCCTGTGGGTTTGAGAAACTTCCTCCGGTTGCCTGGCCTGCACTACCAGCGGGTCTGGCTTCTCGTGCCAGGCCTTTCAACTGGGAGCTACCTATGCCCAGGGCCTGACTCACAACTGTGGCACAGGGGCATTCACCTACAAGCAGCTCTCGAGGACATGCCTGGCGGAGTGCCTCCACCCGAGTCCGGACGCCATCCTGCTCAGCCCTGGGCCCGACACACTTGTTTCGCCTTTGTTGGGGGAGCTTGCTGCAGCCAGGGGCCTGATGCGGTCCCATTGCCAGCAGAGCCCTCAGCTCCCCTCCCTGCCCTCCTCCCAGCGCCTACCCCACAGTGGAGCTACTCATCTAGCACAGCCGGATGGTCCCCACCAGCCTCAGAGCCACGGGCCTCACGGCTGAGTCCCAGCAGGGCGGGGCTCAGCAGGGGCACAGCTTGCACCCAAGAGCTCTCCAGGGCTGTCCAGCCACTGCTCCCCAGGCCCCGTTCTCCCAGATTCTCTCTCGCCACGGGGAGAGGAGGAGAGGCTGCTAGGCCTGCATGATCTCCCCTAGGAGTGGGCACTGGCCAGCTTCACCAGTGGAGTCATCATGAGGGTGCTGTCTGGGGACCTCCCTGCCCACTCCCAAGTCAAGGGCCTGGTGTGTGCAGAGGGTGCCTACTGTGTGCAGAGTGCAGAGCCCGGTGGGAGGCCAGGCTGCTGCAAGAGCCCAGGTGTGAGGTGATGAGAGCCGGGTGTAGGGGTGGCGGCAGGAAGGAAGGAGGGGCTCAGAGCTGAGTTGGAGCACCGCCAGCGTCAGGGAGGCCCAGGCCCACTCCAGTCACCCCCAGCTCAGAGCCGCCACCATGGCAGTGCTGAGCCCCCTACTCCAGCTCTTCATCCAGATCTGACGCCCCGATAGGACGCAGGCTGACCAGACTGACCATTAACCTGTGGGCCTGCACTGGGCACCAAACAGCAGGCAAAGGCCCAGCTGACCCCAGACTACTGCAAACCACCCCAGACCACCCCAAACCCCTCAGGCCACCCCACACCACTGCGGACCACCCCAGACCACCCCAGGCCACCCCACACCACTGCAGACCACCCCCAGACCCCTCTGGCCACCTCGAACCATTGCAGACCACCTCAGACATCCGCAGAGGACCCCAGACCACCCCAGACCCCTCAGGCGTGGGCCTGCCTTCAAGCCCAGGCCAAAGAAGGCTGAGGCAGGCCTGCACTGCCCGGCCACCCCAGGTCTGTCTGATGTCCTCAAGCCTCCCGCCCCCGGACTCTTCCAATTGCTTCTGGGCTTTCCTGAGGCTGGGAGCTGCCTCGGGCTGACTGAGCAGATGAGGGGTGTGACGTGGGTGCCCCGGACACGGGGGCCAATGGTAACTGCAGCAAGACGGGCTGCGGGCAGAGTCCTGCACCCTCCCAGGAGACTCATGGGGAGCCCAGCCCCACCTGTGGCCCCGCCAGCTCCACCACAGCCCTGCACCTGAGGATCTGGGGTCTGCTCCACAGAAGTTCAGTGGAGCAAAGAGGGCGTGTGAATGCAAACCCCACCATGATCCCTGTCCTTGTTTGGACTCATGCGACCAGGCGGCTCCCCTCTCAGAGGGCCCAGGGAGGAGGCTCACTCAGGACAGGCAGCAGGTGGGAGGGGAGGCAGGGAGTGAGCCAGTCGGGCCCTGGGGGTGGGGATGGGAGTGAAGAGGGCAGTGAGAGATGCAAATTGCTGCTTGGAGGGTCTGGACCCCGTGGAGAGGTGGCGAACCCTGAGGTCCCACTGAGAACTTTCCATGGTCAAAGTCACTCTTGTGGGGCACTGGAGCCGGTGCTCACCCCCCACCTTGAAATGGCCAATCCTCTCCCCTGCTGAGTTCAGCATTTCGGGTTGCTCGATAATCAGCCTGGGTAGGAATATTTACACCATGGTCATAGGAATACACTCCAAAGCAAAGCATGTGTTTTCTCCCTGAGAGCCCATGTTAATGCATCCCAGCACACCCCTGCACTGGCAGTAAATTCCTTTAATTCCCTTTTTTTTTTTTTTGAGATGGAGTTTTGCTCTTGTTGCCCAGGCTGGAATGCAATGGTACGATCTCCACTCACTGCAACCTCCGCCTCCTGGGTTCAAGTGGTTCTCTTGCCTCAGCCTCCCAAGCAGCTAGCTCAGATTACAGGCAGGCGCCACCACGCCCAGCTAATTTTTGTGTTTTTAGTATAGACGGGGTTTCTCTATGTTGGTCAGGCTGGTCTCAAACTCCCGACCTCAGGTGATCCACCCGCCTTGGCTTCCCAGAATGCTGGGATTACAGGCGTGAGCCACCGCACCTGTCTGTAAATTCCATTTTTACAGAATGACTCGGGATCAGAGCCATTCTATGAAAGGTGATGTTCCTGAAAAACAGAAATGGGCAATTCTTCCTAAGAGTTTTATGAAGGGGAAAATATTCCATTTTGTTTAAACAAGGACAAGAGATCTGACATGCCAGGGGCCTTCTGCCCCTCTGCGGATGGTACAGGAGACCAGGCGCTCCATGAAAGTCTCCCACGAGGCCTCCAGCCTCAGGCAGATCCCTACTACCTGTCACTGTCACTGCTCAAGGTGGCGCCCGCTGGCTCCCCTGGATGGGACTAAGGAAAGCACATTCCATTGGGCAATCTCTGAACAGAAGCATCTTAATAGGAAATTCACCTTAAAAGGTGACAGGTGTCCTCCCAGGCCTGCTTCTGCAAGACAGAGCATGTCGAGGGAAGGGAAACATGTCTAATCCCCAAGGCTTCCTGTGGGACTTTGCAGAGGAGATGGTCACAGCTCATGACCCAGCCTGCAACTCCCACCTCCCACACCCTCAGCCCGGGGGACTGGCGCCCCCACCCTGCTCTGGCTTGGTGGTTTGTAGGGGGTGGCACAGGGCCACGGCCATCTGCACCTATGGACTGTGAGAGGAAGGGAAGGGGCACTGGCTTGGCCGCAGGCTTCCCCTGGCCCCACTGTCATCTTTGAGAGGCTCTGTGAGACTCCCAAGAGTCAGGTGGGGAAACTGAGTCCCAGGGCTCAAGGGCATATGCTACGTGCAGGGAAACTGCAAAAGAGCCACCGCCCAGCCTTGCTTATCCTCAGAAGGTGGCAACACAAGCCACTGACGTCCCTAACAAAGTGCCACGTGCCAGAAGGTGTGTGTCTATGGGGGTGAGGACGTGGGGTCAGAGGGAGCCTGGCCTTTTCTTGGAGTGCCCCTGTTCTCGCCTCTCCCCCAGCGTCCCCAGGTGCAGCCTCCGCTGGTCCTTCAGAGGGTCGTGCCTGTGGTGCCTGTGGTGCCTGCGGTGTCTGTGGTGTGTGGTGTGTGGTGCCTGCCCCTCTGTCAGGGGTGGGGCCAGATGCTGCGTGTCCAGGGCAGGCTCCCTCTCCCCCTGAACATGCCTGGCTGAGGGGCACCACTGCAAATGTCATTATTACCAGGAGCCGTTTATAGGGTGCACTTTGTCCACGTGCAGGGTTTACAGCCCCTTTTATTCCTCATAAAACGGGAGGGGAGCAATGCCCCAGCGTGTGGGGGCCAGAGCCTGGCTGCACCCGCTGGAGAGCAGCGAGAGGCTGGCGCGATGTAGGCCCCTTTGCCACGCCACCCTGGTAGGCTCTGATCTGAGGAGACCTGGGCAAAGGGGATGGACTGTGGAAGGGCCCCTCTGGAGGCCTGGGTGCAGGATGACCAAGGGTCCCAAAGAGCCCGCTATGCTTGGGTTTTCTAAAGCAGAGGTGAGGGATGGCAGGGTCCCTCTGGGGGTCTCAGTGCAGGATGACCAGGAGCCCCAAAAAGCCCGATGTGCTTGGGTTTTCTGGAGCCGAGGTAAGGGGGAGGTGTTGAGGGGCTGGGGCAGTGAGTCTGGGCTGTGTCCTTGATGGGTCCCCTCTTCCAAGCTCCTTTCCCAGCACATGAATGCTCCACGCTGCCCAGGCCTGCCATTTCTCGGATGCCTGCCCCCACGCCGCTGTGCCTCTCCTCCCCCACCTCCCCCTCCTTGCCCATCTCACCTCTCTCAGGTGTGTGACACCAGCCCCTCCCCCCTCAGGCCTTCTGCACCCCCACTAGCCTGCACCCCAGATCCAAGTGGGGGCCTAACCCACCTCCAAGCCCCTCTCTTCAGCCCTGTTGGGAGCCTCTGACGCTTGGAACAGCCTCAGCTGCCTACTCAGAAATCAGCATCCTGTGCCCCTACTCAGCCCGAGGCGGGTGCAGCCTCCCCTCTTTGAGCCCTGGTCTGCCAGGCGAGGGGTGCTGGAGCAGGCAGGTCTGGGACCAGGGGCAGCAAAACTGCCAGGGGCTCACCCTCCACCCTCAGAGCTTCGAATGGGAGGGCAGCCCTGGCCCAGACACCCTGGTGAGGACCCTGGCCTTGGCTCACCCTGGGGCTCCTTCACAGTGCTCCCCCACCCCGGCTCCCCAGAATGGAGTCCAAACTTCTCTCCTATCTGGCCTCTCTTGCTTCTTTGGATTCCGGTGGCCATGAGGGGAGTGGAGGTTGGGGGTTCCTGGGCAACCTCTCCTGAAGCACAGGAGGCAGGGGCTTCACCCAGGCAGCTGGCTGAGGCCTAGACACCCCAGGGGCTGCTGTGGCCCCTGGTATGGACTTCGGTTACCTGGGGAGGCCAAGCCAGCATGCTTCTGGGGGTCTGTGCTCGGTGCCCCCTGCGAATTAGCGCTATCTCAAAGCAGGTGCCCCAGCACACTGAGGGAGCAAGGGAATGTCTCTAACACTGCTGGAGGGCGGGGGGCCCTGCCAGAGCCCAGGGAGGGATGCACCGGCCCACGGCAGCCAGGGCACCCCCTCCATGCGCATGCCCCCGCCTGGCTCCCCTTCCTCCTCAGCGCTTCACCTGGTCCAGGAGAAGAGGGCAGAAGACACCCCTAGACCGCACGGGGGTATGGGCAGGGAAGGGAAGCGGCTCTCAGTGGAGACTGCCTTGTAACCCAGGAGGCAAGGAGAGAGGACTGCCCTCCCAGGGGCAGCAAACAGGCACTGGGTGGAATGGGGTGCCCAAGCCTAATCATCTGCCATGGCACTGTCCAAGAATGCCCAGATCACTGAATGCACAGCATGGAGAAGGGATGAATCAGGGGTCACTTGGTGGGGGCTGCTGGTGTGGGCCATACTCCCCAAACTCCAGGCAGCACAGAGGTCACCAGGTCTCCAGGGCTGTCCCTCCAGGGCCTTTACAGATCCTGAGTCCTGACTCCTCACATACACAGCATGGGCCTGGGAGTTGGAGTCCAGGCACCCCAGGCCCAGGGCCCTGCATCTTCCCTCCCCAGCCAGACTCACAGCACCAGCCAGATTCACAGCACCAGCCCTTGGGCCACGGGGGCGGCAGGCCCAGCTTCAGAGGTACAGTGGCTGTCCCGGCCTCTGGTCCGTCTCGTTGGGGCAGGGGCTGCCTCTCCCCACAGACCAGGGCCTCCCTTGGGGTGGGTGCTGCCTCACAAGGGAGCCTCAGGTGGGGGTGGGTGTGGCCGAGTCTTTAGTGTCTGCCCAGAGGCACCCAGCAGGCAGCTGACCTCCTAGACCAAAGATTCCTTCCTGGAGGCCGAGGCGCTGCCTCCCCCACCACGTGGAAAGTTGGCCCTGATCAATTAGACCGTGCGCTAAATAAATCACTCAAGGGGCTTAGAGCTGTGTTTTTGCAGCGGCTGCAATAATAATATTAATAACAATGCCCCTCAGAAACCGGCCAAGGCTGGAGTCTTGGGTGGGGAGGGGCCGGGTGCCATGCTGGCGTCCCTGGGTCTCTCCCCAGCCCCCTGCCCACCCACCAGGGCCCCGCCACCCGGTCCACAGCCTGGCCCTGTCTCCTGGCTCAGGGCGTCCGGGGCGTCTCCTACCCGGGGCCTTCTGGCCATGGCGGGGCCGTGTTGGGACCTGGAACCCACCCCACACCAGCACGCATGCAGGGGAGGCTGGGGAAGCCCGGAGGACCCCCAGAGATACCCTGACCAGAGTGGACAGGAAGAGGATGCAGGGCAGGGGGCAGGGTTGAGAGCACGGGGAGAACAGAAGAGAAAAGGAGAGTTGGAGAGAAAGAGGGGGTGCAGGGCAGGTGGAGTAGGGGACGAGGGTCTGGGCGCAGGTTCGGCCCTTGACTTCTCCAGGGCACCTCCTCCCACCTGGCATGGAAACAGAGTGCCCATCTCATGGGGACCTGCCCTGGAGGTCCACGCACTCTGTGTAACTGTGGGGGTCCCCAGTGGGCATTGGCCCAGCTCTGCTTCTGGGATGAGGTTGAGTGAGCAGATGGGGGTCCCTGCAAGGTCCAGGGCCAGGGCAGAGACACAGAAACAGAGGGAGATGGGTCTCCATTGTCGCCCAGGCCCCTTGACAGACCGCCCCGCCATCCAGAGCCTGTGGATTGCTGAGCAGGAGCTGCCCCCGCATCCCACAGTGGGAGCGGAGGGTCGGCCAGCACAGGCAACGGAGAGGAGCTGGCCTGGCCCCTCCATCCTCCTTCGGTGCGGGGCTGAGGAGGCGTCTGGCTGGTCAGGCTGCTGGACACCCAAGGCTCGAGAGGAAGCCATGGCTTTGGAGGGTGGCATTAGCACAGAGGGGAGCCAGCGGCCCACAGGCATCCCGCACACCCAGCGCCACAGTGGCAGCAGGCCTGCCCTGAGGGCTGGTTCTGGGATGGGCAGAAGTGGAGCCCTCTCTCCTGTGGAGCCGCAGGAGAGAAAGGCAGGTGTGCCCTCCCGGCCCAGGCCTCTCCCACCTGAAGGTCCAGAGAGGAGGCAGCCCCCGGAAGGCTGCACAGGCGGGGCTTACAGACAGGGCTCGGGGACCAAGGTGTGGGCCCCAGGGACAGCGGGCAGCAGGGAGGGAAGAGGGGGAAGAGGGGGCTTCCACTGCAGGCCAGCTGAGGGAGATGGCCCCTCGCTGGACGAAGGGCAGTTCTAGGGGGCCTCACTCCCGCCTGAGCCTGGAGATCCCAGCCCTGCGGGAGGGGCATTGCCCAGGCCCACCCCTCAGCAGTCGCTGATGCTTTGAGAGAGGGTGCCCTGGCTGCGGTTTGGGGAGGCATGTTAAAACATCAAAGACTTTTGAGTTCAAAGATGTCAGAGGGCAAAGGTCGCCAGCCCCGGCTGCCCTCTGTTTAACCTCAGCCCCAAAAGGGAAAAGGGAACCAGAGGGGGAGTGGCTCTGTCCCTGGCCCCATCCCCGGCCCCTCTCTCTCCTCTGATCCTTCTTCCTGGCTCTCTGCAGACAGGGAGAGTGAGAGGGCCCCAGTGTGGCTTCAGCCTCCGCACAGGCCCTCTCTCCCCTCCCCTTTTTTTGCAAAAGCAATGGAAAACAAACACGCTCCCCTGCCCCCCCAACTCCCCACCTCCCATCCCCAAAATCAACCCAAGAACTCCGCCAGCCTGCTCAGCGCAGCAGGAAAACCGGAGTGGTTGCCTGCGACCCAGAGCGCGACGCGAAAAATAAATTCCTTGTTTTATGGTGGGAGGGGAAGGTGGGGGAGGAGAAGGAGACAGAGAGAGAGAAAAATAATTTTTATTATTTTCTGTTATCATTTTCCTAGGGCTGTTTTGCCTGGGCACCACAGTCAGCTCTAGCCCAAGGCCCACCCCTGGGCCTAGGGCAGAAAAGGGCTGGAAGAGGTGGAGGAGGGGCCAAAGGAGGAGGAGGAGGAGGAGGAGGAGGAGGAGGAGGAGGAGGCGAGGAGTGTAATTGAAGCTGGCTGTTGGCCCAACCACCAACTTAAAACAATAAAGCCAGAGGAAGTCCTGCAGGACAGAGAAACAGAGCAAGGGGGTGGGTGGCCAGCGGGGCAGGATGGAGAGGCCAGGGTCGCCCTTGGGACCCAGCTTTCCTTGTAGGGAGGAGGCCCCGTGTCCCAGAGGGCACAGGGAGCTGAGGGCTTTGGGTAACAGAGAGCAGGGGCGGTCAGTGGCATGGGTGGGGGTTTAGGCTGAGTGAGCAACCTGGGGGCTTGCAGGCCAGGGAGTCAGCCCAGCAAACAGCCCTAAAGTGGGGCTCCTGGGAACAGGGGGATGTACTCTTTGGGTGCCCGGGGTGGCTCCAGAACTGGCTGGGGTGGTTGGTCCAGGGGTCCCATGGCCTGGGCCTCCTCCCCTGGTACTAGGGCCATGGATGCTGATGGGTAGGGATGGAGGGGGCCCTTCTAAAGAGGGCTGGCTCCCACGGGCCCTCAGGCCAGGGTGCACTGCCCGCTTTCCAGGCCACCCTTGTAGGGCTGGGAGGCCCAGAAGGAGGGCAGCAGCCCTCTCCCCAGCCCGCCACCCACCATGCCAGACGCCCTCGAGAGGATGGGTCCATGCCAGAGCCCCTGCCACGCAGGACCCCAGAGCCGCGCCTGTGTTGCACAGGGCGGGTGCTGCAGCACCTTCCGTGGGGCTGCACAGCTGGAGTCAGTGGAGTTTGTGGCCAGACCCCAAGGAAGTCCTTCCCAGAGCATCCAGGTGCACAGGACAGGAACCTGGCTCCCTGTGTGGGCAGAGGCCTCATGCATCCTGGAAGCCCAGGGCCCCGGCTACCCCATCTCCATCAGCCCACAGATGCCTTCCCAGGCAGGGCTGGGCTTCCAGCCCCATCAGGGAGACTCTGGCAGAGCTAATGCTTCCCAGGCCAGGCTCCCCAGGGGACAAAGCGGGCAGGGCTCACGCCCACGTCCCCAGCCTGTCCTCCGTGTGCTGCTCCCCTCCTGGGCCTTAGGGTCCTTGTTCCCACGACAGAGGGCCAGGCCCCTCTGAGGACCTCGGGCTCTGGAGACGGCACCTGTTCACGCCCAGCTAGAGCCACAGCAGGCGACTTGGTGAAGGGCTCCCAGGGCATCCAGCACCCAAGAGCAGGGAGGGGCCTGAGAGGCCGGGGGGCAATCTTGATTACCCCCAAAGCGAGGCTCAGTGGGACCCCCTTTGGAGGTCAGGGGTGCCCACGGAGTGGCCAGTCCTGGGAAAAGGGGCATTTTCAACTGGCTGACAAGGAGGGGTGGGAGGCTGGGGGAAACAGGGCAGGCGGGCCAGAGGTGGTGGGAAACAGAGCGGGAGGTGACAAGTTCAGTCTTCTTGGACTGCTGTCAGAAAGTACCATAGCGTGAGAGAGAGAGTCCGAGGTCAAGGTGCCGTGGGGCGGGTTCCTCCTGAGGCCTTTTTCCTGGGCTTGCAGATGCCGCCATCTCCCTGTGTCCTCACGTGGCTGTTGCCCTGTCAGCGTCTGTGCTCTGATCTCCGCTTATAAAAACACCAGTCGGATGGGCTCAGGGTCATCCTAATGATTCCATCTTAACTTGGTACCTCCTTAAAGACCCACTCCAGACAGGCCCATTCTGAGGTTGTGGGGGTCAGGACTTCCGTGCCTAGCCTGGGCAGAGACACGATGCAGCCCTTAGCAGTCCGTGCTCCCAGAAGCCTCGCCGTGGGGCCAGGAGAAGGCCGGGCAGGCACAGGCGAAGGGAACACCGACCATCTGCAAGTTGCTGGGAAGAAGGGTGGGAGGGGAGAAGGGTCCGGGGAGCATGGCTCTGGGCAGCCAGGCCGCCTACCCCACGGGTCCTGGAAACAGCAGCCCAGAGCCCAAGTGTACGAGGCCACAAGGACTCGGAGGGAGGCTGTGGGTGAGGGCACGGGTGGCCCCCAAGAGTGAGGTCCAGAAAGGCACAGGGGGCCCAGGGGCCTCGCTGGGAAGGCAGAGGCGGCCTCCCCTTAGCCAGGGATGGTGCAGGTGCAGTCGGGCTGAGCAGTTGGAAGCCACGGCGTGGGAAATGGCCCGGCCAGAGCCGGATGTGAGAGGGGACCCAGGAGAGGCTGCACGTGCAGAGACGTGGCCCATCCACCCGGATCCTGCTGGCCTCGGGGGATCCAGACCCCTGACTCACAGTCACGCCACAGGCCAGGTGGGGACCCGCCTGGGGAAGAGACAGGAACTGGGGAGCTGCCTCCAGGTTTCCGAGCGTGCGCGGACGGATGGGTTCCCGGCGGCCGGCTCCGGGCTTCAGGTCTCCCTGCCTCCCCTAATTGTCCCCGCATGAGGCACAGAGGAGGGAAGTGAGTTAAAGCAGAAGTTTCCTCCAAGAAAGCTCATCAGAAAAGCCCAGATGGAAAAATCCGCCTCCATGGAGCCCTTGGAATTGGAAGTGATTTCTTTCTGGAAATATGTACCCTGAGGGGTGAGGGAAAGGACAGGGCCTGCACGTTCGTCAAGACGGAGACTGTTGGCTCCACACACCGTGAGCCCCCTCCCCAGGGCTGCCTTAACCACTTCCTTCACCCCCTCTCGCATCCCCCCATGGGGAGGGTCCTGCCAGCCGGTCCGGGTCAAGGTCCATGGTCCAAAGTAGGGACGCAGCCTCTGCCTGTGAACGAGCTCCTCCCCAGACCAGCAGGGCCACAAAGGCTGGGATCTTCCACCCTCAGGGTCCTCCCCACAGCCACCCTCCCTCTGCCAGACCAACAGGGTCACACAGGCCGGGACCTTCCTCCCACAGCCACCCTCCCTCTACCAGCCTGCACCTGCCACACCCCATCTACATGGAGGAGAAGTCTCCCTGAGTTTAATCTGAATGCACGCCATGTGTGCCGGCAGCATGAAGCATTGGAAAGCACTTAAATGTGGCTCTGCTCCCACCCCTATTTATGGACAGAGACACTGGGGAAGGGAGTGAGGAAATGATTTGTCCCCGAGGCAGCGCGTGTGTTAGGACAGGGCAGGCGCTCCTATGTGGAGAGGTGCCCCCTTCCCTCCTGCCCCCCGTGTGGTCCTCCCTCACTGTACTTGCCCCAAGATGCCGGGATGCAGCTGGCATGCATGCATCTATGCACAGTCACCATTCCAGGAGGGTGGTCCAAGTATGGTGCGGGCAGGGTCTCCTCCAGGCGACTGGGGACCCAGGCTCCTGCAGCCTTGTGGCTCTGCACTCCTGAAGCTGCTGGGGATAGAAGAAAGAGAACACAGAGGATCCTTCTGGAGACTGTTATAGACCAGACCTGAGAACAATGCAATCACTTCTGCTCCCAGTGAGTGGGCCAGGCTCCATGCACAGGGCCGGAGGACATGTGCAGAGAAAGCAGTCCTCACTGGCCGTCACTGGCCCTGGCAGCAGCACCCACCTCCCACCTCCAAGCCCTTGTCCTCGTCTCTCTGCCAGCCCTGCTCCTGTCACCATGATGATGGCCTTTTCAGGCAGGGCTGGCCCCACTAGGGGCTTATGAATGCTCTCGGCCCATCACTGGGTGCCCCTATAGGCTGGGCTCCAAGTTCTGGGACAGGGCCCAGCTCTGCTGCTGGGGACAGAAGAGGTCCAAAGAAGACAGTCTCCATGCTCAGGGAGCTTCTGGGCTGGGTGGGAAAAAGGGTTCCACTGGGAGCAGTTGGGTGCCAAGTGCAGCCACTCCCCAGAGCCTGGTGAGCAGGAGGCAGCCCCACCGCAGGGGGCCATGTTGACGCAGTCCCTGGGACTCTGAGGGCAGCCTTGGTGGCCAGCCTGAACCATGTGCAGTGGACACTGGGCAGAAAGGGACCTCGTGGTAAAGACCAGATGAGCAGCCTGGCACAGACAGCAGGAAGGGCCACAGAGACAAATGCCCCATTTCCTGGCCAGCCCCACGCGGGAAGGTGCACGTGGGGAGGGAGGGAGGCAGGAGAGGCAGCCGCACAGCCCAGCCGCGGGTGACTGTGGACCTTGCCCCGGCCTTTCCACCCCCAAACCCCCCAATGTGCAGCCTCAGCCTTCAGGAATGTCCTGTCCATGGCTCAAGCTGCCAAGGGGAATGGACAGGGCCCAGGAGCGGGGGCCCAGGCAGGTGGCCGGCGGCTCTGACACTTTCCTGGCTGAGGTCTGCGTCCCCCGCGGACGTTGCTGGGGCGGTGTGGTGGGCTCCAGCGTCTGGGGGTGTGGGATAGTTTCCAGGCCCCAGCCCATCTGCTCAGGCTCCCACTTGGAGGGCCTGTGTTGTTGAGATGTCTGAAATATTTGTTTTCTAAAGGATTAGCTTCCAGATGATTCTGGAAGGGGCCAGGAACGATTGGCGTGGAGGGAGGAAGGAGGCCCTCGCTCCCTCTTGAATCTGGACCAGGAAGGCGTCCTCTGTGCTTTGAAAAGCCCAGGCCACGTCCTCCTTTCTCTAAGCCTTAGTCAGTCCACTTGCTCATCCACTGATCCTTTCATTTATCCAACAAATATCCCTTGAGCTCCTGCTATGAACCAGACCCACGGCCAGGGGCTTAAAACCCCACCTGGTCAGATAGCCCTTCCTGGCCAAGCAGGGAGAAAGGGGCTCTCCTCCGGGGGGCACGTCCTGCCCAGGCCCTGGCCCTGGCCTTCACGAAGCCACTCCGACATGTACACCCCTCCCACGTGGTGCCTGTTCTCTGGGACCACACTGTTAGCCCCAGACAAAGTCTGGGCCACTTGTCCCCTCTGTCCACATCCCTCTACTCACGACCCCTAGGAGCCTGGAGAGGAAGAGGAGGGCCAGCCATCTTTCCTACCAAGAGACTTCTCCAGCCTTCCTGGCTCGGACCCCGCTGGCGTTGGCGTGCTGAGAGATTCAGGATAGTGGCCGCTCCTGTGGGTGGAGGATGGGGGTCCCGGGGAAGAAGATGGCCCGAACCAGCCGGGCTGGGGCCTGTCCACGGGTGGGAGGAAGAGGACCTGAAGACAGCATGGCTTGTCTTTGACGGGGGAGGGTCTGGCTCTGAGGGACTGTGAGTGTTTTGGGAGAGACGAGAAGGGAGCCCTGGAGAGGGTGTCCTGGGGCCACCTTGCTGATGTCAGCGTGAACCTAAGGAAGCAGGGGTAGGAAAGTGGAGAGACAGGAGGACTTCAGAGTCAGGAGGGGGAGAAGTCCCCTGAAGAGAGTCTGTAAGGACTGTTAGCACAGAGAATGAGAGAAGGAGAGAGAGAGAGAGAGACAGAGATCCCAAAGAGAAGACCAGCAGGCAGAAAACAAGGCTGGAAGGGACAGAGGCCCAGGGACACTGCATTCCCAGCTTGGAAGCAGCAACTGTGTCCAGCCCAACAGACACCTCACAAACCAATGGGGTCCTTGAGTGAGAACACAGGGCTCATGGCAGAAGGTGACAGTCTTCACCCCAAAAGGAATAGCTGGATCCACAGGCCCTGGATGGCCGGCAGCAGGGGCACCAGGCCAAGATGTGCTGGTGGCGGAGGCCGGCAGGGACCGGGTGGGGAGGAGGGCTATAGGGTCAGCAGAGGCTGGGGAGAGGGCTGCGGGGTTGACAGCAGAGAGGCCAGGAGCCAGCTGTGTGTTGCCAAGATGGCAAGTCACTGACACCATGCACAACATCCTCAATGTGAGTGACAGCCAGGACCGGCCCCATTAAAACTCCAGGCCTCCAAAGACAGGCCAAGGCCCTCAGACACACCCAGAGGTCCAGGGGCACAGGCAGGCACAGGCTGGGTGTCAGCGGGCACAGGATGAGCTACAGCTGCTCCAGAGGAACCCCCCAGAGCCTCCCAAGTGTGTATTCTGGGGCCCACCACGGCAGGCTGCCTCATCCTGCCCCTTTCCAACTCTGAACTCTGAGCAGCTAAGAGCTCGCCAGGCTGTGCCCCACACCGTGAGCTCAGGCCAGATGGGAAACCCCACAGCAGGCCCAGCCCACACCATGCACAACGTCCTCAACATGGGTGACAGCCAGGACCGGCCTCACTGAAACTCCACACCTGGATTTTCCCCAGGACTGTCTCTCTTCTACCTGCCCTGGAGGTGAGGCCCAACCCCGTCTCCTTTCCCTTGGCCAGCCGGTGAGGAGTTGCGTGAACGCTGGCTCCCCTGCTATTTTGTGGCTGATTCCCAGGGGAACTCTCCGGCACAGAAAAGTGAGGCTCAGAGAAGTGGAGGGGCTTGGGCTTCTCATCAGTCCTTGCTGCATGAGCAACTACTCCCAAGCCAGTGACTTAAAAGAGCCATGACGTGAGCTCTCACAGCTCTGCAAGCCAGGATTCGGGGCAGAGCTTAGCTGGGTACATCTTCTGCCTGTGGGTGACCAGCCAGGCTCTGCCATGCGGCTGCTGTCCGCCGGAAGCTGGGCTCAGCTGGTCGGTCCAAGTAGCCTTGGCCTCCGAATCTGGCACTCTGGTGCCCTTTCTGGGAACTCTCTCCACATGGCTAGCTTGGGCTTCCTCACAGCATGGCAGTCTCATGACAGCGAGAGCCGTACGTGGCTTTTCTTGGGGGAAAAAATCCTAAGGCTTCTTAACAGTCAGCTTTGCAGTCCCAGAACAACACCCCACTGCATTTTATTAGTCAAACACACCCAGATTTCAGGGGAGGGGAAATAGATCCATCCTCCTGGCGTGAGCAGGGGTGAGGCTTCCTTGCAAAAGAGCACGGAGTGGGGAAAGGACTGTTACCGCATCCCTGTAAATGGCGTGCACGGGTGCCGCAGAGGCAGCTGCGGCTGGGTTAGTGCACCGAAGTCAGGGAAATGGAAGCAGACAGAGTCATGGGTCAAACCGTCAGCCCCGTGACATTTCGCTCCATTCCTTCTTGGGCTGAACATCTTATTTTGCTCCATTTTGTGATCCCTGAGATGAAGTGGCTCTGTCAGGATTCAATCAGAGAAGCACAGCCTCCTCACGGTCAAAGGGCAGGGGCTTTGTTGAAAGGGATCGGACCTTCTGCCGAGATGGAGCTCCAGGCTGTCTGGGAGACGCTACTGCCCGGCTCTAGGGCTGGGCCTGAAGCCAGCAGGACAGGTCAGGAAAGAAGATGGGCAGGAAGTGGGAGGGGGCAAGGGCCACCTGGACTTCGTGAGGCCACACATGAACCCATGTGGACAGTCCAGAGCCTACATCTGTCTCTTACCACTTTGTGCTGCATTGAATCATGTTCCCCGGAAATTCATGTCCACCCAGGACCTGTGAGTGGGGCCTTCTGTGGACAAGGGCTTTTGTGGGTGCAACCAAATAACGACAAAGTCACACACTGAATTGAGGTGCGGGGAAGCATCCGTTCAATGAGTGTTGTCCTTATAACAAGAGGGAAATTTGCACACAGAGACAGACACACAGTGGAGGAGGCGTGTGAAGACAGAGGCAGAGACTGGAGCAATGCAGCCACACACCACAGGACACCTGGAGCCCCCAGATGCCAGAAGGGGCAAGGAGGGGCCACCCTAGGGCCTTGCGAAAGATGGTCCTGCCCTCCCCTGGGTGGTGAACCTCTGGGCTCCAGAGCTGTGAGACAGTCCATTCCTATGGTTAAAGCCACCCAGTCTGTGATCACTTTGTCACAGCAGCCCCAGGAATAAACCCCTCCAATCCCAAAACACAAGGGAACAAGCACCCCTCACCAGGGGGCCACAGACACCCGTGACCCAGGACTCAGAGGAGCTGCAGGCTTGGGGCCCGGGGCCAGCAAGCTGAGCCACGGATGGTGACACCAGGCATGTGCAGCAGCAGCACCCAGGCAGCACCCCCAGCAGATGCGAACGTGGTGGCTGCTTCCACCCACTGGTCACGTTGCAGCCAGGTGAGTCTGCCAGGGCTGCCAAGACAAAGCGCCACGGACTGGGAGGATTAAATGAGGGAAATATATCCTCTCCCAGTCCTGGAGGCTGGAGTCCGAGATCAGGGCTGCTGCAGGGCTGGGTCCTCCAAGGCCTCTCTCCCTGGCTTATAGATGCTGCCTTCTCCACGTGCACTCACAGGGTCATCCCTCCGTGTGTGTCTGTGTCCTCCTCTCCTCTTCCTATAAGGACACAGTCCTATGAGACTGTGCTCACCTCTGCTCACATCAAGAGAACGGTCCTGTGTCTCCTCTCGGGACCTCATCTTGGTGCCTCCCCCTTGGTTACCCCACGGTCAGGACTCAGCCACCAGCGTGAGCCCACACACCGGTTCTGGAGTGGTGGGCACAGGTGAGAGGGAGGTACAGCTGCCACAGCCAGGAAACCCCAGGATGGTCCTGAATGGGCCCGGAGCTGGCTTTTCTCTGTCAGAGGGTCATGAGGGTGAAGATCACCAGCTCCCAAGGTCAGGGCCTAGCCTCCTTCCATCTCACTGCTCCGGCCTCCTCAGTTCCTCATGGAGTCTGTTTAGTGCCTCTCCAGAAAAGACAAGTTGAAGCCCTGACCACCAGCATCTCAGAGCACAAACTCATTTGGAAATAGGGTCATTATAGACGCAGTTGATCAGGTCAGACTGCAGTAGGGCAGGCCCTGAATCAAACATCATGGTGTCCTCACAGGTAAAGGAGAGGCACGAGAGAGCAGCGCTGCATAAGGCGCAGGGTGAGAGCATCCTGGAAGATGGACATGGCTGGGGTGACAGGTCTGGGAGCCGGGGAACACTGGGAAAGTCGGCCAGCACTGGAGCCTCCCTTAGAGCTTGAAGAAGGAGCCAGCCCTGACCACCCCTGACTCTGGCCTTCTAGCATCGAAACAGGGAGAGACGCATTCCATGTGGTTGTTCCAATCAGCCCAGTTTCTGGGACTTCCTTATGGCAGCCTCAGGGAACTGGCAAAGCCCAAATGGGCTATCCCATTACTTATATCTGGGTAGGTCCCAGCCACAGGGGAGAGAGAAGAGAAAGCCCCTCTATCTAATGACATGCTGTACCCATGTCCCACCCAGGTGACGCACCGTACTTGTGTCCCACCCGGGTGACGCGCCGTACCCGTGTCCCACCCAGGTGATGTGCCGTACCCTTGTCCCACTCCCCGGGTGATGCGCCGTACCCGTGTCCCTATCCAGGTGACGTGCTGTACCCGTGTCCCATCCAGGTGATGTGCTGTACCCATGTCCCACCCAGGTGACACACTGTACCCATGTTCCACCCAGGTGACACGCCGTACCCATGTCCCATCCAGGTGACATGCTGTGCCATGTCCCACCCAGGTGACACGCTATACCCATGTCCCTATCCGGGTGACACACAGTACCCATGTCCCACCCAGGTGACGTGCTGTACCCATGTCCCTATCTAGGTGATGCACTGTACCCATGTCCCTATCCAGGTGACGTGCTGTACCCCTGTCCCACCCAGGTGACGTGCTGTACCCATGTCCCACCCAGGTGACATGCTGTACCCATGTCCCATTCAGGTGACATGCTGTGCCATGTCCCACCCAGGTGACACGCTATACCCATGTCCCTATCCGGGTGACACGCTGTACCATGTCCCTATCCGGGTGACACACAGTACCCATGTCCCACCCAGGTGACGTGCTGTACCCATGTCCCTATCCAGGTGACTCGCTGTACCCATGTCCCTATCCAGGTGACACACTGTACCCATGTCCCTATCTGGGTGACAACACTGTGCCATGTCCCTATCCAGGTGACACACAGTGCTCATGTCTCTATCTAGATGACAGCACCGTGCCCACATCTTCATCCTGGTGACAGCACTGTGCCCACGTCCTGTCTTGGTGACATCACTGTGGTTATATACCTGTCCAAGTGACATCACTGTGCCCACATCTGCCTCCAGCTGACAGCGCTGTGCCTACATCCCCACCCAAGTGCTCTGGGCACCTTGGCTGGGGCCCTGGCCACTTTCATGTTGGTGCCAACCTGTGTGTGGATCATAGCACCCAGGCACTCACCATTACCATGGTCAGCACAGACCAGATCCGACCCCAGTAGTCCTCAAAACTAGATCCCCTGCCGGGTGTGGTGGCTCACGTCTGTAATCCCAGCACTTTGGGAGGCTGAGGCGGGCGGATCATGAGGTCAGGAGATCGAGACCATCCTGGCTAACATGGTGAAACCCCATCTCTACTAAAAATACAAAAAATTAGCCAGGCGAGGTGGCGGGCGCCTGTAGTCCCAGCTACTTGGGAGGCTGAGGCAGGAGAATGGTGTGAACCCAGGAGGCGGAGCCTGCAGTGAGCTGAGATCGCGCCACTGCATTCCAGCCTGGGGGACAGAGCAAGACTCTGCTTCAAAAAAAACAAAAAAAGAAAGAAAAGAAAAAACTAGGTCCCCAGCAGTCGCTTCACCAGCAAGACCATTCTTAGCAGGTGCGCCTGGAAGCAGAACCTCCGCAGCTCCTGGTCTGTCCTATACATATGCAAATGCCCCATTAGAAAGCAAATAGCTCGAGGTGTTTGCCTGCTCCCAGGCAAAATCTCCCAAATCTTCCTCTGGGAATCAGTGAACAGAAGAGATGTCCATCACCCCCAGGAGAGTGGTATCTGAACCCGTCTAACCGCCCAACAGGTTCTCCCTGCCGCCCGTCTGGACAGAGCTGCTTTATCACGACAGGGGAATTGCAATAAAGTTTAATTCACACAGTCGGCCATGCAGGAGACCGGAGTTTTATTATTACTCAAATCAGTCTCCCAGAAAATTTGGGGATCAAAGTTTTTAAGGATCATTTGGTGGGTAGGGGGCCAGTCAATAGGGAGTGCTGATTGGTTGAGTCAGAGATGAAATCATGGGGAGTCAAAGCCATCTTTTTGTGCTGAGTCAGTTGCTGGGTGGGGGCCACAAGACCAGATGAGCCAGTTTATCAATCTGGGTGGTGCCAGCTGATCCACCCAGTACAGGGTCTGCAAAATATCTCTAGCACTGATCTTAGGTTCTACAACAGTGATGTGATCCTAGGAGCAATTTGAGGAGGTTAAAAATCTTTCAGCCTCCAGATGCGTGACTCCATGACTCCTAAACCATAATTTCTAATTGGTGGCTAATTTGTTAGTCTTGAAAGTCTAGTCCCCAGGCAGGAAGAGGGTTTGTCCTGAGAAAGGGCTGTTATCGTCTTTGTTTCAAAGTTAAACTACAAACTAAGTTATTCCCAAAGTTAGTCCAGCCTGCATCCAGAAATGAACAAGGAGGCAAGATAGAGTTGGTTACATCAGGTCTCTTCCATTGTCATTATTTTCTGTTATAATTTTTTTTTTTTGAGACAGAGTTTCGCTCTCGTCATCCAGACTGGAGTCCAATGGCTTGATCTTGGCTCACTGCAACCTCCACCTCCGGAGTTCAAGTGATTCTCCTGCCTCAGCCTCCCAAGCAGCTGGGATTACAGGCGCCCACCACCATGCCCAGCTAATTTTTGTATTTTTAGTTGAGATGGGATTTCGTCAGGTTGGCCAGGTTGGTCTCGAACTCCTGACAGGTGATCAACCCACCTCGGCCTCCCAAACTGCTGGGATTACAGGCAAGAGCCACCACCGCCGGCCGATTTTCTGTTATAATTTTTGCAAAGGCGGTTTCACCAGGAGAACCAAGCATTAATGCACTGTGGCTGATGGGTAGTAGAGCGGCATTTCCCAATGGGAGAACCCTGGGGCTGTCTAGGAGCCCATGCATGGCTGGGAGCCTAATCCCAGAGACACCACCGATGACAGCTCCCATAGCACGTAGGACAGTGGATACTTAGAGGCAAAGAGAAATCTCTGTGTTCTGCAGTGGTCATGACTTGGACCCCAAAGAACTTGAGCCCAAGGTCCAGAGGGAGACCCTCCCCACAGGGCCTCCAGCAGGAACAGGGATCATGGGAGCCTGCCAAGCATAGCGCACAGGTATTTCTGGAGGCTTCCCATTCAGTCTTGGATGCCAACCTCACCAAGGGCGGCCCATCTCACTGACCTCACCAAGGGAGGCCTGCCTCGCCGCCCCGCTGGCGCGGAATCGGCTGTAGGTGTGGAATCAGAAGTGGCCGCGCGGCGGCAGTGCAGACTCACACATCACAGCCCGAGCACGCCTGGCTGGGGTTCGCCCACAGAAATGTCCCAGGTCTCCCAGGCCAGGTGCCGCATTGGTTCCCGAGGGTCGTCAGAGATAGGATACTCATGCGAGTAACATCGGGCTACGTGTTTGATTCACCCCCGGGTGCATTGTTGAAGGTTGGGGAGATTGGAGGAGACACTTGGGGGACAATGAGGTGTCCCAGTTCCTTGGAAGATGGGGATCTCGGCCTCAGCGTGAGACCCCTCCCAAAGGGTCTCTGGCAGGCACAGAGCCCGGGGGCTCTTGCATAGCACATGTGTATTTCTGGAGGCTTCCCCTTCGGTCTCACCACCCCGATGGTGCAGAATTGGTTGTAGTTGTGGAATCGGAAGTGGCCGCGCGGCGGCAGTGCAGGCTCACACATCACAGCCCGAGCCCGCCCCAGCTGAGGTTCGCCCACGGAAACGTCCCGGGTCATCCAAGCCAGGTGCTGCAAGGTTCACGGGGGTCGTGAGGGATAGAACACTCATGGGAGCCACATCAGGCTACGTGTCTGATTCACCCCAGGGTGCACTATCGAGGGTTGGGGAGATGAGAGGAGATACTTGGGTGACAATGAAGTGTCCCCATTCTTTGGATGATGGGGATCTCGGCCTCAGCGTGAGGCCCCTCCCACAGGGTCTCTGGCAGGCACAGAGCCTGGGGGCTCTTGCGTAGCACATGGGTATTTGTGGAGGCTTCCCCTTCTGTCTCACCGCCCGGATGGCACAGAATTGGTTTTAAGTGTGGACTCAAAAGCAGCCGCGCGGCGGCAGTGCAGGCTCACACATCACAGCCCAAGCCCTCCCTGGATGGGGTTCGCCCGCGGAAACGTCCCGGGTCACCCAAGCCAGGTGCCGCAGGGTTCTCGGAGGTCTTCTGGGAATAGGACGCTCATGGGAGCCACACCATATCTTCATATCGGGCCATATCCACCGCCCCGTGGCCCCAGGTCACACTCTGAGGCCTTCAGTGTCATGGCCTGGGACTCAAGTCACACCTACCCACGTGATGAGCACAGCGAGTTCCGCCAAAAGCTTACACTTTCCACATCCATCCCAGAGCACAGATCCGACTAAGGACAGCACCCAAATCCCGAGCCTTTTACTGAACTGACAATTGCCTCCCCAGTGAACACTCTGAGCTTGTCAATCCTAAGTGGCCAGACATTAACATTCCCATTCAGTGCAGGTTTGAGATGCTAATTCAGGAGCTTGAGATGCTAAAGAGCTCGGAGTGCCACTGCTGCTTTATTCTGGGGTCCAGGATCCTTGTGTTGCCTGAGATAATCCGCTAATGTGGGTGCTGCAGACATCCCGCAGTCTGCGGAATCGATAAAGGATGGGCATCAATGGTGTTCGTGCACCGTGAGGTCTGTGCCCAGTTGCCTGCCTTGTGCTGTGGAATCTGTACACCTGGCCAACATGTGCTTGTGTGAGCCTGATGGTGCATTTTTCAGAGCCTCACCTCGGCTCTGCCCTGGAGCCTCTGTGCTGCTGGAATCAGACTCAAGGACCGCATCAGAGGACCATGGCCCCGTATCACCTGGGTCAGGCACTGAAGTTGGGACAGGAGAGCAGAGACTTCCAACATGAGGGATCCCTGTGTTCTGAGGTGGTCATGACTGGGACCCAAGGACTCAAGCGCATGCTCCAGAGGGAATCGTTTCCCACAAGGCCTTTGGCAGGAACAGGGATCCTGGGAGCCTGCCAAGCAGAGCACACAAGTGTTCCTGGAGTCTTGCTGCCGAGATGCCATGGAATCAGTTGAAGGTATGGAAACACAGGTGGCCGCGTGGTAGCAGGGCAGGCTCAGGCATTGTAGCCCGAGCCCGGCTACCTGCGGTTTGCCTGCAGAAACATCCCGGGTCAACAGGCCAGGCACTGCATTGGTTCACGAGGGTCATCGGGGGTAGGACCCTTGTACGAGCCGCATCGGGCTACGTGCCTGATTCACCCCAGGGTGCACTGTTGAAGGTTGGGGAGATGAGAGGAGATACTTGGGGGACAGTGAAGTGTCCCCATTCTTTGGATGATGGGGATCTTGGCCTCAGCGTGAGACCCCTCCCACAGGGTCTCTGGCAGGCACAAGAGCCCGGGGGCTCTTGCATAGCACATGAGTATTTCTGGAGGCTTCCCCTTCAGTCTCACCGCCTGGATGGTGCCGAATTGGTTGTAGTTGTGGAATCGGAAGTGGCCGCGCTGCGGCAGTGCAGGCTCACACATCACAGCCTGAGCCCGCCCCAGCTGAGGTTCGCCCGCAGGAACGTCCCGGGTCACGCGAGCCAGGCACCGCAGGGTTCACGAGGGTCATCAGGGATAGGACACTTATGGGAGCCACATCGGGCTACGTGTCTGATTCACCCCAGGGTGCACTATTGAGGGTTGAGGAGATGAGAGGAGATACTTGGGTGACAATGAGGTGTCCCCATTCTTTGGATGATGGGGATCTTGGCCTCAGGGTGAGACCCTTCTCACAGGGTCTCTGGCAGGCACAGAGCCTGGCGGCTCTTGCATAGCACATGTATATTTCTGGAGGCTTCCCCTTCAGTCTCACTGCCCGGATGGCACAGAATTGGTTGTAGTTGTGGAATCGGAAGTGGCCGCGCGGCGGCAGTGTAGGCTCACACATCACAGCCCGAGCCCACCCCGGCTGGGGTTCGCCCGCGGAAAAGTCCCACGTCATCCAAGCCAGGTGCCACAAGGTTCACGGGGCTCATGAGGTATAGGAGACTCATGGGAGCCATATCGGGCTACGTGTCTGATTCACCCCAGGGTGCACTGTTGAAGGTTGGGGAGATGGGAGGAGATACTTGGGTAACAATGAGGTGTCCCAGTTCCATGGATGATGGGGATCTCGGCCCTAGTGTGAAACCCTTCTCACAGGATCTCTGGCAGGCACAGAGCCCGGGGGCTCTTGCATAGCACATGGGTATTTCTGGAGGCTTCCTCTTCAGTCTCACCGCCTGGATGGCGCGGAATTGGTTGTAGTTGTGGAATCGGAAGTGACCGCGCGGCGGCAGTGCAGGCTCACATCACAGCCCGAGCCCGCCCCAGCTGGGGTTCGCCCGTGGAAACGTCCCAGATCACCCAAGCCACGCGTCGCAGGGTTCACGGGGGTCATCTGGGAATAAGACACTCATGGGAGCCACACCACGTCTTCAGGTTGGGCCTTATCCACAGCCCCGTGGTCCTGGGTCACACTCCAAGGGCTTCAGTGTCATGGCTTGGGACTCAAGTCACGCCTACTTATGTGATGATCACTGTGTGTTCCACCAAAATCTTAACGCTTTCCACATCTATCCCAGAGCACAGATCCGACTCCGTCTAAGGACAGCCCCCAAATCCTAAGCCTTTTACTGAACTGACAATTGCCTCCCCCGTGAACACTCCGAGCTCCTCAGCCCTAAGTGGCCAGACATTAACATTCCCATTCAACGCAGGTTTGAGATGCTAATTCGGGAGCTTAAGATGCTAAAGAGCTGGGAGCGCCACTGCTGCTTTATTCTCTGGTCCAGGATCCTTGTGTTTCCGGAGATAATCCACTAACGTGGGTGCAGCAGACACCCTGCGGTTTGTGGACTCGGTACGGGGTGGGGATCCTGATGGGGTTAGGATGCCCGACGGCCCGGGTGTGCTCCATGCTCAGGGATCATCATGTCCGGCCAGTGGTAGCTGGCACGTGGAGAGGTGCATTTGCCCACAGGTCTTCCCTGTGCCTGCGCATTGCTGGAAGTGAAATTCCAGGGCAGCACCACCGGATCCTGTGCTAGCCCCTCCCACAATGCCTGGAGCAGGAGCGAGCGGCCTGGGGAGCCGCCTTGCCTGGTGCATTTGTATTTCCGGAGTATTCCTGAATCTCCCCTTGGGTTTTGGGTGCTGTCCCCAATGAGCCCATCTCCTAGCAATGGCGCAGAATCCGTTGTGGCTAAGGAGACAGAAATGGCCGGGAGGCGGCAGTGGTGACTCACATCACAGTCTGAAGGTGACCCAAGGCTGGACTCCACTTTTAGCAAAATGTGGGGGTCTGCCTTGGTCTCCTAACTTGGGGGTCCACTCATGGAAAAGCCTGAGAATTTTCATACCATGGAAAGTCCCCGTGTCGTGGGGTTCACCCACAACAAAGCCCGGTGGTCAGTGCTCAGCAGGCAAGCACTCAGCCCCTCCTGGTGGGGCCCTGGGAAGAGAGGGTTTGCCGGAGGCGCGGCCAGCCCTTCTACATCCCAGAGGGCCTGCTGGGTGACTGGACCCGTGAACTCTGGGTCCCTTGGCCCTGGTGCCACCCTTCACGGCTTTGACACTCGAGACTTGAGGTGAACCCCATGGACCACAGGGCCCCAACAACCCTCCCCAGAGGCCAAGGTGGTGACCGGCAGACCCACAGAGGGGTGGCTGGGGGAGTCGAAACTCTCCAGTCTCCACTCCACTCCCAACCGTGGTGCCCACGCGGGCCTGGGAGAGTCTGTGAGGCCGCCCACCACTTGTCAGTAGAGTGCGCCCGCGAGCCGTGAGCACAGCCCCGCGACATGCCGTCTTCAGACAGGAAAGTGGCCGCGAAGGGGACCAGGGTGCCCAGCGGCTGTGGGGACTCTGTCCTGCGGAAACCGCAGTGACGAGCACAAGCTCGGTCAACTGGATGGGAATCGGCCTGGGGGGCTGGCAGCGCGCCCACCAGGGGGTTTGCGGCACTTCCCTCTGCCCCTCAGCACCCCACCCCTACTCTCCAGGAACGTGAGGTCTGAGCCGTGATGGTGGCAGGAAGGGGCTCTGTGTGCCATCTGAGTCCTCAGGGACCCGCAGCTGGCCCCCAGCCATGTGCAAAGTATGTGCAGGGCGCTGGCAGGCAGGGAGCAGCAGGCATGGTGTGCCCCGAGGGGAGACAGCGGTCTGGGAGGGAGAAGTCCTCGACCCTGAGGGAGATGATGCCCAGCCCTGTCTCCGGATGCCAAAGAAGGGGTGCGGGGAGGCCGTCTTTGGAGAATTCCAGGATGGGTGCTGGGTGAGAGAGACGTGTGCTGGAACTGTCCAGGGCGGAGGTGGGCCCTGCGGGGGCCCTCAGGAGGGCCCTGCTCTGATTGGCCGGCAGGGCAGGGGCGGGAATTCTGGGCGGGGCCACCCCAGTTAGAAAAAGCCCGGGCTAGGGCCGAGGAGCAGGGTGAGGGAGGGGGTGGGATGGGTGGGGGGTAACGGGGGAAACTGGGGAAGTGGGGAACCGAGGGGCAACCAGGGGAAGATGGGGTGCTGGAGGAGAGCTTGTGGGAGCCAAGGAGCACCTTGGACATCTGGAGTCTGGCAGGCGTGATGACGGGTGGAGGGGCTAGCTCGGGGCAGGGCTGGTGGGGCCTGGGGCCAGTGAGGAGTGCGGAGTAGGCGCCCAGGCATCGTGCAGACAGGGCAACATCAGCTGGGGACGATGGGCCTGAGCTAGGGCTGGAGAGAAGGGGGAGCCAGACATTCATCCCGGTCACTTTTGGTTACAGGACGTGGCAGCTGGTTGGACGAGGGGAGCTGGTGGGCAGGGTTTGATCCCAGGGCCTGGGCAACGGAGGTGTAGCTGGCAGCAGCGGGCAGGTGAGGACCCCATCTGCCGGGCAGGTGAGTCCCTTCCCTCCCCAGGCCTCGCTTCCCCAGCCTTCTGAAAGAAGGAGGTTTAGGGGATCGAGGGCTGGCGGGGAGAAGCAGACACCCTCCCAGCAGAGGGGCAGAAGGGGGCAGGAGAGTTAGCAAAGGTGACATCTTCTCGGGGGGAGCCGAGACTGCACAAGGCTGGGGGGCTGTGGGCCCATCCCAGGCAGAAAGAGCAAGAGGGCAGGGAGGGAGCACAGGGGTGGCCAGCGTAGGGTCCAGCACGTGGGGTGGTACCCCAGGCCTGGGTCAGACAAGGACAAGGCAGGGGACACAGGACAGAGGGGTCCCCAGCTGCCACATCACCCACCGCAATTCATTTAGTAGCAGGCACAGGGGCAGCTCTGGCAGGGCTTTCTCAGGCCTATGCCGGAGCCTCGAGGGCTGGAGAGCGGGAAGACAGGCAGTGCTCGGGGAGTCACAGCAGGACGTCACCAGGAAGGCGAAGCGGCCACGGGAGGGGGCCCCGGGACATTGCGCAGCAAGGAGGCTGCAGGGGCTCGGCCTGCGGGCGCCGGTCCCACGAGGCACTGCGGCCCAGGGTCTGGTGCGGAGAGGGCCCACAGTGGACTTGGTGACGCTGTATGCCCTCACCGCTCAGCCCCTGGGGCTGGCTTGGCAGACAGTACAGCATCCAGGGGAGTCAAGGGCATGGGGCGAGACCAGACTAAGCGAGGCGGGCGGGGCGCAGTGAATGAGAGCTCTCAGGAGGGAGGCTGGCGCAGGCAGGGGTGAGGAGCGCACCGGGCGGTGAGCGGGAGGCACTGGCCTCCAGAGCCCGTGGCCAAGGCGGGCCTCGCGGGCGGCGACGGAGCCGGGATCGGTGCCTCAGCGTTCGGGCTGGAGACGAGGGTGAGTTTTTCCTCTTCTGCCACCCTTAGCCCCCACCCACCCCTTCCCACACAACCAATGCCTCTCTTGTTCTCCCCACAGCCAGGTCTCCAGCTGGGGTGGATATGCCCACCAGCTGCCGAAGGCCAGGACGCCAGGTCCGGCGGACGTGCCAAGCGGGACGTGACATGGTCCGGTGTGATGGCGAGGACAGAGGAGGCGCGTCCGGCCTTCCTGGTGAGCATGTCTGCCCTCCCTGCGTCAGGACACGGCCCTGCCCAGACCGCCCGGCCGAGCTACCATCTCACTGCCCCCACCTCTGTCTTCTACAGAACACCTTAGGCTGGTGGGGCTGCGGCAAGAAGCGGGTCTGTTTCTTTACTTCCTCCACGGAGTCGGCACACTACGGCTGCCCTCTGGGCTCCCAGAACCCACAACATGAAAGGTGCGGGGCCTCCTGCCACACCTGGGGTGGGGGGCACGTGAGAGGAGCTGAGTGGGACCTCACTCCTTCCCCATCCACAGAAATGGTGCTACCCAGCTCAAGCCTGGGCCTTTGAATCCGGACACAAAACCCTCTAGCTTGGAAATGGATATGCTGCACTTTACAACCACTGCACTACCTGACTCAGGAATCGGCTCTGGAAGGTGAGCACCAGCACTCCTTCCGGAAGCCTCCAGGCCCCCGAGCACCCTGCCCCCACCCCACCCACGTGTCGCTATCTGCAGGTGAAGCTAGAGGAACGAGACCTCATCAACCCAACACCAAAGACACCATCGGAACAGCAGCGCCCGCAGCACCCACCCCCCACCGGCGACTCCATCTTCATGGCCACCCCCTGCGGCGGACGGTTGACCACCAGCCACCACGTCATCCCAGAGCTGAGCTCCTCCAGTGGGATGACCCCGTCCCCACCACCTCCCTCTTCTTCTTTTTCATCCTTCTGTTTCTTTGTTTTCTGAGCTTTCCTGTCTTTCCTTTTTCTGAGAGATTCAAAGCCTGCACGACTCTGTTTCCCCCGTCCCTTCTGAATTTAATTTGCACTAAGTCATTTGCACTGGTTGGAGTTGTGGAGACGGCCTTGAGTCTCGGTGCGAGTGTGCGTGAGTGTGAGCCACCTTGGCAAGTGCCCGCCCAGGGCCCGGCCACCCTCCATCTGGGCCGGGTGACTGGGCGCCGGCTGTGTGCCTGAGGCCTCACCCTGCCCTCGCCTAGTCTGGAAGCTCCGACCGACATCACGGAGCAGCCTTCAAGCATTCCATTACGCCCCATCTCGCTCTGTGCCCCTCCCCACCAGGGCTTCAGCAGGAGCCCTGGACTCATCATCAATAAACACTGTTACAGCAACTTGTCTCAAGGACTCTGGAATCCGGGCTGTGGGCCTGATGTGGGGGAGGCCAGCCTTGGGCAGAGGAGGGCTGGGGGGCAGGGGGAGGAGTACATGAAAAGGGGGATGGGGGTTCCAGGGTGGGGGATTCTGGGATGGGTGCGGTGCAGCACATACCAGGGGTGGGGTGAGCAGAGGGTGTGTGGACATCAGGGGTGCAGGGCAGGCGGTCAGCATGCAGTGATGGTGGTGGAGGGGCTGTGGGACCAGGGTCTCCACAGAGTGGGGGGGCCTGGGCTGGCGGAGGGGGCCTGCGTTCTGAGGCAGGTGTCGGGGACCACCAAAGCACCCCCGAGTGAGTGCCTCCTGTCGCCCCAAAGTCCCGTCAGAATGACACCTTGGTGCTGGCCCCAGACCCCTGGAGCCCGGGCTAGGTGGCTGGAGTAGGGCTGGCCATGGCCCCTCTGGGAGGCCCACAAGGTGCTCTGGGCAACCCCACCCCGACAGGGGCACGAACCCCGTGCCAGTCCCGTTCCTGCTCCCCTTTTGCTGTGGGTGGGAGCCGGGGCCACCCAGGAGGGACAGCCCCACACAAGGAGCCAGGGGGTGGGGGTGGGAGCCAGTGGGCTTCCCAGTGGGCAGGTGGCCTTGGGGCGGAGGTCCTAAGGAGGCCAGGGGGCCAGGAGGAAGGAGGAAGGAGTTGAGGGCAGCCACAGGGAGGAGGTGAGGGAGGAGCAGGAGGGCCCAGGGTGAGGGGCTCCCGGGCTCCCTCCCCGGGGTCTTGCTGCTGGAGCTCCAAGAACCCCAGCATGCAGGGGTTCGCTCCCCAGGTGCCAAGGCAGCCCACTCATGGGTTTGGGGTCAGCTTCCCCACAGAGGCCAGTGGCCAGCAGCTCCCTCAGCCAGGCCTCCCAGCTCCCAGCCCCTCGCTGTGCAGGCGCTGGGAACACAAGGGGCAGCCCCTGGAAATAAGGGTGGGGTCCCGGCCTCCCCATTCCTTCCCCCCTCCCCCCTGCCTTCCATCCCCATTCCCAGTGCACAGAGCTGTCAGGAAAATTCCTCCTCGACTGACAAAGAACAGACAGGAAGGCGGTTAGGGACGCCCCTCCCCTACCGGCCCAGCCGCCCTTGGGGTCTTGGTGTACAGGGCGGAAGAGCAGCGTGGTTCCCCACGCCCCTTGGGTCTGGCCTCCCCTCTGCACCCTCTCTTGCCCCCACCCCATCCAGCTGTGGGCCCTGGGGTCTGTCAGAGACCGAGGGGTTTCCAGGGACACACTTGTGTGCTAAAACCTGGGCGGGTGGTCACCCCACAGGATGCACGTAGACATCCGGTGAGGGAGTCTCTTGAAGCCTCTGGGATGGTGCCCCTGGGACTGGCTGCCATCTCATGGAGGAGGTCAGAGGTCGCTGGGGCCAGCCCAGGGTGAGGCCGCATTCATCTTCCTGACCCTATGGGCCAATTTGACTTACCCAAGTGGGTTTTGGCCGGCAGGATGAAGTAACCCATCCATTACATGTCAAGAGTTAGGTCTATAAACGGCCTTTATTATAAACATCCAACTCTGCAGGAGGTTTACAAAGCGGGGCTCAGGAGATAAAAGCCGGCTTCCCCAGGTGGTGGCTGCAGGGTGCGGCAGGCAGCCCCAGGGGTGCCCAGGGTGGCGGGGCAGGGGAACCGTAGGGAGGGGGAGAGAGGTGCCCAGAAAACCTTTCCTGGGGAACATGGAAGACTTTGCCCGCTTCAAATCCCTGCCTGGGGAAGGACACATGGGAATGGGGCCGGGGGAAAGGCAGGCCACCTCGGGCCTTCGTCACCTGCGTCAGCTCCTAGGGGCTGTCTCCTCCTGGTCACTTGGAGAGAATAGGCATGCTGGTCACATCCACATCTCTGGCCCCAGCGGTGTATGAATGACACGTTTGCTCTGGAGTTTCCACCTGGAAGCTGTATGGGGACAGGGCTGTTCCTTCTCACACCCGCTGGGGAAGGGACACAGGCCTCTTGGTGGCCCCCACCATCTCCCAGCACTGCCCATGGCTATGCCCACACTGGCTGCCCCCTGAGAGCAGGAAATGTACGCAGGGGCAGCGCCTACCTCTGGGCAGCCCACGTTTCTCTGCTCCCTGCAGCGGAACGGGCTTCCTTAGGGCAGTTCCCAGGGTGGTGTCCCTAGGGCAGCCCCTGAGTGCCAGAGGGGGTCTGGGCCACAGGCCCTGAGACAGGGAGGTGGTGGGGGCAGCGTTCTGGGGGCTGAACCTCAGGGTGAGGCTGGCAGGTGGGGAGCCACAGGCCTGGGGGGCCTGCAGCAGGTGCTCAGCCTCAGAGCCTCCTGCTGCGCCCCAGGGCGGGGGCTGGGAGCCCGCCCAAGCCCCTAGCTCTGAGCGACCTGCCAGGTTGGAATGTGTGTTTATCTTTGGCCCAACCCGATTTCCTGCTTTTTAGAAAAGGGGCTTAGAGAGGGTTGTTAGACAGGCTCCGTGCACCCCAACACCCAAAGGCACTTTGAAAACGCTCCTGCACTGACTTCAGTGCGGAGAAGCAAACGGGCTGGAATTTCACTCCCGAACCCCAAAACGGGGGTGGCGGGGCCGGGGTGAGGGTTGTGGCTGCCTGCAAAGGTGCCGGGAAATCTGGGGAGGGAGGAACTTCCACCTTTCAGGGGGACCCTGAGGGTGCCCAGGCTTCTGGCCAAGTCCCCAACCCTGTTAGGCACCGAGGTCTTCACACCCAGACCCTCCATCCACCCAAGTTTCTGTGGCACGTTTAGGCTGAGTGAAGACCAAGTCATCCAGTTAGAGAAGAGGACTTAAGACGTGTGCTGCTGCTGTGGCTACACTGGACCCTCGGTGCACGCATCTCCTGGCGAGTCCCCTGTGGCCCTGCGGGCCGCCGGATGGCCTGTGCAGCCATACACACCCGGGGCACGTGACCTCAGCTATCTTGTCACCGAGCACGTGCATCCACAGCTGCGCGTCTATGCCTGGGAGTGGGGTCTCCACTTGGTGGGTCTCTGCGTGCTGACCAGTTAACCTGCCCTTCCGGGCTGTGGAGGGCATGGGTCCTGTTCGGCCCGGAGATGCTCCGTGGGGCGTGTGTGTGATCGTGGCCCTGTAGCAGGGTGGTGTTCCCTGGAGGGTGGACCCCTGAGCCTGGCTGTGTGTGTCTTGTGCCTTTGTGTGGGTTCATGTCTCGGCATGAATTCTGCGACCCAGGAGCATGTTTTCAGGCAGGGATTAGGGGAAGCCGGGGGTGGGATGGAGGCAGGGCACTTGGTATACCACCGAATGAAGACAGAAAAATCCCAACTCTACGAAGGAAGCGAAGTCCCTTCAACAGGGATAAAGCGATGTTTGGGGTCTGACTATGAGGCACCCTGGGAAGTCTCAAAGAAAACAGTTGGGGCCCCAAGGAGGGTAGCCCCCTCCCCGACCCCGAGCTCCTGGGAAGATAAATGATTTCCTCCTTTCTAGAGATGGGGGTGGGATCTGAGCACTCAGAGCTAAGGGTGCAGTGGGCCCCCGCAGGGGCCCTCCTCGGCCCTCCCAACATGGGGGCCAGGAGGTCAGCCCCTCAACCTGGACCCCGGCTGGGTCTCAGGGAATGGCCTCCCCCAGTGGCCCAGCTTGCTCGTGTTTTCAGATGGGTGTGCATGGGTGTGTGTGTGTGTGTGTGTGTGTGATGCCTGACAAGCCCCAGAGAGCCAAAGACCTGAGTGGAGATCTTGTGACTTTCCAAAAAGGGGATTGGAAGGTTCGAGAAGGAGCTGTGGTCAGCCTTGCTCTCCCTTAAGGCCGCAGTAACCACACCAGGCATAGCACAGGCCTGCGCCCCATCCCTCCTTCCCTCCTCCGCGCCTCTCCTTTCTCCTTCTCCCCTCCTCTACCCCGCTCCCTGGCCTGCTCCTGGTGACACCATTGGCCCCTTTCCAGGGCTGAGGGAAGCCAGCGGGGGCCCCTTCCTGGAAGCCCACCTGCAGGCCGGCTTGCTGGGAAGGGGCTGCTCTCACAGAGGCTCCCGCCCGCCCTGCAGCCGTTTCCTGGAAGCAGTCGCTGTGGGTATTCTGTTCCTTGTCAGCACTGTGCTTGCAAAGAAAGCAGACACTGTGCTCCTTGTCCTTAGGGAGCCCCGCTCCATCACCCAACACCTGGCTGGACACAGGCGGGGGGCCGGGTCCGTGGGGAGCGGCGCGGGGCTGGGGCCGGACCAGTAAACACACACGGGCGCCAGGCACTGCCGGCTCCTCCTCCTCCTCCTGCCCAGTGCCTCTGCTAACAGGCACGTGCCAAGCCCCTAGGCCAGGAGGCCCAGCAGTGGGTGCAGAGCAAGCTCCTGGGAAGGGGGTGCAGGGCGGACCCCCAGGGAGAAGGGCTGGCAGGGCTGTGGGGGACGCTGACCGTGGGCCCCACATTGCAGAAACCTGGCTGCCTGGCTGGAAGTCGGGCGAGATGCCAAGGCTCTGAGGCCGCAGGAGCAGGGTGCGTGGAGGCCGGGGCGTGGGGAGGCCGCACAGCAGCATGCACCACAAAGCCCAGGGGGAGTGGAGACCAGGCCCTGGAATCGAGGAGTAGAAAGGTGGCTTGGAGGCCTCGGAACCAGGTGACCTCCAACAGAGTGGGGCCGGCCCTGGGGGCAAAGAGGTGCCTGGGGTCCGGCCCTGCCTGGGGGAGCTATGTGTCATGGGCAGCCACAGGATATGTAGCCAGCTCTGAGCACATGAACCCATGGGCCAGGGCAGGGCTGCAGGGCAGGGCAGGGGAGATAGACAGGGGAGCAAGGAGCAGAGAGGGGACTTCGGGCTCTCCCAAGAGGAATATTCTCCCGACAGGAGGAAGAGACGGCCCAGGGGTGACTGTGGGGAGCCATGGTGGCAGCTGGGGTCGTGGCAGATGGAAGAGAGGCTGGCGAGGTGAAGGCGCGGGGGTCAGGGCTCTGGGGCCCACATGCCTGTGGGAGCAGGCAGGCCCAGGGCTCTCTGCCACTCCTCACTCCCACTTGGCTCACAGGCTGGGCCCAAGGGTGGGGTGGGATGAGCAGGAGATGGGGCCCAGGGGGCAAGCAGGGCCCCAAAGACATTTAGAAAAACCGGTTTATGCAGGCAGCATTCAGAGCAGGCGGTGTGCATGGCGGGGGCCCTGGGAGCACAGAGAGGCACACGCAGGGCCCCCGAGGGGCTCCCCATTGGCCGGCAGTGACATCACCCCTGTGTCAACACTGTGATGTCTGCAGCTCCGGCCAGCCAGGGTTTATGGAGCGAGACCCAACCCGGCCTGGGCCCTCACTCCCCAGGCCCACACACTAGCCCACTGTTCAGGGTCCGGGGTGGCGGCATGGCCTGGGGGTCCTGGCACGCTGCTCCTCTGCCCACCCCAACTTCCCGGCATGGCGGCTGCCCCCTCTGAGCATCCCCAACCAGAAAGTGTGGGGCCGGCAGGCCTGCCCTCCTCCTCTTCTTCCCTCTAGAGAGAAACTTGGAGGTCCTGGGGCTGGGGGCGCTCATAGCCCTGTGACACAGGTGCATGGGGTCAGGGGGCCCAGAATGGCCTCTGGGAGGGACCTCAGGTGGGCCGACAGCTCTGGGCTTCAGGGGTCTGTCTGCACAGGGGCTAGCCCCTCCCAGATCTCTGTGAAGCCAGTACGGGCCTCCCCTCCTTGCCCCGTGCTCTGTCCAGTGCTGCCTGGACTGCACTGCGGGCCACTGGCAAGAGGGTGGACAGGGAAGGGCCGCCGTGGTGCCTGTTCCTGCTCTCCTGGCTGTGTGGTCCCCTCCAAGTAGGGACAACCCTTCTGAGGGCTTGGGGGCACCCTGGGGTTGCCAGGGCCTCCCAGAGCCCTGCGAGCCCCTGGGGGGTCTGGCCTGATGCCCCCCTCTGCGTCCAGGGCAGGCTGTGGCCCAGAACCCCAGCTTCCCAGCAGGCCGGTGTGCGGTGATGACCCAGGAGGTGCCTCGCTTCCACTGAGGGGCCACCAACCTCTGCCAGGCCACAGAGACCCCAAGGAGTCCGAAGGCTGGAGACCCGGGGCCGGGACCAAATGGGCTTTTCCCACGGAGCCGCCCCCAGGCCCAGCTGGGGACACGTCCCCCTTCTCTCCAGACACACCCTGCCTGCCACCACGACACATTGGCCTGTTGGGGGTGTCTTTTAAGTGCTTGCCACTCTGAGGTGACTGTCCCTTTCCAAAGAGGTTTCTGGGGCCCAAGTGGGATGCGTCGGCCTGAGCAGGAGGATCTGGGCCGCCAGGGGCCAGGGACTGTCTCCTGGGGAAGGAAGTGCCTGGGAGCGTGCGTGCTGACCCAGGACCATCCAGGGAGGCCCGTCTGTGGGGCAACCGGGAAGGGAGCGGCTGGAGAGGCTTGGCCGCCCCCGCCCTGCCTCCCATTCCTTAGCTCCATGCCTGTCAACCTCTGTCACCCAGTGAGTGATGTCCAGGGGCCCTGGAAAGGTCACAGCATGTTTGAGCGGGGTGAGAGAGAGGGGAAAGGCGGGGGCAGGGAAAAGTACGTGGAGGAAGCTCTAGGCCCAAGGAGGGAGAAAGGGGTCTGGGAGGGAGGGAGCCCCTGGGGCCGCCAGGAAGGTCCCTGCCTGCTGCTGCCACCCAGAACCCTCGCCTCTTAGCAGCCCCCGCAGCCTCAGCCTTTCTGGCCTGTGCCCATCTCCCCCATCCCCAGCTCTCCTGTGCAACCAGGCCTTGGACCCAAACCCTCCTGTCCCCTCCTCTCCCTCTTCACCCTCCCCATGCAGTGGTCTCCAGCCTGGCTCTGCCCTGCCACGGGTCCCCTCCCCTCATTCCAGGCCTACAGCCTCCAGTCCCGGTGGCCCCCCGCTCGAGGGTGAACGGCCTCACCCTGGGTCGTGGGACAGAGGGCACGTTCACCAAGAGTGGCTCCCAAGGGACACGTGGCTGTTTGCAGTTCACAGGAAGCATTCGAGATAAGGAGCTTGTTTTCCCAGTGGGCACGGAGCCAGCAGGGGGGCTGTGGGGCAGCCCAGGGTCAAGGCCAGGCTGTGGGGCTGCAGCTGCCTTGGGCCCCACTCCCAGGCCTTCGCGGGAGGCGGAAGGCGGGAGGCGGCAGCTGCACGGCGGCCCCAGGCGAGGCTCTCAGCCCCAGTCGCTCTCCGGGTGGGCAGCCCAAGAGGGTCTGGCTGAGCCTCCCACATCTGGGACTCCATCACCCAACAACTTAATTAAAGCTGAATTTCATGTCCTGTGACTTGGGTAGACAAAGCCCCTGCCCAAAGGGGCTGCCAGCCTAAGGCAGTGGGGACAGCATGGGTGGCGGGCGATGGGGGAGATGGACAACAGGACCGAGGGTGTACAGGACACTCATGTCACTCGTGCACGCCAATGGGGGGCATGGGAGGCTGGGGAGCAGACAGACTGGGCTGGGCTGGGCGGGAAGGATGGGCAGATGGGATCCCAAGGACATGGAATTTTGGACCTTCTGCCACTGCCCTCTCTGCTGAGCCTAGGAACCTCTGAGCAGCAGGAAGGCCTTGGGTCTAGAGCCTAGAAATGGACCCCCACCTCCACCTGCCCAGCCTAGACCCCCAGCATTGAAGGGTGGTCAGAAAAAGCTACCCAGACTTCCTGTGGGAGGAAGCCACTAAGCGGGATGGACACCACCGCCCACTCCACCCGGCCCTGCCCAGCCCTGCCCAGGCCAGCCCAGCCCTGCCCTTCCCAGCCCTGCCCAGCCCGGCTCATCCCTGCCCTACCCAGCCCAGCCCTGCCCTGCCCTGCCCAGTCCTGCCCAGTCCTGCCTAGCCCAGCCCTACCCTGCCCTGCCCAGTCCAGCCCTGCACGGACCAGCCCAGACCTGCCCAGCCCTGCCCTGCCCAGCCCTGCCCTGCCCAGGTCTACCCAGCCCAGCCCTGCCCTGCCCAGGTCTGCCTAGCCCAGCCCAGCCCTGTTCTGCCCAGCTCAGCCCTGCCCACCCCAGCCCACCCCAGCCCAGCCCAGCCCAGCCCAGCCCAGCCCAGCCCAGCCCAGCCCAGCATGCCTTCTCTGGCTGGAGAGCACAGGCTTGACCTTAGAAAGAGGCTGGCAAGGAGGGCTGAGGCCACCAGGCCACTGCGTGCTTACGGGTCAGACAAGCCCAGAGCCTGCTCCCCTGCCACCCGTCGGGGCTGTCACCGCCAGCATGCTGTGGATGTGCGTGGCCTCAGGGCTGCTGGCTCCAGGATGCCCCTGCCTCAGCTCCCGAGGCCACCCCTCTTATGCCATGAACCCTGTGCCACACCCACCTCTGAGCTGTCCCCACTCCTGCCGCCTGCACCCCCTGAGCAGCCCCGTGTGTGTTTCATGGGAGTTTTAGCAAGGAAGGGGAGCTCTTCAATCTTGCCAGTCGGGGCGCTGTCTGAGTAAGTGTCCCCGTGCTGTGCCCCAATGTCCCCATCCTTTGGCAAACAGCCGTCGGCCTGTGGATCCTGCACTCCCATGCGGTGGGAGAGGGAGACCTGGGCTCACCTCAGCCTCCCCACAAGCCAGGGAGAGGGGCTGCCCAATGGCGGGAGGCCCCCATGGGTCCCAAACGGTAGCTGCCCGCACTCCTACCCAGGAACTTTGTCTGTGATGAACACCAACGAATAAGGAAGGGGGTGAGAAAGAAGGAAGGAAAGGCGGTGGGGGGCATTGTGGGGGGCGGGGAGGGTGTTTGGAAAGTTCCAGAAAAGAGTCACTTTACCAGAAAGGCCAGAAGCTCCCCGTGCCCCCCAGCCCCTGCTTGGCTCCGAGGTGAAGGACTTGGAGCATCGAGGCTGGCGTGGGGACCAGCTGTTCTCCTGGAGTTTGTTTCCTTCAGTTCCTTCCGGGCCTCGCCCTCCTCTTCCTGCCACACACATACTTTTTTCCTTTTTAAATTGTTTTATTTGGGGCCAGGTGTGGTGGCTCACACCTGTAATCTCAGTATTTTAGAAGGCCAAGGTGGGCAGATTGCTTGAGCCCAGGAGTTGGAGACCAGCCTGGGCAACATAGTGAGATGCCATCTCTACCAAATATCAGCCAGGTGCAGCAGCACGCACCTGTATTCCCAGCTATGTGGGAGACTGAGGTGAGAGGATCGCGTGAGCCCAGGAGGTTGAGGCAGCAAGCCATGATCACACCACTGCACTCCAGCCTGGGCAAGACAGTGACACCCTGTCTCAAAAAAAAAAAAGTAGAAAAATTTATTTTAAAAAATTGTTTTAACATTTGAGTGCTACAACTGTCCAAGGAGGAGCAGACGGCCAGTGTCAGACAGCCTGAAGCCTGACCGTCTGCGATCAATGGCCCTGCGGCCAGCTGTGTGCGGCAGTTTGGCCTGGCCAGATGCCTCTGTCCTTCTTGGCACCAGCTCACAGCCCGTGCCCATAACAGACCTGGGGCACGAAGGAAGGGCAGATCCAGCCCCCACCTGCCCTGGTTCTGAAGATCTCCCAGGAGGCTCCATGGGGTGCCTTGGGTGGGAGGGGCTGGCCAATAGCCTTGAGGAAGTGGCATGGACATGCAGAGAGGGGCATGTCCCAAACTCCGGGAGCTGTGGCCTCCAGCTGCCAGGAGGTAGATGTGCTCTGACTTCTGGGTTCCCACCACCAGAACTGCAGGGGATATGACAGCAAGCCAGACTTGGGGAGACATCTCTGCTCGAGTGCACATTGGCCTGATGACGACTGCTCTTGGGTTCACAGGTTCCAGGCTCCGCCCGGGAGCCTCATGCAAACTGGTCCCATTCTACACATGAGGAAACTGAGGCACAGGGTGATTACGGCTATCCCTGAGCTTCTGCAGCCAGTAAGGTGACACACCAGGATGTGTTCCCAGGCCGCCCGCTGGGCTCGGTAACACAGTCTCAACTGCCCTGTGACACTGTGTGTGTCTGTGCTTGCGGGAAAGGTGACCAGAGTCCCCCTTTCCTCCACAAGATGAGCCTACCAGCAGGGAGACAGTCCTCAGGTGTGAGGATGAGCCTCGTGGTAGGCACAGAGAAACAGGAGGAACCTTCTAGAAGGTGAAGCCTCCCATGGCTGGGACTCTTGGAGAAGGGCAGATCTCTGTCCACTCCTGCCCACTCCCCAGCACAGACAGAGCAAGCAGGACAGAGGGCCCAAAGTCCCAGGATACTGCAGAGCTCAAAGGAGGGCAGAGAGCATCGCCCCACATGGGCGCCGGCGGAAAGGTGGGTGGGGTTCTCAGGGGCCCCTGGCCATCCTGAAGGTTGCCTCACAGAGGTGCGGGCTTCTCCTCCCTCCCACACACAGTGTCTCTGAGGATGAACTGCCGTGTGCCCGGCGGGGACGCCGTCCCTGGCCCTTGCTGGGTGCCTCGGGGACGAGGTCAGCTGAGTCTGCTACCCTAACTCAGACACACCATCTAACTCTCCAAGTCCCTTCTCAGTGAGACGGGAGGCCTTGCACCCACCTCCCAGCCCCCATGCACCTGAGGGGGTCCCCGTTCTCCTACCCCGTGGCTCCACCACACCCCACGCATCCTACCTGAGGGACAGAGGGGACTGTGAGATGCTCCCCCTAAGGCTGGTTTTCCTCTTTCACCCATGACGGGCCCCAGCAAATTCTCACCTCCAGAGGCCAGGCCTGCCCCACAGGTCTTAGGAAACACAGCCCTACTTCCATCCAGCACACCAGCCCAAGGAAGTGCCTCGGGGTCCTGGGGCCCGAGGGGGGCCTGGCCTTGGTCTCACGGCGGTGGCTCCACCTGGAGAGGAGTGAACTCAAGCCAGGACGCCCCATCTCCACGGCGGAAATGGTGTTGCCGGCTGGTCCCTCCTGGGGACTCTGGGCCTGGGGTTCCCATGGGAGTTGGGGGGATAGCTGAGTCCTGTGGAGGTGGCCCTCTCCTCCTCGCCCAGTGGAGCTTGGGATGGGGGCAGGTGAAGACAGGGTGGGAAGCACAGGGCATTCCCCCTCCACACAGCGCTGAGAAACCAAGGGAGCATCCAGAAAACAGTGCCCGCTCCCGCGTGGAGGCGGGTATCACAGGTGCCAGCTCCAGGTGACCCTAGCCCAGCCAAAGAACCAGGGCCAGTGTGTGCCGCAAATCCCGTGTCCGCTCCCTCCCGCCTGGGACCACTGTGTCGAGGGGAAGGGAGAGTGGTGGCCCTCACCTGATTCCTGAGGCCTGAAGTCCAAGCTCCCAGCCCTCAGGCAGGCCAGGGTCTAGACGCCGCTGCCCCAAACACACCCCCCAGTCCCAGCCTGCAGGCTTCATGCAGGATCCCTCAGTGCACCTGGGGGCTGAGGAGAGTGAGCAGGGTGCAAAAGAAGCTTCATCGGGAGGGCAGACCCCACCCTCCTTGGACCCCCGGGGATGGTGTCCTGGGGCCTGGGCTCAGATGGACCCTGGGAGGAACGGTGCGGGGGCTGTTTTTTGCTCCAAGAGGACAAAGTGCCACATTGCCTCAGCAGAGGGCTGCCGAGCTGGGAGGACCCACAGTGCAAGGCCGCACAACCCCCCAGGAAGTCTCAGAGCCTTCAGGTTCCAGGCCGAGGCTATGGGCTGTGTGCAAACCTCACTGGAAGAAAAACCTTACAGCTCAGGAGGAGGGGCCCCACCCGCTCCCAGAGCCCATAAGGGAGGGGTGGTGCCCACATGAGGCCTGGGGAAGGGTTGGGGCTGAGACACCCCCTCACCGCCCCCAGATACCCCAGGCAGCCCCTCCCTCCACAGAGAGACCCACTGGGCCTGACCCTGCCCTGGGCACAGGGTCGAGCCAGGGACGGCCCATGGGAGAAAGACAGCTTCATGGGCCACTGGCTGGACCAGGTGGGTCTTTCCCCAGTTCTAGATGGCAAATGGGGTGGGGCCAGAGCCTTCTGGCTAGGGAAGACACTGGCCTGGCTGGTGTGGCAGGGGCAGCGAAGGAGGGTCAAAGGCCACTCTGGCCTGGAAGAGTCCCCAGCCACCTGGACAGGGGTAGCCAGGCCTGGTCCCTGCCCCCACTCTCCAAGGGGTCGGGGCAGCCGGGCAGAGCCAGTAAGTGTTTGTTTTCAGATGACATTTGTAAAGAAAAACAGCCTCCCACACTGCTTGACCCTGTGTCTGGAATGTGGGGAGGCAAACAGCTGTGCCCTTCCCAGACCCTGCACAGCCCCTGGTGGGGGCAGGGCCCTGGTGGGAGCAGGGCCCAGAGGTACAGCCTGGGGAGGCACCGGCCATTGCGGTTGGAGCTCGGCAGCTAGGCTCTGGGCTCTGTTCCGGGCCTCACTGTGTCCCCAGTGGGGTGCCGCCACCACCCCCCCAGCCTGGGCCCCGCCGGTCAGACACCCGCAGGGACAGCTTGTCTTGGCTAGCTGGCTATAGCACCTCGCTGGAGTCCAGCAGACACGCGCTCCCGTGCGCACGCTGTGCCCCAGGCCAGCCCTCATGCTGCTGCTCCTGTCAGGCCCCCTGCCTGCTGTGGGCTGCTGGCTGCCTTGGCCTGCCCCAGCTCTCTCTGCGCCCCTGCCTCCAGGGAGCCCTCCTCGAGGACTCCAGCCACCCAAGTTCAGCAGGGCCAGCCTAAGCCCCTGCCCCACCTGGCCTGTGTGGAAGGTCCTCAGCCCCCTGATCCCCTAGACCCTCCAGGCAGAGGCTGGGTCCCTGGGGCTCGGGGAAAGCCGGCTCCATGGTCCCTGGCCTGGATGACTTCCCGGAGGCCCGTCCCCTGCCACGTGCCTGGTGACCCTTGTTCCTGCCTGGCTGCCCATGGTCCTTTGTGCGACCCCCGCCCACAGCCCAGGAGCTGGGCAGGAGGCTCTGATTGGGCGGCAGCAGAGTCATCCTAGGGCTGCCCCTGACCCTGGCCCTGACCCTGTCCTGGAACCCGGTTTCCAAATCTTGCCTCACGCTTTCGCCAGACCCCCTTGGCCCCTTCCCCTGACCCTGGAATGCCCCTGGGGCTTCCTGGAAAGGGCCCCTCCTTTGCTCACTATCAGGTGCCGGACTTCACCAGCACTGACCACCCGAAGGTGCAGGGACACCCCCCAGTCCCTCTCCTGGGGGTCCCATCACCAGCTCCCCATGGGCGGAATATCATATCGGAAGAATTCTCTGCGCAGGTGCTCTGCCCCTTCAGGCACAGGTGAGGGCGGCTCAGGGGCCAGCGGCAGACATTGGTGCCTGCCCCTGTAGCGGGGTACCCCATGCTGAGACAGCGTGCACGGGGGACACTCCGGGCCTCGGTCCACCCTCCATGTGGCAAATGAGGTGCTCGGCGGGGCTTCTTAACTCTTCACCCTGGCCTTCCCACGGGTCCCTTCCCTTCCCCTTGGGGGCCCTGGCCCCAGGTCCCCAAGGCCTAGACCTGCCTCTGCCACCCTCAGAGCATGGATGCGCTGCAGAGGGAGAGGGGCTGCGGCTCGGCCCCAGAGCTCCGGCTTCCTGTCTCCCAGCCCACAAAGCACTAAAGGCCATGGGTCCTGGGACATCAAAGGCCCGGGAAGCTCCTTGTGTTGAGTTAAGCATAGTGGAGCAGAGGCATGTAGCTGGCATTTCCCACGCTTACGACCACTCTGCTACGGGCTGGGGTGGGGCTGGGAATCAGCTTCCCCTGCACCCCTGCCATCCCTTGTCCAGAGGGACCCGTGGGAAGGCCAGGGTGAAGAGTTAAGAAGCCCCACAGAGCACCTCATTTGCCACATGGAGGGTGGACCGAGGCCCGGAGTGTCCCCCGTGCGTGCTGTCTCAGCATGGGGCACCCCGCTGCAGGGGCAGGCGCCAACGTCTGCTGCTGGCCCCTGAGCCGCCCTCGCCTGTGCATGAAGGCCCAGCACTTCAAGGGCTGCCAGGGCTGAGGACCTGTGCAGAGAACTCTTCTACACCCCACAGAGGAGGCTGAGGGGTGGAGGCAGCTGCGGGAGCCCCAGGGCCACCACACAGGCATGCCTGCCCCTCTCCTCGGAGGGTGTAGAAAGCTCTTAAATGGTGGAAAAACAAGGGCATGGCCACATTTCACAGGCACTGCTTAGAAGGTTCCAGAAGGAGTGAAACAATGGCATGGAGGGAGCGGGGCCTGGGCCGGTGGGGGCACAGGGATGAGGCCAGTGAAGGCCACGGGTGGGGGGGTGCCCTGAAGCCAACGACCCCATCCTTATCGCCTGTGTCTCTCTGCACACAGCGTCTCGTCTGCAAAGTTAGCTGAGCAAACGCCAGGAGCCAAGGGTCGAGGCAACGACATCCGTGGGGCCACTCCATACCCCCTCTGCCTGCCCCACCAAGACCTGCTTTCCTGGTTGAAATCCAACTCACAATTTGCCCCCGGGGGCCCAGCAGCCCTACCCAATGGAGCAGCTGCACCCACAGTGCCCAGCTTCCCAGGGAGACAGGGGCTTGGTGAGCCTTCCTGTCCCCACTGGAGCATGGCTGGAGTGATTTTCTGCTTCTGCTGCAGATCATCCTGTTGGGAACAGCTGTAATCACATTATCCCCAGTTATGCCTCCACTGGGCACTGGGGTACGGACAGGACTGCCAGGACACAACTCCATTTATCTAACGCCAGTGGAGCCCTGGGGGCTCTCCTAGGTCCACGGGGAGGGGTAGCCATCTCTCTAGACCCAGGGACCCCAGGACTGGGGTAGAAAAGCACGGGAGAGTTAAGGAGTTAAGGCCAGAAGGGGCCAGTCCGGCCAAGTGGGGCAAAGCTGTCCACCGTTGGGCAGGGCATGACTGAGGGGCTGTGTGGGGAACAGCTGCTCATCTTACCCAGGCCCATGCCCGTGGTGAACTGTGTGACTATCCCCAGGATCAGTCAGGAGGCTTGGCCCAGAGGCCTGTGCAGACCTAACAGCCAGCTCCAGCCCCGAGGCAGGGCAGCTGTGCTCCAGAGGGCTCCCAGGGCCGCACCGTCCCTCCCAGGTGGACACGCTTGTGGCACGTACGCCCCCACTCTCAGCCCTCTCCTTCACTGGATGGAGAGACTCAGGACCCCCAGAGGTGGGTGGCAGGCAGAGGAGGTGGAGCTGGTCTGAGATGCAAGAGGTGGCCCATGGATTCTAGGAGCAACTGGTGGCCTCCAAGGTCCCCCACCCACTCAACACATGTTCCCAAACCCCATTTTGCAGATGAGGATGACAGGCTCAGCACAGGGGCCCATGTCTCTGTCACCAGGCAAGGTGGGGGGCTCTAGGGCCAGAATCTGGCCCCCACTTCCAGCCGGGGGTCAGAGGTCTCTGGTTAGCAGCCGAGGCGAGCGGGACACAGGCTGAGGGATGGGGACAGCTGCTTGCCCGGCACAGACAAGGCTCCCCTCCCCATGCTGGAGACCCCGGCTGCCCCATCAGTCACGGCCCACCCAGGACCATGCAATCATCCTCCACTTCTCCTAATCCTCCTGCCAGCTTCTTCCCAAGAGTCCAAGCAGTTGGATGCATTTTCTAAATTCTCAGGCCACTGCTGTTTCCTCCTCAAATTCCTTGCCCCCCACCCGTGGCCCCCTCCCAGCCATGGGAAAGGATTGCTGCGGCCTCCCCATAGGCCCGTGCACGGGTGGGGCTGCGTCCAGGCAGCTGTGAGGCACCGGGGACCCAGGGGTAAGAGCCCCGATTACAGGGGCGTCATGGGAAAGCGGCGAGGGGGTCCACCCAAGGCCCCCACCACAGCCCCGCTCCACATCCTCCCCTCATCTCTGGCCCTGGAGAGAATCAGATAGGACCCCCAGCAGCAGTCACTTGAGTCCCACTGCCACCGGCTGTGCTGAGGATGCCCACTGGGCCATGCTGTGGCCACCCGGCTTGGAGTGTGGGCACCAAGGTATCGGCCCAGATCCCTACCCATCAGAGCACCAGCACAGGGCCGAGCCAGTGCCACAGAGCCCCTGGGCTGCACAGACACGTCCTGCACGTCCCACAGACCAGCCTGCCGGGAGGGAGGGGTGCTGCCCCGGGCTCCGTGCCCTCCCAGAAGGGGCTACAGTGGGGCTGCTTGCCAGGTGGTGGCTCTGACGCAGGAGAGGACAGATGGGCAGAGCCCGAGGGCAGCCCTGGCCAGGTGCGCACAGTGGTGGCTGTGACGCCCTCTCCCACGCCTGTCTCTGGGTCCAGGAGGAGTGATGATCTCCAGACTCCAAAGGACTAGGAACAGCCACAGGCTCGCTGCTGATAACGGGGCCTTCTCTGCCTGGTGGGGAGTGATGAGGCAAGACCGGATGGCAGGCCCCAGGCCTCTCCTCTCCAGGGATGGCCATCATCTCCTCGCCTGTGCAGGTCTCAATCAGTCAGTGATTACACAACCAGCACTTTATCGCTGGCTGTGAAGATCTGGAGGACATGCGGGGCCCCGGGGCCACAGCCTTCCCGCATGGGTGAGCGGTGAGCGGTAAGCTGTGCAATTAGCCCTCAGGCCGTCATCGCCAGGCCCTGCCTTTGTTCCTCCACCTGCCGCCCGCCCGCAGCCTGGACAGCCTGCTCTTTCTCCCCCTCCACTCTGGCCCCTTCCTCCTCAGGGCCCTGACATGCAGCTATCTGGCACCTAGTTTCAATACACTTTTCTTTCTTTCTTTTTTTTTTTTTTTGAGACAGAGTTTCACTCTTGTCCCCCAGGCTAGAGTGCAATGGCTCGGTTTCGGCTCACCACAACCTCCGCCTCCTGGGTTCAAGCGATTCTCCTGCCTCAGCCTCCTGAGTAGCTGGGATTACAGACATGCGCCACCACGCCTGGCTAATTTTGTATTTTTTGTAGAGATGGGGTTTCACCATGTTGGTCAGGCTGGTCTTGAACTCCTGACCTCAGGTGATCCACCTGCCTCAGCCTCCCAAAATGCTGAGATTACAGGCATGAGCCACCACGCCCTGACTTCTTTTCTTTTTCTTTTTTCCCACCCTCAACTATCTGTTTCATTAAAAAATTCAGAATTCTCTCCCCTGCCTGCCAGGATGGGACCCAAAACCAGGTAGCCAATGGGCCTGCCCAAGTTGTGGCCCTGAGCCTGTCCCCGACAAGTCACCCTACGTTTTCCATTCCACCATCCTCTCCCTGCACCTCAAGCACTGTGAACCCTCTCCCATCTGCCTGACCTCGCTGTCTCCAAAGGAGAACCTTTCTTATGCCATCTCGCCCTCTCTAGGCCCGCCGTCTGCCTGGGGGCTGCCCTGGTGGCTGCGCTGTGTCTCCCACTGCTATGCGCACGGTGCTGCCTGCTGTGTGCCTCAGAGGCACTGGAGCCCATGTGCTCGGGGGGTGTGGCCTCCAAACACTGTGAGTCCCCATATCTTGCCTCTGGAGGCCACAGCTGGCCTGGGCCAAGCCTGGGCCACTTCCTCTGCAGGGACCAAGGGCAGGGCTGCCTTGAGGGTTTCGGGGCAGGAGAGAGGGAACGAATTTCCTAGAGGCAGATGGGGGCCACAGGGAGGCTGGAGGCCTTGAACCCCACCCAGAGAGGCAGTGGAGGGATGTTGCCTGGCGGATGGGAGACAGCAGGCGGGTGCTCCAGGGGCTCCTCCCTCTTGTAGCACCTTGGACATGTTTTGTTTTATTATGGTGAAAATACGTAACAAAACTAGCCATTTTAGCCATTGAGCCATTATAGTCATTGAGCCACTGACCCACTGAGCCATTAAGCCATGGAGCCATTTTAGCCATTGAGCCACTGAGCCACTGAGCACACACATCAGTGGCACTCAGTGCATTCTCACTGCTGCGCAGCCATCGCCACCATCCACCTCAGAATTCCTCCCTCTTCCCAAACTGAAGCTCCCTGAAGGTGCCCAGCCTCCTTGTCAGTAGATGAGATGGGGAGGCAGCCCTGCTCGACCAAGGAGGCAGAAGTCTTGACTGTTCTCCCTACGGTCCCACAGGAAGCACCTGCAGCAGGGCCCTGGCTGGACAGACGGCCACAAGGCGTGTGGTGCAGTGATCGGGTGCCCTGACCTGGGCAGGAGAGTGGCGCCCTTGGCCTGCCCAGCCCCTGCCCTGAGGCCTGCCTGACAGCCGAGGGGAGCTTCACCTTCCAGCCTCTGGCTGTCATTAGCTGCTCCCAGTGGGAGGTAGGACCGGCAAGAGAGGCTCAGTCCCACAGCCAGTGAGGATCCAGGCTCACGTGGAACCACCTGGACCTCATTATTCTTAAGTGGTCCAGTCTGAAAGTTTGGGAAGAGGGGAGAAAACACTGCCAATCTCCAGGCCTGGGGAGCCCCACCCCCTCTTCAAGCCAGCACTGAAGCCCGGGGGGCTTCAGCCACAATGGAGAGCTGAACCGGGCCCACCCCAGGGCCCAGGAGGGGCATCTGTAGAGGGTTCAGCCCCGGGAGGACTTGGAGGTCAGGCAAGCCAATGGGAGTTCAGAGCTTAGGAGGGGTGAGAGGTCAGACTCTGGTCCTTTCTCATCACCTGGGGTCCGTCTGTCCTTCCAGAAGGTCACCTGGGGTGTCTACAGTCAAGGCCAGTCTGACAGGTAGGATGGTGCTTCCCAGCAACCCCACCCTGGGGAGAACCCTGCTGCCTCTCCCTGCTCTCCACCCCCAGCACAGGCCCCGGGAAGTCTCCAGCTGATGACGCCAGGACGGTGCTGAGTGGACTCTGGGGCCAGCATCACAAGTCACCCAGGACCCCAGACCATCCAGCCACACCCTAGGCTATGAGGAGGGGGAGCTCTGGGGAGGCTGGGGTGCCTTCAAGGTGCATCCTAGCAACATCCTCCACCTGCAGGAGGGACACTCGGTCACAGCTTGGGGAGGATGTGCTCAGAAGACATAGGAAGGATTTGCTCAGACCCCATGGGGAGGACTTGCTCAGACCCCGTGGGGAGGACATGCTCAGACCCCAGGCAGGCATCATGAGTGTGCCCAGCCCAGACCCCAGGCTGGTAGCTCCTACCACACGCGGAGCAGCAGAGGCTGGCAAGAGGGACTCAGGACTCGGGCTGGGGGCAGAGGGCCCTGCACGGCTCTGGGGTCCTGACCCAATTCTGCATTTCCATAGAGAGCTGCCTGGGCACCCGTGCTGAGGATCCCTGAACCCCCTGGTGTATCGAGGACCCTTCCCCCACCCCCCCACCCCCGCCGCTGAGATACAGGAATGTACAGGATGGCTGTGAGGGGAGAGGCAGGCCCAGGGCGCAGTGGGCAGGGCTGGGCGGGGCTGGGGATCTGCAAGAGGTTGGCCCTGGAGATGGGACATGTCTGGACCCTCAGCGTCATCACCTCTATGTTTTGACCACTGAGCAAATATACACTAAATGAAGCACAAATTAGCCAAGGGGACAGTCGACTCTGTCCTTTCTTCTTAATCCGTCTGGCTCAGGGTTTCCCAGCCTGGACAGCCTGTCTGAGCGTAAGGCTGCCCAAGGGCACACGGGCATCCGTCCGGGAACATTCAGGCAGTGACCAATCCCTGGCCGCCCTGGTGTGTGCCCAGCACTGTGGGCCTTTTCCCAGCCAGCCAGTGGGGGAGCGGCCGCTGTGGGTCCCTGAGTCTTAGCGAGATGGTCAAGGATGGGACAATGATGGAGACCCGCATGCAGCCACATCCATGGGTAAAGGAGGCAGAATGGAGGACAGCTCTGCCATCCCCTCAGCCGCGCCATGAGAAGCCACCCCTTCCCCTAAGGCCCCAGCACCAGCCTGGAGGCCACCATGGGCTGGAGCCCAGCACAGCCACCATCGCATCTTGGCTGTCCAGCTCAGGACAGGTCAGTTCCAAGGCGTCCAGGCTGGAGCTCTGGGGGCGGAAGAGCACAAGCTCCTGAGGAGCCTCTGGTCCAGCCCTGGCAGTGGAGGGCCAGGTGAGAGCCTGTCAAGGGCTCTGAGGACTCCAGGAGGGACCGGCTAAGGACACCGGTGGGAGTAATACCTCCCCGTCCAATGGCCGCTCGCAGGAGGCAATTCCCAGAGCCCCGCTCCATGGGCCACCAGGTACCCAGAGCCTCATTTAGAAATGGCAATCCCTCCCCACTGGCCCCCGCTGGGATCCTGGTGCTCCAAACGTCCTGCTGTGGTCCCAGGGAGGAGCAAACCCCCTCCCAATCAGGAAGCATCCTCAACCCCATCTAATTCCAGATGCTGCCTCCCACCTTGGCTTTCCAGGAGACGGAGAACAGAGCCGGCCTCTCCCCAAGGCCCCGAGGCCCAGCAGGGCACTCCTCCGAGCAGATAAGCCACCCCTGCTCCCAGGACAAGCAAGCCCCTGCCGAGGCTCTGCTGCTGCTAATTGGCCCTTGGGATAAGCAGACCTGTCCAGGAAAGAACCCTCTCCCTGATCTCCCGGCCCCAGCCCCATCCGGCTGGGAGTTCTGACTTAAGCAAATAATCAGTGCAGGGAATTGAAGGTTCAACAAAATCGCCCACCAGGAATCTGGCCTTCGTTCCTCCACCCTCCTCCTCCTGCCTCTGCCTGGGGTCTTGAGATCAACAGCAAGGCTTTGCAGTCGTAGGGGCTTCCCCCGGACACCCTCCAGCCTCAACCCAGGGGAGATGGGTGCCTGGGCTGTGACCTCTCACACAAGAGGACCAAGCCCAGAGAGGAGACGGGGAGCCATGGGCCCAGTCAGCTGGGGTCTGCGATGGACTCAGTGGGGTCTGGCCCTCCTCACTCCAAGGGGAGCTGGGAGCCGACCCGGTGAGGGAGGGTGTCCTGGGAAAATGACCGGAATCAGGGAATGGCCCTGGGGCTCCGGACCTCTTCTGATGGAGTTATTCAAGGCCCCTTGGCAGGGCCGGGCATCCTCTGGGCCCCAGGGGATAAGGTCCCCTCACTCCACCACAGAACAGCATCTGGGCACCTACCTCTTGGCCATGGGCAGAGCAAAACTCTCTCCTGGACCCCAGTGACCAGAGCCCTGGCCTTGAGAGGGAGCTGTGCATCCTCAGGAGCGCCCCCGGGCTGCCCCCCACCACCCTGCAGGCAGCTCACCCTCCCACCCCACCAGCTGCAAAGTGCAGACACATGTCTTTTACACGTGTCTTTTCCATCCCCAAATGTTTGTTCTGCGCCTGCTTCAGGAGGGCAGTCCTGCCTGCTCACAGCCCAGCCCTGCCCGAACTCCTGGCCATGCATGGAGACACACGGGCGTTAGAACATGGCATCCTGGTTCCCTTCTATGTTCAGGAAGACGACACCCATCTGGCTGAGGGGATGGCAGAGCCCCTCTCCCCACAGCCCCCTCTGCAGTGCAGCTCTCCTTTCCTCTCCCTGGTGCCTCTTCCCGAGGGCAGCCCCTTCTTTCCATCAGGATCACCCTTCCTGGGCCTCCGGGGTGCACCGGGCAGGCGCTGTTTCCCCCAAGCCCTCCCTTCCTCCCTCGGGGTGGGGCCCTTTCCTCCAGGCTCTTCTCTGTCTCCTGGTCTCTGCCATCTCCCAAAACCCATTCTATTTCTCTACATGTCTACCTTGTCCCCCACCTGTCTCCATTCTCCTAGTCTCCCGCCTGCCAGGCCGGCCCTGGCACCAGCCACTTGGCAGCCTCCTCCTCCTCCCAGAACCTTCTCTTTCCTTCCTGGTCCCATGTCAAACTGCAGCAAGCTGGTCGGAAGGTGAGACCAGGCTGAGAGGAGCTCTGGGCCACGGAGATGGTGGCCAGGGGAGGTGTGGGAGGTGGGAGGGCAGGCGGGCCAGGTGGGGAGCAGGGCATCTTGCCATGGGAAGGGCTGGAGGAAACACCGCATCCAGGGATAGCCACAGCTCACCTGGAGCCCCTGAAGGTCTTGCTTTTAGAGCCGGGCGGGGCTGCTGTGTGGCCAAGCCGGGCGAGTGGCCCCATCCCGGGTCCTGGGCTCCTGGCGTCTGCCCTGGAGCTTACCATGTTGCAGTACTGCATGGCCATGCATTGCTGCTGTCTTCACTGTATGACCGGGGGCTCCCTCTGTGCCCCTCAAAGCCCCAACTTGCCTAGACTTTGGGTCTGCAGCTGGCACATGGGAATCTTCCCACATGGCAGCATAGGGGGACTATGGAGCTGATAGCAAGGCTGCCAAGGTCTTACTTGAGTAGAAGACTTCCATCCCGAGCGATCCTGTTGGCCGGTCCTCTGGATCCAGCCTTCCTGGGGCTGCGGCCACCCACAGGGCTCCAAGCAGGTCTGGAGTCCCTGGTCCCCCAGGTTGTCCACCCCTTGCTGCAGCTGCTCTGGAAACAGAGGGTGCTGCCCTGGTCATTTTGCTCCTTGCTGGGTGTCTGGGAGGGCTGTGAGGGGAGGAAGAAGGGCAGGGAGAGGTGAGAGACCCGAGAGAAGGGGGAAGGAGTCTCAAAGGAGGGGAGGGAGGGCCGGCCAGCAGTGTGGCACAGTGTGCAGGAGGGGAACATGGCGGTGCCCGGCATGAGGTGGGGTGCGGGGCAGCCCTGGAGCCCTGGCTGCCTCTCCCTGCCGTGGGTCCGGCACTAGCTAGCCAGCTGAGCTTGCTGTGTTTGGAGTCTGCAGAAAGTGCTGGCCCGCCAAGCCCCACAGGCCAAGCCAGGCCCGAGGGACAGGAAGGAGCATGGGGCCTTCACTCCCTGCCCAGCCCGGGGCACGGCCGGCCCATCTCCCATTTCCAGGGCATCCGGGGACGGGCACGCCCCGGCTACTTACTGCCCTGCCACTGGAGGTTAGCATCCTCCCTCGTCCGCTGCCCTGCCCAGGTGGCTGTTACCTCCCCTACCTCCTCCAAGACCCTGAGCAGGGGGAGAAAAAAGTGGATGGAGGCATCCGACCCTCCTGACCTGAGTGTGGTCCCTGCTTTGTTCCCCCTTCCTCTGCCCCCAGTTCTCACTGCGAAGGAGGAGAGGGCTCACCTGGGGTGGCCCCACGTGCTGCCAGCCTTGGTCCAAGACTGCAGAGAAGGGGCCCTGAGGAGGTGCGGAGGAACTCAGAGGCAGACCCCGAGGGTCTTCCCTGAAAGAGGAGGGCTGGTGGGCAGCAGGAAGATCTGGGATTTTGCCCTCAGCTGCCCTCTCTATCCTGACATGTCACCCGCTAAGGGTCACAGGCCAAGGAGGGACTGGGCAATGTCTGGGAGCCATAGAGTCGGGATGGCCTGGCCAGGCTGGGTGTGGGGGTCTGTTGGGGATCCCAGGTGAGGGGAAGGAATTGGGAGTGGACCTGGGCCCGAGGCAGGTTGGGTGGCTGGTGCAAGGCAGAGGGCTGGCCCCGGGGGCATTCTGTCCTGGCTCCCCTATCCCCTCACCCAGTTCGTGAGCATCCCTCGTGGAGCGGGCCCCAGGGAGATCACGGGGAGCAGGCAGATGGAGTGCAATATCCTCCAAGGAATGTGTGTTGTGAGGTGGTGGAGGGCAGGGCCTGAGAGGCCCCGGCTGCAGAGCAGGACGCTGGAGGGCGCAAGGCAGCCGAGCCAGGGCCCGGGGCAGCCAGAAAGTGGCACTGTGTTCTTTTGGGCCGGACCAGAGCCCAGGCAGTGTCAGGAGGTGGATGGTGTGGAAGAGATAGGAGTTCCAGGGGTGCACTGGGGGGCCCTTTGTGCGGCTGGAAGGTGGAGGGGCGCTGGGTGGAAGGGCTGGCATCGGGCTTGCGGCTTGGGCTAAGGCAGCCTTGCAGGGGCTGGCTCCTGAACCCACGCACAGCGAGAAGTATGGGCTGGAGCGGCCACAGCATTGGGGAAAGACAGATGGGAGGGCTGGACAGGAAGCCGGGCTGTGGCCAGGCCAGGGCCCCAGGAGGACAGGGACAAGTGGTGGACGTGAGGGTGCAGAGAAGCAAAGTCACCAGGACCTGGCCTGGATCGGGATGCTCAGGAGGCTGGGGACACTCGGAGGAAGGCACTGGGGAGCCCAGCTGGCTGCCCCACCCCTGCCACCCTCAGCTCCCTCTGCCCGCCAGGACTCCCAGGCTCCATCAGGTGCTGCAGCACCCTGGCTGCAACATAACGAGGTGGGACAGGGTCAGCAAGGTGACTTCTCATGCCCCAGTGTTTGCAAATCCCCAAAATGACCTAATAGACAAGCTCAAGGCTGGATTTTCCAAGAGGGCCCCTTCAAGTACCAAAGGACACAAAGAGCAGGCCCTTCTGAGTCTGTGGCCCGCAGATGGCAACACGGGCCCGGGACCCCAGGACCACCTTGGGCACAGAGCGGCTGGGCCCAGGAGGCTGGCCTCTCCCGGGGATTCCACAGCTGGCCTGTGGGGCTCCAGCAAATGCGCACAGGGTTTTCCAGAGCCCCGCACAGAACAAAGAACAAAATGGGGAGAGCAGGGCCTGGGCTGAGCGGACCCCAGGCGGGTGGGCGGAGGGGCGCAGCGGCATGGCGCCCACTGTCAGGTCGAGGGCAGCTGCAGGGGGCTGGGCTGGAGCAGACCCAGGGTGGGGGTGGGGGCTGGAGGAGGCTCTCACGGCCGGAATCAATAACTCACGCTGGGGGAGGGCGGGAGACGTTTGTGGCAGAGCAGGGAGGGGTGCCGGACGGGGTGTCCCTCCACCCCCAAGTTCAAAGTTTTATGGCAAGCAGGCTTGACTTCCTCCCGCGTCCCTCCTCTCCAGGTGTTATTTGAAAAAAATACTTTTCAAACTACATGCTGAAAACTTCAGCATGAAAATTTAATGTCAGAAACTCTGTAATCTCTTTCCCAGAGATAAGACCCAGCCCCTCGAGGAGGGGCGAACTCGATCCCTCTAACACAGAAAGCAGACGCCAGGCCGGGAAAGCAGGGGCCTGGCGGCCTCGCTGGGGGAGGCTCAGGCTCGCGCTCCCTCCCTCCCTCCCACCCGGGGCTGGGAGGGGGTGGCTGAGAGAGGCCCTGCAGGGATGGAGCTGCATGGCTGGGGCGAGGGGTCCGGCAGGAGGGGCCGTCCTGGTGCAGCCTGCAGGCTTCGGGCCTTCGGGAAGCACATCCTGCCGCTCTCCCGCGTGCACCCCGCTCCCCGGAACTTGGAGTGGGCACCGCTGCTGCCAAGGCTCAGGTTTCCATGACGCCTGAGGCCCCTGGCCCTCTCACTCAGACCCTAATTTAGGCCTCGCAGAGGGCTCAGGTTGTGGACAGCTAAGCTGGGAAAGGACAACGTGGCCACCACCGCCCACGGCCTTTCTGACCGGCAGCGCTGCCCTGGGTTGGGTGGTGGGGGCGTCCTGCACACACAGAGTTCCTGAGGACAAGCCTGGGTGTGGGGGTCTTGGACTCTGAGCTGCCAGGCCCGCCAGGTCCTGGCCTCAGGGAGAGGGGAACAGAGCTGCCACACACCCAGCTCTTGACTCGATTTCTCTGTGGGTGACAGACATAACTTCTCCAAGCTGTTTCCAACAGCCCCCACCCTGAAGACGGCCTCCACCTCAGACATCAGACAACGCCCCGAGCCCCCCCTACCCAGGGCCGGGAGGGCAGGCTGCCCGGAAGGAGGGTGGGGCTGCCCGGGGGCTGGGTGTGCGCTCCAGACCTGTGTTCTGGGACTGCATTCCGGGGGAGGGGGTGGTGGGAAGGCGCCATGTGGAGCAAACCGGCTGGGCTGGGGGCAGGAGGCCCCCCAAGCGGGGAGAGGGAGGCGTCGGTCCGACCGACCGCACTGCTCTGCTGCCCCCACCAGGCAGGCCGAGGCTGGTGTCCCTGGAGACCGGGACGTGGTGGCCCAGCCCAGCACTCCGGAATGAGCCTGAGACCCCCGTGTCCTGAGAGGCAGGGGGCTCCTTTGTAGCGGAAGGAGACAGAGGCCTCCTAAAGGGGCCGGACGCTTGCCCAAGGCGCTAATCGCCTGGAAGCTTCCAGAATGTGGGTGTGGGAGAGGCCAAACTGCTTTCTCCCCAAACCCCAAGATCCTGGGTGACCCTGAACCCAGGCCTGGGGACTTGGCCATGTCTGCCCAAGCCCCCTACCGGCCCCCACATGTGCTTTGCGTGGTCCGAGCCCGGCGGGCAGGGCAGGGCTGGCTTGAGGCTGCCGAGAGGGTTTCTCCCCAGCCGTCCTGCCCCCTCCAGGGGACATGGGGAGCCAGACTGGTCTGTTGTCCTGTGTTTGCCTGCCTCTCCCGGTGTTGCCGTGGTGATGACACCAGTCATGGCTGGGAGGGGTCATACCTCAGGTGGACCAAGAGTCCTGGCGTGTCCACCACAGACGGCACCCCCTCAGGATGCCCACGCCCTGGCCCCCGGCCCCCAGGCCTTGTCGAGAATGTTCCATGAGCCTGATGGACAGGCACGAGGTCCAGCGTGTGAGGCCCAGCCTGCTGCTCCGGCGCCTGCCCCTGCATCCCCACAGCACCCCGCCCGGCCACCCTGTTTGTCCTCGGGGGCCCCCCAGCTGTCTCAGGTCCAGGCTGCCGGGTGTGAGAAGCGCCCTGGGTTTCTGCTGTGTCCCTGCACCCTGACGAGGAGCGCTTCTCTTCCTGCACTCACAGCCCCACACAGCCCCTCCACGCCCCAGGGTCCCCCAGCCAACCAGGGTCCTATCTGCTGCCTGCGGCTGAGCCTGCGGCGGGGGACCCCAGGCAAATATGAGGCAGCCTGGGGAGAAGGTGGCCCCTGCAGAAGCTGCTGCCCGCATGCCCCCGCGCCATGCTGCCAGGAGAGGCTCGGACCTCAACAACTTGGGGGTGGCAGAAATGGTCTCCGCATGACCAGTGCAGCCCCTTCTCAGCCCCTTCCTGGGGGGTCCAGAGGGCCTAGCAGCTTCCCTGGCTGGGGGCTGAGGGGCCTCTGGGCGGCGACTCTTGGAAAAGCCTGAGGTCAGAAGAGTTCAGAAACAGCCGTGCTGGCTGGGTCCTCTTGACTGATGTGGACAACTGTGTCCCATCTCCCTGAGCTATTTCTGTTTTCGCAGGAGTCAGGGGAGGGCTGGAACTCCGGCTTCCCGGCATCCCGGCGGGCAACCAGATACCCTCAGATAAAGGGCATTCCTGGAGGCCTTCATCACGCTCCCCAGGCAGCTGCTGGCCCCTCACCCTGCACAAGTGGGCACGTCCTCCCTGAGCCCCGAGGGAGGCTCGGAACACATAGTTTCCCTGTTATGTACCAGCTGAGAGGCCCGGGTGGATTTAGCTAGGGTGAGGCCCAGGGGCCCAGGCGAGCAGGGGATGTTCTGGTAGGGAGGACATGGCTGAGATGGGAAGAGCAGCTGGTCCTAAGCCCCACAGGGCCCCCTCAGGGCCCCGAGCCTGGGTTTTATTTTGGGAGGCACCTTCTAGAGCGTAAGCTGCCTCATCCCGTGGGCACGCATGGGGTCGCCCAGGACCTAGGGGATCCTTCAGCCAGCTGTCCAGCTCCGGGACTCTGGGTTCCCAGGAACCCTTGGGGACTGATGCTCTGAGCATGTTTGCCCCGCAGTGTTCTCAGCCACACCTGCACCCTAGCAGGATGCCAGAGGGCTTTTCCCAGACTTCAGAGCTGAGGCCCGGGCCTGGCGGGCGCCCCCTCCTCCAGCAGGACGGGAACCAACCATTCACTCAAGCCACGAGCACCCCATGGGCTGCCCTGAAGAGCTGTTGGGAGGAGAGGGTCCATGATCCCAGGCTCTGAAGACCTCTGTGCCCAGCAGCGGGGCCTCTGGAGGGTGAGGAGGGATGCGAATTAGGAGCAGTCCATTGCCGGCTGGTGGGGTTTGTTTTGTTAAACCGAAAGAAAAACAGCAGCAGCAGCACAGAGCCCCGGGGCAGCTGACCTCCTGAAGCCAGGCAGGGTGCCTGGGCAGGGCCCCAAAACCACAGAGGAGCCCCAGCCAGCCCTCTGGGGAGCAGGGTCAGGCACCCCGACAGAGTGTGACCAGGACACACGACCCAGCGGCCCTACAGCCCCCCAGCACCTCCTCACTGGGGACCAGCCTGGCGGCAGGAGGCAGCCCTGGGGGTTGGGGACACAGTCCCGAGGAACGCTAGGACCTGGAATGCTCCTTAAGGGAGTAAGACACCCCTGGGGGGCAGAGCTAGGTCCTGACCAGGGTGGGGGCCGTGGAGGAGCTGAGCTGGCTCCAATCGGTGCATGGCTGGCTGTCTAGGGGCAGCACAGAGGGAGGTCCCATCCCAGGCCAGCAGTGGCAATGCCACCTCTGAAAAACGGTCCATGCCATGAAGCCTGAGCCTCCGGTGCCCTTGCCTGGCATGCTCTGCCACACCGTGGCCGCATGAGGGACAGACAGCGCAGGACAGAGCCCCACCTGGCAGGGAGGTGGCGGGTTTGCCACGCGCCAGCAGGCACCGGGGGAGGAGGGGCTGGGTATCAGCGGCAGGGACCCTCGGGGCGAAGCTCAATGTGAGGTGGGCTTCTTCTGGAGGCCCATGTCTCCTGGGCGCGCATTATCATCTCCACATTTTATTTTATTATATTATTATTTATTTATCTATTGAGACAGAGTCTTGCTCTGTCACCCAGGGTGGAGTGCAGTGGTGCAGTGGTGCAGTGGTGCAACCTCCACCTTCCAGGTTCAAGTGATTCTCCTACCTCAGCCTCCCGAGTAGCTGGGATTACAGGCGCCCGCCACCACACCTGGCTAATTTTTGTATTTTTAGTAGAGATGGGGTTTCTCCATGTTGGCCAGGCTGGTCTCGAACTCTTGGACTCAAGTGATCCACCCACCTCAGCCTCCCAAAGTGCTGGGATTACAGGCATGAGCCACTGCGTCTGGCCTCATCTCCACATTTTAGACACATCAAGACAAGGTGGCAGCCAAGGGCCTCAGGGTTGCAAGGCAGCAGCTCAAAGTGGAAACCCGGACTCCTGGCCCCTCACCCAGGCCGCACACCAACAGCCAGGCCTCCCTCCCAGAAACCGCCACCAGGCCCGCTCCTGGGCCCCAGCTTCCTGTGCTCCTGGTCCAGGCAGTGGCCATTGTCTGCCAGCCATTAGGAACCAGCTGGGGGAAGTGCCATGCCCCAGCCCCTGGGCAGCCCGTGTGTCCCCCCTATACCCGTGGGCAGGGCCCTCGAGTCCCAGGTCCCAGTGGCCGGCCATCGGTCCTCTCACTAACCGCAGGATGGACACTGAAGGCCAGAATGGTGGGGGCCCTGGGGGCCACCGGAAAATCTCACCCACCATGGCCCAGGCCCATGGGTGTTCTGTGGCTCCAGCCTGTGGCTCGGGGCAGGGGGTTGGGGGGCTGGGTTTTCTGACCCCGGTGGTGGTGAATGAACAGCAGACCCCTGTCTACGCCCCTGGCCTCCCGGCTCACTGGCCTTCCTAATGAGCGTGTGTTTCCAGAGCCCTTTGATCTGGGGCTTTAATGACCATCCCCTACCGAGGAGCCACCGATCAATGGGCCCGCCCCTCCCCAGTGTGTGCACAACCAAAGCCGGGCTTATCCAGGCCCCCTGACCGGCAGCCCTGAGGCTGAGGGCTCCCGCTCCCGCCCGGGGTCACCAGGATGTTCCCGGTGGCATTCCAGGTGGGACGAGCCTAGCTCCTCCTCAATGCCTCGATGCCCACGGCCAGGCCCAGCTGCCCCGGGTCATCTGGGCACCTCCTGGCCCATGATGGGGGAGGGAGTGGCCGAGCAGTGCTGGCTCCCACCTTCGGGCACCAGGGGGTCTGCTCGGAACATGGAGAGAAGACAAGACATGGCCTCAACTCTGACTCAGGGCATGGGAGCAGCCTGCGCTTCACACAGTCGGTCCCCCACTCTGCTTGGGGGCCCTCCTCCCGAGCTCCATCCTGGGTGGGCCAGGGCCCTCTCCCCATGGGGTCTCCAAGCCCCAACACTCGGTCTGCAGTGTCCGGTGGGTATGCCATCCGTACTGTCCTGCAGCAGGAGCTGTGCCCTCCGCTGGCCCTGAGGAGACCGCTGCTGCTGTTCCCGCCATTGTGGACACCCTGACTACCAACGCCAGCTCTCCTCCCGTAGTTAACAAAGCGGGGGGCGCAACAGGCTGTGTCTCCAATGTGGCGATGGGGGGACCCACGCTGTCCCTGCTGATGGGGAGGCGAGGGCCGCAGGGCAAGGCGGGAGCCCCAGGGGGGACTGCAGGGGTCCAGCTCTTTGGGGCCACCCTTCCCCCAGGGCACCCCTCACTCGCGCCCACGCACGCGCAGACGGGAAATGAGACCTGCGAGGCTGGGCTCGGCCCTCCCCCTCTCTGGCAGCAAGCACGGGGTTTTATGAGTGCTACAAATCAGATATCACACAGTTTGGGGCTGACATGGTTTTTGTAAGAATTATTTAAGGCCCTGGCCGCCGGTAAAGTCCCAGGGAGAATGGGGCAGGGCGCACCCAGCTGCTGGGGCCGTCGGAATTCCAAACACTTCGTAAAGCTAAGGTATGAGCCGCGAGCACCTTGTTCTGTTTAACAGCCTGCTTCACCCCTGCCCTGGGCCGCGCGAGGGCTGCCGGGAACACCTCCCCCAGGCCAGGAGGAGGGGGCCGCCTGCAGCTGTGAAAGCTGGGGCCTGCCTGGGCGGCCCTGGCTCCAGGCTGAAAAGCTGAGAGGGAGTGAGTTGAAGGGTTGGCCCCACTAGCATCTTCTCCCCACCCCGAAGCACTGCCCAGGGTCCTGCCGTCAACCCCAGACACGGGGCCCGAGCCGCTCCTGGTGGTCTCCTGTGCTCCATCCTGGGCCCAGCTCACTCCTCCTGGGGTCTGCAGCAAACTCCCGCAGGCCGGGACCATGCCCAGTGCCCACACGCTGGGAGCACAGCGGTGTCCCGGCCTGGAATGGGCCTCACTCGGCATCTGTGACTGGTCAGTTCCGCCAGCCGAGCCTGCTGCTAACTGGGCCAGGTCACAGGCTCAGGCTGTCCACCGGCTACTTCCCTGCTACTTCCCTTCAGTGGGCCCAGGCCAAGGCGGGGAGCGCAGATGTGCCCAATGTCACCACTGCCGGAGGAGGGACGGCCATGTGTGTGGCCCAGGGCACCCCAGGCACACCCCAGGAAGCTGCTCATGGGTACCCATTGGCGAGGAGGGTGCAGGGGGAGGCACACGCCAATCCATCAACCTCAGGGATGCGCCCAGGTTTCTACCATGGGATATTTGAGCACTGCCATAATTATCCAAATACCAGTGTCGTCTCATACTGACAGACAATGGCACCCTTCCTTCTGTGATCAGTGCTAAAACCCATGACACTGTCATCACGCAGAGTGCTGAGCAACCAGGCTGAGAACACGGACGCACAGACACAAAGCCCTCCCAGTGAACCTGTGGGAAGGAGGCAAGCAGCATCGCATGACCGGGGCTGGCCCGGCTAAGGGGGCTCTGCAGAGCAGGGCCATGGGCTCCCCAATCTGGAGGGGAGGCTGCTCACTCATTGCCTGGCCTCTCCACCCACCGAGTGCCCTGAACCAGGCCTCTGCCTCAGGGGTGCCCTCAGGGGAACTCAGAGGACTGTGCAAAGGTGGGCTTTGAGTCCCTGACGCTGCGTGGAGGGCCTCTGCCGTGCGGATGCCAGGCAGGAAGGAGTGGAGAAGCAAGAAGGGGCGTTACTGTTGGACCCGACGGGCCCATCCCTTTCCAGCCTCCAACTTCCCTGGGGTGACAGGGCCTGGACCTGTGGACCCCTGTCTCTGCGGGAAGTGTTTGCTGTAGGCCCCAGGGCTGCACGCTCCTGGGACAGGCTGCGGACCCTGCACATCTGAGCTTCTATGAATTCCACGTAGAATTCCATGGGATTGCTGGAATCTTCTGTCTCATGTCTCTCAGTGAGGGAGGATGGAAAAGAAGGTCAGAGGGAAGGATGGGGTAGCGGCTCTGTCCTGGGCCCGAGGGACGTCTCTGAAGGCCAGCGCCCCCAGCCTCCCGCCATGGGCGCCCCAGAGCAGGGGTCACTCTAGCCATGGGGTGAGCCCCCTAGGGTCTCAGCTTTGCAGAGCTGGGCCCAGGCCAAGGCAAGGAGTGCAGATGTAAGGGGGAGGACAGTGGGGGGTCTCCCACCCTCTTGCAGAGCTGGCCTTGTGCAGGGAGAATGCAGGCCTGGCCGGCCCTCCCCATTGGACACAGCGTCAGGGCCCCAGCGTCCACGGAGGCCAGGGCCAATCAAAGCCAGATGTCGGAAAAACAAGAAAAGCTGACTATTTTGACTAGAAAAAGCCCTATTTACAAAGAAATAATGAAGCGATTTGGGGGGACTGGTGCTGGGGATGATCTCAGACAGGGTGGGGTGGTGAAGGCAGACGCCCAACAGGTCACTCAGGGCCTGCGTGTCCCCACCCGGCATGGTGTGGTCTGAGGCCTCGCAGGGTGCGGCTCCTGCCAGGCTGAACTGGGTGGGAACCTTGAGGGACATCCCCTCAGACACCCAGACCCAGGAAGCAGCTGTATCTGGAGGAGCAGGAGAGGCTGGAACACGGGGGCCCCAGCAGTCCTGTCCACCTGGCATGCCATGGCAAAGAGCAGCATCCACTATGGAGATCGTCCTAGGGCAGGCGGAGGGGTGGAAATATGGTCAAAGAGAAGAATTCTTGGCCCTGAAAGGACTCTTAGCCGGCTACGGAGATGAGACGGGCACTCACGTACACTGCAGCCCAGGCCCTGGCCACCACGCACAGGGCACTGCAGGCATCATGCTTGCTCCCAGGGCCCCAAGACGCAGAGGTGACAATGCAGGGAATTCCAGGGGTGCAGAGCTGTGAGCGTTGCTGCAGATAGAGAGGAGGGGACCGAGGGTGTGGCACCTGGGGAGGAGGAGGACAGAGACATGAAGATGGCAGAGAATGACAGGGAAGGGAGCATGTACAAGGCGGCCAGACCCTGGGGCTGGGCACCTCGGTCCAACCCCTGAGCCCCAACCCGAGCCCCAGCCCAGGCCAAGCTCCCAGGGCCCTGCAGGAACCACCTGGGGGCCAGCCCAAGAGCAAAGACGCCATCCGCATCCACGCCTCTCCCCAGCTTCCAAGCCACTCGGGAGCCCACCTGCGCCCCTCGTGAGAAGCAGCCCAGGAAGATGTCGCCTTTATGAGCACCCCATCTGGAGCTCCACAGTGGGGACGTCTGTGGAGCCGGCCCCATCCCTTGGCCACCCTCAGGCACCTCTACAGCCTGGGACAGTCACTTCCTCGGTGAGGCTACAGCAGCCTCACATGCACACCCCAGGCAGAAAGTGCCCGATCCCTCCAAGAGGAATGGCAAGCTCACATCCATGTAAAAATGTGCACACGCGTGTGCACCACAGCCTTGCTCACGAGAGCCAAAAGGCGGAAGCCGCCACGTGTCTGTTGAGGGACGGCGGAGGAACACGAGGACCGTTCACCCAGTGGAGCATGACTCAGCCACAGAGGGAAGGAGATCCTGGCGCAGGCTGTGACATGGGTGCGCCCTGAAGATGCCACACCAAGTGAAATAAGCCAGACACGAAAAGCCACACAGACCCTGAGTGGTTCACTCATGAAACATCCAGAACAGGCCAATCCAAAGCAGACCAGTCGTAGCCAGGGGCAGAAGGGAGCAGGGAGCTGGGAGCTCCAGCTAAGGGGTGCACGTTGCTTTCTGGGTGATGAAAATGTCCTAGTAGGCTACACAACACTGAGAATATACTAGAAGCCATTGAGTGGGTGGATTGTAGGGTATGTGAACTTCATCTCAATAAAGCTGTTTTTTAAAAATAGAAAAGAGCATCCCAAGGCCAGTGCTCTCTCCAATCACTGCAGCCACAGGCCTCCTGCTCTGGGGGACCCACCGTGCCCAGGCAGGGATGCTAGGCGGTGCTCGGCTCATGCCACCTGCCCACTCAGCCAGGCCCTGGCCAGGAGCACCCACCAAAGCCCGAGGAACAGGATGGCAGCCCGGCTTTCCCACCTGGCCAAGCTGACTTCCTGAATCGGGCAGTCACTCACTCACTCGTTCACTCAGCTAATACGGCTGACGGTTGCAGGAAAGGTGGGAGGTGGGAGGGCAGCCCCAAGATGGCAGCCACTACAGCTACCTTCAAGGGGCTGGCCTTCTCCAGCCTGTCCTCACTTTAAGCCCTGGGGTGGACCAGGAGGAACCGCTGTGTCCCTGGCCTTCGTCGCCTGCTGGAGGCCAGAAGGTGGGAACCCCCAGTGCAGACAGGCGACCGCGAATGTGACTTCAGGCTCCAGACTGCAGAGGCGTGTGTTGGCTAGCTTGAGGCAGAGGGGCCCAAGGAGGTGGGTGGGGGCAGGACAGGGCAGAGGAGGAGCCCCGGGAGCCAGGGACAAGAAGAGCCCACTCCTGCCCCAGCACCTGGCTGCTCATCTCCTGCCCCAGCACCTGGCTGCTCATCTGCCGCCAGGTACAGAAGTGATGCCATTTCGAGATGGGACACCATCAAGCTGCCCCAGGAACACCAGCAGCTCCCGAAGAGGAGAACCAGATGCCCCAGATGCCCACAGGAGGGAGGGTGGCCAGAGGGGTTTCTGCTCCATTCCGGCAGCTTGGCTCTTACCTGGAGCTACCAGGGCATGGGCTCCTGTGGGCCGTAGAGCTGGGCCCATCATGGCTATAACTCATCAGCATGGAGAAGTGGGGCCATCCAGCTCTGAGCACAGCCCCGTGCAGTCCCGAGGGCCCCTCCGCCCCTTCCCACGCATGCAGTGTGGCACTGCCTGGGCCTTGCATCACCCCTGCATGGCAATAAATGAACATAAATGGGGACACGGAGCAGTGCTGTCGGCTCTCTCCCTCGTCCTGTTGCCTTTGTCTCTGGCTGCCTCCGACCCTGCTCCCAGCTGGAGATGTCCACGAGGGGAAGGGCTGTCATGTTGGGGGAGACCGAGGCAAGGCCGCGGGCCCACTTGCTATCTCTTGGGTCAGGGTCCCTCTCCCACTTCTGCCACGCTGAGGATGTCCAGACACAGGTGGGAGTGGTCTTGTCAGCCTCGGGAGATTAATCTTTCCGGGCGAGTCCCTTCTGCAGGAACAGCCTGTTTGGGTTGGACGGGGGTCTTGCCCAGGTGTGGGGGTGGTGAGGTTGACACCCAGGCCAGAGGGGCCCTGTGAGACCCTCTCTGGTCCCCATGCATGAAAGAGCCTGTGTTAGCACATGAGCCACTACAGTGGGGCCCTTGTACTGGGGAGAAGACAGACCTGCCCAGGTGCTGGTCCCTCCCTCCCTGAGCCTCCAGGCAGGAGTGGGTTATGGGAGCTGGCGCGTCCAGCCAGCTCCTTCTCTGGGCTGTGTGTGTGCCTGGGGTGGTGGGAGCAGACCCCCGGCTGAACCCCTGAGCATCCCACTCCACCCAGGGCCCTTCCTGTGGGCCCTCCCCACATGGCCCTGGTTGGCTACCCCAAGCTCAGCTCCACAGGTGCGGCACGCAGGGCTCTTGGAGAGAGGCCGAGCCTTCCAGACCCTGAGTGGGGCCGCCTGCCTACCCTGGCCTGTTCCGCGCTCCTCTGCAGCAGGCATGTGAGGTGGGTGTGGGTGCTTTGGGGAGACTATCCAGTGACATGGCTAGGTCATGCCACACGCAGCTGGGACAGATACCTGGGGGCTTCAGTTCTGATACCCGGCTCAGACCAGAAACCATTGGTCAAGTGAACAACCCAGAAAGTGGGGTCTTGTGTGAATCATCCACCCCCGCCGAGGACTGGCAGCCCTGTTTCTCACACTGGACAGCCACACACCCGTCCCTATCCTCCATTATTCAAGAAATGCGCCCAGCCTCACCCCGCGCTCATCCCCGCATTTTGGTCTTGCCTCCATCTGGGTACTCCCTGGGACTGGGCCCATGCCATGCACTTGGCAGGCCCCTGAGGCTATTATCTCCCCTAAGACTCTGCCCTCAGCCAGCCCCTTTCCGGGGTCAGCGGGCTGCCATGCAGAAGGATGCCCAGTGGCGACTGGGGAGTGAGGGAGCCCCCGGTGTGCTGTGGAGATGGGGATGCAGTAGCTCCCCAGCCCCTTTCTCCTCCCTGGCAGGGAGGCCTGTGGGAGACATGGAGGCTGCGACGGGACAGCACAGGCCAGGGTGAGACAGGGCGGGAGGAGGATCTGGAGGCCGGGGTGGCTGGAGCCGGAGTCAGGGCTGCGTCTGGGGGTGGCGGCCGTGATGGAGTGTGCCTGGTGCGCTGGCCGCCAGCAGGGCTGCTAACGGCCCCTGTGTGCGGGGCTGGACGTGCCGTGGATGAAGGATGGGATTCCTCTTCCCCTGCTGTGAATTAGGGTCCTCAGAGCTCTAGGCCCCATGAATTATTTCTCTAAGGAAAACACAGTTGACTCCATTTCTCCGGCTCCACTTCCTGACCTTCCCCATCCCTTTAAATCAACATTGAAGGGTGAGCTTGCCCGGGCCTTCACCCCCTAGTGGAGCGCTTCCCCCGCCGCATCCCCTCCTGCCTGCACTCTGGGCTGGGGGAGGGGAGGCTGAGCCAGCTGCCACGCCATCTCCTCTTGCAAGACCCTCGGAGGCTGCCCAAGCAGAAGGAAAAGCTAGGACCCTCACTCAGACCACAACAGGCCCACGCTGCAGATCAGGGTTGGTCCCGAGGCCATGGGACACCTGTGTTCTGAGCATTCAGATGGGGAGGCTTACACAGCAAACCCAACTTTGGGCAAGAAGGCCACGCCGTGGGCTTTCCCCGAGACACCCGAGTGCGGCTCCGTCCTGGTCAGGGTGGAGCACAGACGGCTCCCAACATACACATGGGCCCTGGTTTTGATTCCCAACCCCAAAGCCGGAGCCGCCTGCACACAGCAGGGAGGGGGCCTTGCTCTGGCCTCCATGTTGGGTTTTCTAGGGAAGCACTGGAACCAAGGACAGGCTAAGAAAAACAGAGGAGCCCCCGGGCCTCTGCAACCCGTCCTGAGGACGCACCAGCTGCCACATGGAGATGGGGCCAGAAGGGGCTCTGGAGGCCCTGGGCCTCACCAGATGCAGGGGTTCTGGGAAAAGGGGCTGGAAACCTTCCGGGCTCCTTGGAAGGTTCTGAATAAGACATCATTAAAACCAAAAATCAATTCTGTATCCAGCTCAGGGCCCCCTGGAGGCTGCCCCGGCCGGCCTGTCCAGCTTTGCTGGAACGGGAACCCAGGCCAGTCTGCCAGGTTCAGGCCCCAAAAACGGCGGCCGGGCAACCCTCTTTTGCTCCCACAGGCCAGGCCAGGCTAGGAAAGGCAGCACAGAGCCTCTGGCAGGGCCACAGGCTTCCACGCAGAACCCTTTAGACAAGAATCAGAGGCAGGGGTCGTGCGTCCTGACCTGCCCTGGGCCGACAGAACAAGGGTCTAGACCCAGGCATCCACCCAGACACTGCGAGGCCACTGGGCACCTCAAACAGGACGCTCAAGCCCACCCTCTCCTCTCTCGACCTGTCCACCCCCAGGGCTGAGAAGCCCACAGAACTGTTTTGCAGTGGTTGCTGGCCACACCTTGCACCCTGCCCTAACCACCCTTCCAGGCTGGGTCCTCCCTGTCCCCTAGGCCCAGCCCCGGGCCTGTGCCCGACAGCACCTCTCCGCCATGGCTCTCCTGAGACACTGCTGCCCTCGGATCCCTTCCCGGCCCTTCTCGGGTTCTTGCTGCCAACAGTGCCAAACCAAAACCCACAGGCGGGCCGGAGTTCCCTCACCAGGCCCCCTGAAGGCTGCTGACCTGGCAGCCCCTCCCCAGAACTTCTGTCCAGGCCAGGCTGTTCCCTCACCCGGCGTCGCCCCGTGCTCATGCTGACCCCTCTATTCCTCCCGACGCCTCTGGGCTCAGGCTCTGAATGCGGGCGCTCAGAATTATCTTTTGGGTCTTTTCACCTGCGTATCTCATTCCCCACCTGGCATGCAGCTCCGAGCCTGTGTGTGGCCCTCTCTCTGGCCAACCCGCCTCCCCAGCATGGGGCCACCACGTCTCAAGTCTGCCCACCCTCAGTTCCCCGTCAACTCAGAGACCAGACCCCGGCCGCACCCACTGCCCAGACCCTGGGAAAGCAGAGCCAGGCCACGTGGTGCTCAGAGCTGGGGGGTGGCTGCTGCGTGTCTGGCACCCAGAGACCCAAGAGAAGAAGGAAACAGAGCTTCCGGCTCTTTCTCCTGCAGCAGGACTTTTATTTAGGTGTCAGGACTGCTCTGCCACAGTTGCCCACCTGGGGCGTGCCCCTGCTGGCCGCCCCGTCACAGCCCGAACCAGCTAGGGATGCCGCCCCGCCGCGGGTCGCTGCTCTGCCTCTGCTGCCTCTCCTCCTCGAGCATGCTGTAGAGGTCGTCGGCAGCGCTGCCTTCAGGGCTCTCGTCTTTCTCGGGAAACAGATCTGGGAACGTGAAGGTCTGTCCATGGGCCTAAGGCGGAGAACAAAGGCTCCAGCCAGAGCTGCAAAGACTCCTCGGCAGAGGGGTCCATGGGGGAGCCTCATGCTTTCTGGCAGCCCCTTTCTGCCGGCGCCGGATTCGACTGCTCAGAGGTACCTCCCTGGGCCTCCTGGGGCAGCGTCCCTGCCTGGAATGTAAGCACCCCCACAGCCATCGGCCCCCAGCTGTCATGCTGCAGCAGAGGTCACAGCTCTAGGACAAGGCCGCTTTCCCCACCATTGTCTCTTTAGGGCCTGATGTCTGCCCCCGCCCTGGGTGCACCCATTTACTAGCACGGGGCCACCTGGTTGGCAGAGGGGGGGGCAGGAACAAGGCATGGAAAAACATGACACAAATCACGTCTGGTACCACGCTGAACCTGTCCATCCAAAATGCCTCAGGCTCTACTCACATTAAAGCTCCTCGTCCTCCCAGCCCAGAGCCTGGCAATTAAAATGAACATCACGTACGAAGAAACATGCACGTGCGGCAGCTGATAGATCAGGACCGGCTCTGTCAATTAACTGGTCTTACATCTTCTGCTGAGTTCAGAATATGTCTGTGTCAGCCAAGCCCCAGCCCAGGCCACAGCATGTGGCTCGGGTTCACGAGAAGGAGGGGATACTGCTCCTTGGGGACCTAAGCAAATATGAGGAGCCATTTTAACTTGCTAATGATTACTAAGTAGCTCCAAAGCTAAGGGGTGAGAGGCAGAAAGAGCAGACCAGAGGAGAGGGAAGGGAAGGGAAGAGGGAGGAGTGGGCCGGCACATGTCGGGGAGCAGCCGCCCTTCTGTTTCCAGACAGGTGGAGGAGGAGTGAGGATGGCACCCGAATCTGGAAACCTTTAGTCAGTAAAATCAGTCAAGTACACTTGGCTCTTGCAGACCCTTGTTGTGTAAATAAATTTGGACGTGGGCAGGCAGCCAAGTATGATCTGAAACAGGCCCGGATTCCACTCTGCGAGGGAGGTGTATGCACCCTGATCCCTGGTGCAGAGCGCAGGGGCTGGTGGGGAGAGTGGCACTGCGTGCGCCGTAGCCGGCCTGCAGGAGGATTGGCTTACACAGCTCTAAACTTTGCATCTTTTAAAATACCAAGGGGCAATCGTTCACATGTGAGGCTGACTGCCCAGAATGGGAGATTTACCTTTACCATGTGGAGGTGACTCTGCTAGTTTTCTGAGGCAAGGGGAACCCAAAATGACAGTTTAAAACACAAACATGGCCATTTGTCATAGCTTCGGGAAGAAATGGGGAAAGGTGGTGAGAGACAAACACCGTTTGGGGATGCCAAGCATGGTTTCTCAGGGGGTTCCCCTTTCTAGAAGAGTTCACCTTGTACCTAAAAAAAAAGCCCTTGATCCTTCCAAAAAGGAGAGAGACAGCTGATCGGGGTAAAGGACAGGAATGGAGAAAAATGTCCTAATGACAAGTAAACAAGGCAGCCCTGCCTTCAGGAATCCCAGGGCGCCCTGGGGGCTGCTGCCTGCCTGGACCTGGAGGCCGGAGCCCCGAGCACAGAGCTCGGCCCAGCTGGCGGCAGCGGCTTGTTCTGGAGTTGCCTCTCATGTCGTGCGCCCTTCATTCCTGCGCCGCTCAGCGTCCACACAAGCCTCGGGGCAGCGGGCAGTCAATGGTCTTTTTGTTGTGTGGGTCACTGAGGCGCTGGTTACAGCTCCCAGGACTTTGGGCCAAGGAGATGCTTATCAGGTTGTCGGGGAAAAAAATGTGGGACTCCCACCATGTGGGACAGGGCCTTTCCACAGTGGCCAAATCCAAATAAAGTGGATAATTTTATCTTTCTAATGCTCCCTCCCTGGGCTTTGCAATTAGCAGTGATTCTAAGCCCTGGCGCAGGGCCCAGGGGGACACGCTGAGCAAGGTCTCAGCAGACACGAGACAGGAAAGGGCCTTGACAGTCCCCTTTGCGGGGGGACAGGGACCAACAGCCACGGCCCATTTCTAGGCTGTGCAAAGATCTGCTGGAGTTCAGGAAGGGGGGTGAGGACCCATTACCAATTTTAATTCTGGAACAGGAGGAGCCATGCCCAACAGGGACCCCTCAGGCTCCCAGTTGCCCTGCCCTGTCTCTGGCTGCCTGGACTTCACAGAGGGAGAACGACACGCGGGCAGCAGCTGCAGACACCGGATCCCAGAGCTGCTGGGTTCAGTTTTCATGGGAGGTGGGGCCCAGAGGAAAAACGCAAGGGTTCAGATGACTCGAATGCCACTTGTAACCGTAGCTGCCTCTGAAGTGCCCGTGGCAGTGCCGGCACACGGGATGTCCACCCACATGCCATGACAAAGACAGATGGGCCCGACTGACACTGAGCACACAGAGGCCTTTATGAGGCCAACGGCTGCTCTCCCCACCTGGATTGGCTGATTTCATGCACAGCAAATATTAGGCCAAATTATTCCGGGGGCCCCTGTTTAGAACAACAAATGTGACTGATTTTCAGAAAAGCTGCCATGCTAACTTGGCCTTTTTAACAAATTGCCTCCTTAGCCCCAAAATAGGCCGGCTGGCCCAGGAGGCGGTTTTCACAATAGTGTTACTGCCATCTAGTGGCAGGGGCCGCTGGCTCGGCCTCCAGGGACCGTTTACACCGGAAGACAGCCCCATCCCCACCCAGTAGGCCAGCCCCAGGGGCAGAGTGGGGAGGCCCAGGACGCGGCCGGGGCGGGCTGTAGACATCTTGGCCTAGAGAGAAAGTGCCTCTGGGTTTGCCTGGGACTCAAAATGAAGAGCCCGAACAAAGGCTTTGAAACTGTGGGTCTCACTACCGAGAAGTCTGGGTTTCAGAAACTGAAGGCCCAGGCAATGTGGGGTGAGGGTTCTTCTTCCCCAGAGCCCCCCCAGAATACATAAGAAAGCACCTGCTCAGAACCAGCCTGCTGAGCCCTAACAAGTGCATGGGACCTGCTACCCTGCAATGCAGGGCATGGGCCTCAGCCAACACCCTGGCCAGCCAGACCTGCCTGGGCACCAAAGACCTTTGCCCTCAGGGGCCTCAGACTCTGCCTCCGAGTCTGAAACCCGGCCAAGGAAAGGCTCTCCAGAGGCCGGGGCCTCCCATGCTCAGACACCCTGGTGTGTGTTGGAGCTGAAACCCACTAGGCCTGTGATGGCTGCCTTTGCCCACAGAGAATTCAAACTTCAAAATCACAAAATGGCTGGACACTGAGACATGCCCCATGTGCCCCAGTGCTCACGTGCTCCCAGTGCCACCACTGACACCCCCAAGGCCGTGACGGAGCGTGACCTTATGTGGAACCTGCCTCTGCGCTGAGGCCCTGAGATCCAGCCTCACGGGGGCTCCCTGGGCCCCAGCGCAACGTCTCCGGCACAAACATCCCCAAGGACACAGTTGCGAGGAGCCCCTCGGAGGCCCCGCTGGGGCTAGCCAGCTCACACGCACCAGCTGCACGTAGGCGACCTTGTAGTCCGGCTTCTTGATCCTCACGTTTCTGTGATCTCTTTTCTTGTTAGAGCCTGCCGGAAAGGAGTGAAAAAAAAAAATCAGAACTTTAAAAAAATCAGAACTTTAAAAAATTACATCCTCAGAGGTCAATGCCACTAAAACCAATCTCTGCTCTCTTAAAAATGCAAATATGTTTTTAAAAACTCAAAAAGGCGATTTCTCAGGGAAATAGGCACTGTAATCAAATGAGCCAGCACAGCAGGCTCGCAGGCTCCTCCCATCTCCGAACAGAGGCCAGCAGGTTCTCAACAAAGGAGCAGACACGGCACCAGCCAGGGCACATGACAGGGGCTTATGGAATAGAGAGCACTTTGCTGCCCAGCCTCAGCCACTGCAGTCCCACCTCAGGGGCTGACGGCAGGAGTCAGGGCTCAGAATGGACCTCAGGCCAGCCCAGTTGAATTCCATCCCTGCTCTGGCACGTAAGCACCGTGTGACCCTGACAAGTCACCCTGTGCCTCAGTTTCCCATGAGCCAAGTCAGACAAAGACCCCCATGAAGTAGCTGAGGCTGTGGCTCGGTGAGGTGGGCATGTGGCACAGATGGGCACGACATCAACAGGAGAACCTCAAGTGGGCACTCACCATGCTGCACCCGTGTCCGCACGGCAGCCACAGGCACATTATAGATGCTCTCGAGGTAATTCCTGAGGTCCACCCTTGTCATTCTGGAGGCGAAGGAGAAAGAAAACGGCATCTTAACCAGGCTAAAAGCCAAAAACACTGTCCCAGACACACAAGCACCCAAGGCTGAGAGGCCAACAGACCAAGACCCACAGGCGGCAGGGATGAGGGCTGGGTACATCAGCGGCACTAGTGGGGCCAGGCAGCCCCAGCAACACCAGTGCTGCTGGCTGCAAGGCTCCCTACTCTGGGCACACCAGCATAGGGTGGCAGTGGCATAGACCCCAGGGAGTGAGAGCACTGCCCAACCAACCCCTGGCCTGCTCCACAGCCCGACATGGCTCCCTGCTCCGGGCAAGTGCCTATGAGAGGAGGTTACAGTCTCTGCACACTCCTGGCTGGCAGGTGCCCCACCTCATCTACCCTGGGGCCCAGTGGCAGCATCAGGGTTAGGCCTGCTCTGCGGCTGATGGTGCTCTGCGGTTCTAGGAAGTACCTTCTGGAAAGGCCTGCCTGGCATTCGGTGCATTAACTGCAAGTTCCCTCCACTGTAGAACCTCACGGTCACTGTCAACTCAGCTTCTGGGCCCCTGCAGGCTGCACAGGCCTGACCTCCGCCCCCAGGGGAGCTCATGCTGCTGCCCCACCTGGCTCGCGTCAACCCTGAGCTGGGGAACTGTAAACTTAAACACTGCAGAGCAGCAACCCAGTTTTGCTCGCAGGGATTATGCATTTCTCTGAAGGTCAAGGAGGCTCTTCTGAGCGGTTCTGCACTTCACAGCCTGCTCCCAACCCAGCCTCCCAGGGCGCCGCTCCTAAAAAGAAGTTGCAAGAACTCAACAGAAGACACGAGCACAGAGGTCCAAATTTTAAGGCTTCCAGTGAAGCCCTCCCCAGGTGGAGGGCGGCGTGCAGCATGCCTGCCGGGCTCCACACCTACGGGCACTCCATCAATACTTGACAGGCAGGGCCACCTGAGGTGCCTTCCCAGCAGGAAGAGGCTAGCACATGAGCTGAGTTGTTTAACTCAGGACCCAGGCCCCCCGAGGGCACTCTCCCAACCCAGCGGGAAAACTTCCGGGCTCACTCCATGGGGATCCCCCCGAGGGTGCTACCCCACCCCAGCCGGAATCCTCCCAGACTCACTCCATGGGGATCCGGAACTGCACAGTGTCCTCGGGCTGGGTCACACCGGGCCGCACCAGCTGAATGAAGAAGTTGGTTCGGAACACCCGAAGTTGTGGGCCACCCAACTGGTACAGGGGGTACCTGTACAGAAGAGATTGGGTCCACGCCACACACTTAGGCCAAGGCAGCCCGACACGCCAACCCTGCAGACCTCCAAGTGTCCACTCACAACAGGGTGGGTAGAAAAGGGGGTAGCTAACACTGCGGACCCCTGAGTGTCCACTCACAACACGGGTGGGCAGGAAAGAGGTAGCTATCAGCAGGTCACCACCCAAGGACAAAGAGGTCCCCACAGCCCCGTTCTCACATGGGCCTGCCAAGGTGGACAGCCAGTCCCTAGCATCGACTTAAGGAGCATGGGCTGTTAACCCCCAAGGTCAGACTTTAGAAAGGGCCAATGGACAAAAATCAGAACCCCGCAAACAGCATTCCCCCAATAAGCTGATGGCAAGGCTCAAAGACGTGTGTTGGGGCACTGATACCCCTGGAAGAGCAGACCCCACGCGGCTGGCCCACTCTCCTGCTGCTCAGGTGAAGTGGAGCTGCAGAGGACCACACACCATGGGACAGAAAGGCCAGCTCCACACTCTCCCGGTGGCTGCAGGGCCTAGCTCCTCGGTATGGAGAACGCAGGCTAACCAGGCTTAGGCTCCTAGAAGATGGTGCTGCCAACAGACTCTGATTCAGTACACTAAATGAGTTGACTGCACCACACCCCAGCACCCCGCTAAAAGCCAGCAGAGGCAGTTGGAGAGGTGCCAAGTGGCCACCGCAAACTAGACCGGCACTCTGCCTGGGCTGGTGGGCCAGGTGACAATTGTGCAGAATCTCTAGCCAGTTGGTTTCGTGCATTCTCCCATGTTCAGCTGGGTGGACAGGCAGCACTGTCCTACCCGCCCCCACCCCCGTTCCTGTCCCCTGCCACTGCTGGCACACCCTGGCTCTATCTGGGCCTCAGAGATGGGGGGAGGAGAAGCACAGGAGAAACAGGTCTGCTGGGTCTCGGGGGATGTGGGATCTGAGAGCCCAGGTGCAGGTCTTGGTGGAGGGGGAGCACAGGGGCTCTTTAGAGGTCTCTGGTGTCCTATCTGAGGTACTGCACATGGCCCTGACCTTGGGGAACACCCAGCACCAAGTTAAGAGGGGCTCCATGAGGCCAACGCTACCCCAAGCTTCACATGAATTTCATGCTGGCCTCTGCCTGTCTAGGGAAGATGATGAGGAAGTGAGGGCCAGAGGCCTTGGGTGGGGTGTTCCTGAAGGGCCAACAGTGGTGGGCAGGGCTGAGCCTCTGGGCCTGAGGGCCTGGCAGGGGCCCGGAGCTGCCGGGAGCTCTCAGAGGCAAGGCGCCTGTAACAAAGCCCAATCACTAATAATGTCCACCCCAGGCCTCCTGATGACCACACTGACACTTGGGCCAGTGGGGCTGAGTCTTCACTCACCCAACCCCAGCAGAGCCTCCTCTTGGGCACGGCCTTGGCCTTTCCAAGCCTCAGAGTGCAGCCTTCAGGGATGGGCCCAAGTGAGAGGCCGAGAAGAAAGGGTGGGCTCTGGAGGTGGAGGAGCCTGACTTGTTTTACCCACAGGTTCAGGCTAGCCATGGCCACCCGAGGGGCTCACACATTCCCTCTGGTGACCAGCTGTGGGACTGCAGGAGGGGAGACAAAGTTTGGGGACTCCCAGTAAACAGTCGAAAAGAGGGTTCAACAGCTCCCAGGCCATTAATTTTCGAGTCTCCAGGCTTGGGGCCTGAAGGGCACACTTTGCTAAGGGTTTGAAGGGCCATGTGTGGGCTTGAGGTGAGAGGCTGGCAGGGGTTGGGCCAGGACTATTCACTGTCCTTGTTCCCACAGGCAGAGCCTCTCCAGGCTGGAGCGCAGGCTGTCTGTGCATGGAGCCTGCAGATCTGGAACAATCTGCACTGTCGACACCCAGGGCCCCAGGACAGGGCTCTAAGGCCTCTCTGTTGGACTCGAACCCTTGTGGGCCCACCAGCCCTCAGTTCCCTCAGTCCCACTCTCTCCTGGGAGCACCCCAAGCACTCCGCATGGTACTTCACAAGCACCTCCACCGTAACCTATCTCAAGTAGAACTCTGCACTAACTTCTTCCTCAAAACACAAAAACCTGGCTCACTGCCACCAGCCTGCCTCCCCACAGCCCCACGAGTGACTCACCCAGGATCCCACCCTCTCGGCACCCCCGCCCCAGCTGCATCCAGTCCACAGCAAGTCCAGTCAGCGCTCCCTGCAAAGGCTCCCTGGCAACAGGAGTGTGTGCACTGCTGGGTGAGCGGGCCCGCTGCCTCCAAGGCAACCATACCTGATCCATTTCCAGAGACCCACCACCCTTGGCCCTTCAGGAACACTCTACCCGGGTCCTCTGACCCTCACTTCCTCCTCATTCTCCAAGCACAGGCGAAGGGCCAGCGTGGAATTCACGTGAGGCTCAGGGCAGTGTTGGCCTTACTAAGACCCTTTCTTCCTTGGTGCTGGGTGCTCCCCAAGGTCAGGGCCACGTGCAGCACCGGTCCCAGATGTCTGCTGAACGAAGCCCCCTCCACTGGGGGTCCCACCTGCCACCCTCCCCTCTCTCCCCAGCTATGTGCAGGGGCCTCCAAAGCCACACCCTGGCCCCTTGACCGTCCCTCTCCAGAAACACTGATTACTGTTCTCCAAAACCCACCCGGGAGCTCACATCTACTGATTACGCCTGAATCATTCGTTCACCAAGAAATATGCAGGGCTTCCTGCTTCAATTTGGGGAGGGCGAAGTGGTGCAGGACAGCGCCCCGATGGCCCCCTGGGAATCCAGAGAACATGCAGAGTGGGCGTGGGGGGTCTCGGCTGAGCAGAACCGGGCCTCCGGCCCTGCCTGCCCCAAAGCCCTGAGGGCTACGGTCAGCTGCCCTTTCCCACTCAAACCCAATCTGGATTCCCAGCTTCTCTGCCTCAGGCCGCGCCCGAGCTGCGGCGGGGGCCGCCAGGGCCTCCCTGCCTGGACCCAACAGCCGACGTGGCCCCCGCCCCGTGACGACCAGAAACGTCTCCAAACAGCGCCCTCGGCCCTGACTGCGGGACCAGCCCCGGGACCGACCCCAGGCCGCCCTCCTAGTCCCCACGCGGGGGCACCGTGGCCTCCATGGGTTTGGCTCGGACCCTCTGTCCCCAGCCCGGCCCCGCCCGCCCCCTGGGGTTGCCCTAAGCTTGGCGGGGGGCTCCTCCGCCACCCGCCTCGCGTGTCCCAAGCCATGACAGGAGGTCCCGGAGAACCCTGCTTTGCCCGGGCCAGGAGGGGGCCCAGGGACGCCCACCCCGCTCCCCGGAGTCTGCACGCCCTGTGGGGTCCGTCTGCTTGTGACACTAAGGGGCGCCCCGCGGCGGGGGGGCTGACGACCCCTACTCACACCACATTCCGCGCCATGGCGGCCACGCGCGCTTCCGGGGCCCGCGAGGCGGAAGGAGCAGCGCGCCCGCCCCGCACGGCCGCCGCCTGGCACAGCGCCCCCTCGCTTCCGGAGGCCGCGCCGCCCGCCCCGCACGCGCCCGCGTTGCCCGCCCGTGCAGTCCCCAGCCCCGCGCCCGCCCCGCGCCGCCTTCTCCTCCCTCCCTGCCCCCCGCCTGTCCCGCACCCCACGTTCCTCCCCACCCCGACCCCCACTCCCCGCGCCGCAGACTCCACAGGACGCGGGGCCGCAGCAATCCCGCCCCGCACTCCCGGCCCCACAGCCTGAAGCCCGGGCCCGAGCCCCTGCTGCTCGCGCCCCGCCCACGCCCTCACCCCTCCCAGCCCCAGAGGCCTCCCACCGCCGTCGCACTCTTTCGGGCCTGTCTGCCCTGCCTCCCAGGACCTCGGCCTGCACGCCCCTCCACACCCGTGCCCCTGCCCTTTGACAGCTCCAGGCCACAGCCTGGCCCCGCACCGCTACGCTTGCAGCTGCTGGGAGCTGGAAGTGGAGACCCGGGGCTGTAGTGCTGGGGAGGGCGGGTCCCCAGGTCTGGGGTCTGAAGCCCTTCTCTCCATCTGGCTGTTTTCCCCCCGGAGCCCGGAACCCCAGGGCCCCTCCCCTCGCCCTTCTGGCCAGCCCGGTTGGCAGCCCCCCACACTGGCCACACCGGCCACGCTCTCCATCCCCGGTGCTCCCACCACGCCTCCTCCAAGAGGGCCACTGGCTTCTCCAGGCCTTGCCGTTTGCTCACTCCCTCTCCACCCTTCTGGCCAGCCCCCTCCAGCCTCTGGCAAGGCCCTCTCTACAGGGACCCCCGTCCAAGGCCCAGTCCTGTCTCCTTTCCTTGGGTAGTGCTGGCCAGGAGGGCTGCTGGGACCTTTCGGGAGTAGAGGGCGGCAGCGTCCCTCCCCTGTCCCCAGGCCTCTCCCTCCTCCCCTGGTTTCCTCTGCCTGATGGCTGGATTCAGGCCACTTCTCAGTCTATCTCTTTAACTGCCCGTGCCCCCCCACCCCCAAGCCTGGCTTGTTCCCGCACCCAACAGCACCTTAAGTGTTCTTCAGAGCAAGAGGCAGGGGTGTCATGCTTCAGAGCAAGAAGCAGGGCCATGGGTCCTGGTTGCTGCTGGGGGCAGGGGGCCCAGGCCTGCAAGTGGGAACAGGGCTGCGGGAGGGCACTGGGGTTGATGGAAATTCAGGAGGAGGAGAGGGCACTGTGCCCCTCCAAGGGCCTGGGCCAGGTAGGGCTGGAGTTCCTCCTGATGAGTGGGTTTGAGTGGAAATGACTCCAGCGGGTCTATCTAGCATGAAGGCATTGAAGCAGGATGGAGTGAGAAGTGGGACAGAGTGGGCAGGGAAGGTGGTGGCAGCTGTCCCCACTGTTGTCCAGGCTTGCGTGGGGTGGAGAAGCTCCAGGCTGCCAGTGGCAGGGTCCCAGGAGGCTGGTGACCAGACGGGCCTTTGCCCAGCAGCAGGTGCCCTTGGCCAGGCCCAAGGAGCAGACTGCAGGACAGGGATGGAGCTGGAGAAGGGGGGTCCTGGGGCCGGGGGTCCTCAGGCTTCCTCTTATGTTCATGCAATGCTGCCTCTTTCGGCAGCCACATTGTGCAGTGTGCTTAGAGATATGTGGCTGCTCGAAGTTGGGTTCAAAGTTGTGGGTGGCTGATGTGGAGAGGAGGGTGATTAGAGGCCGAGCTGTGTGTCAGGGGTGGGTGCTGCTCAGATCACTGGGGCTGCTGGAGGGCGGGGGTTGAGCTGGGAGCTGAGGTCCTTCCTCAGGGTGAGGCAGGGATGGGGTGTCAATGGAGCAGACCCCTCACCACTCCTTCCATCCCTGCTTTTCTGATAATCTGCTAATGGGATCCTCTGGAAGGCATGCTAAGTATGGGGGATCTCTGAGATGCCTGGGGAGCCAGTGGGGAGCTCCTCTTCCTCCTTCCCACCTGCCATTGAACACAAATGCCAGTGCGGCTTCCCCTCTGCCCCTCCTGAGATCAATGGTCTGCACGGGGTTGAGGCTGCCAGATAAATACAGGCCCAGTTAAATCTGAAGTTCAGATAAACAACTAATAAATTGTCATTTTATTTTTATTTGTTTATTTATTTGAGACAGAGTCTCACTCAGTCGCCAGGCTGGAGTGCAGTGGTGCGATCTCGGCTCACTGCAATCTCTGCCTCCTGGGTTCAAGCAATTCTCCTGCCTCAGCCTCCTGAGTAGCTGGGATTACAGGCGTGCACCACCACACCCGGCTGATTTTTGTATTTTTAATAGAGACGGGGTTTCACCATGTTAGCCAGGATGGTCTTGATCTCCTGACCTCGTGATCCGCCCACTTCGGCCCTCTAAAGTGCTGGGATTCTAGGCGTGAGCCACTGTGCCTGGCCCTTATTTTATTTTATTGTATTTTATTTTTTATTTTTTCAGACAGAGTCACTGTGTAGCCCAGGCTGGAGTGCAATGGCAGAGTCTAGGCTCACTGCAGCCTCCACCTCCCAGGTTCAAGCAATTCCCCTGACTCGGCCTCCCAAGTAGCTGGGATTACAGGTGCGGGCCCCCACGCCCAACTGATTTTGTATTTTTAATAAGGATGGGGTTTTACCATGTTGGCCAGGCTGTTCTCGAACTCCTGACTGCAGGTGATCTGCCTGCCTCGGCCTCCCAGAGTGCTGGGGTTACAGGGATGAGCCACTGCACCTGGCCCAATAATTGGTCCTTTTTAAGTAGACCTTATCTTTTAGAGCAACTTTGGGCTTACAGAAAAATTGCTCAGGGAGTATACAGAGTTCCCGCAGATCCCCTCTCCCTGAGTCCCCCTCCATTATTAACATCTTGCATCATGTGGTGCCATCTGTTCCAATTGATAAACCAATATTGATGCGTTACTATTAAGTCCAGAGTTTACCCCCAGGGTTCATCCTTGCAAAATGTCCTTTAGCCACCATTATGGTGTCAAACAGAAGCGTCACTGCCTGAAAAGCTGCCTCTGCCCTGCCTGTGCATTCCTTCCTCCCCCCCCGGCAGCTCTGGCTCTTTCCACTGCCGCCTTGGCTTTGCCCATACCAGGCTGTGGCATCGTTGGAATTATACAGCACGTAGCCTTTCGAGATTGGCTTCTTTCTGTGAGTGAGATGCAGCTAGGGCTCCTCTGGGTTTTTTGTGGTTTCATAGTATATTCTTTTCAGGCCGGATACCGTTCCATTGTCTGGATGCACCTCGGTTTATCCATTTGCCAATGGAAGGACTTCTTGTTTACTTCCAAGTCTCGGCAGTAATGAATAAAGCCTCTGTAAACATGTGTGTGCAGGTTTTAGGGTGGACACAAGTTTTCAATTCATTTGCAGAAACACCCAGGAGGGCCATTGCTGGTTGTATGGTAGGAGGACGTTTGGTTTTGTAAGAAACTGCCCCGCAGTCTTCCAAAGTGGCCGCAGTGTTTGGCGTTCCCACTGCAATGTTGGTGCTTCCTCCTGCCCCACGTCCTCACCAACTTCTCATAGGTGTGTTGGGACACGCTCTTCTGTTTCCACCTGCTAGACCTGAGCCAGGAGCCCCGCTGCAAGGGCAGCCCCTAGACTGAACTTTGCAATTCAGGCTGGGGGAGCTGGGGCATTTTTACAGTGAGGGTCCCTGAAGGATTTTAAAGGAAGGTATGAGTTCAGCTGGGAAAGCACTTTCAGCCTGCAGATGAGAATCAGATCATGGGAGGGGAGGGGCCGTTCACACATACACTCACTCATTCATTCATTCATACAGAGGGTGGCGGGGAGGGGTCGTTCACACATTCATTCATTCATTCATTCATACAGAGGGTGGGGGAGGGGCCATTCACACATACACTCACTCATTCATTCATAGACTCATTCATTCATCCCGCCAATAAACGCACAAAAAGGTGCAAACACTTGTAGCGAAATCACTGTAAGCGCAAACCAATGAGCCACCATGTTCAAATGCAGGTTTTCAAAGGTTAGGAAGAAATGGCAACCCCCTTGTTTTACCCAGCACCTACTTGTGCCAGGCCCTGGCTGCAGATCCCCGGCTCTCACCATCCAGGAACCAGGGAGCCCCGGGGAGGCCAGACCCAGGCACCAGGAGCCCTGGGGCAGAGCAGGCAGGACTCACAGGAGAGGCACAGGCAGCTCAGAAGGGTTGTTGCCAGCCCTTGCCCATCCTGCAGGCCACAGCGTGGACCACAACCCCTCCTCGCCTGCGTCCAGCATCCTCAGACCCTGTGTACCAGCTGGGTGACCGTGGCTCTGGGAATGTGACTTGCTCACATCCACAAAGCCATTGTGCATTACACCAGGATAGAACCCAGAAGACACCCCCGCTCCAAACAGCCTGCGGCCCTCCCCAGAACTGTGATAGACCCACCCATTGCCCCAAAATTGTTCTCGTGCTCTGTGTGGCTCCCCATCCCATCCTGGACCTCCCAGTCCCAAGCAAGCAATGTCCTGGTCGGTTTCTGCTTTTGTGTGTGTGTGTGTGTGTGTGTGTGTGTGTTTTGAGACAGGGTCTCCCTCTGTTTCCCAGGCTGGAGTGTGGAAGTGCAGTGGCACAGCAAGAGCTCCTTGAAGCCTCAAAGCTCCTTGCAGCGCCAGCCTGTGATCACCAGCCACACACGTGGCCATCTGGCGTTTCTCCCAACCAGAAGAGAAGGCCCCCCACCCACATGGGAGGCTGCATTTGGACAGGACCAGGACAGCAGGCGGGGGTGTGTTGGTGCTGCTCTGACGAAACCCTTCAGAATCAGCTGCCATTAGAGACTTCTTGTCTTCCCGTCAGCCCCTCCCGGTCCCTCCCCTCTCCTTCCCACCTTCCTCCCCCCCCTCCCTCCCAGCTTCCCAGCCAACCTAGCCCCTTTGCTGCAGCAGCAGAGCCCCTCCCAGCACCTGCTCCTGGTGGCCCAGGGCTCAACAGTGCCTCCATTCTAGGAGTCCCATCTTAATCCCAGTTCCCCCCACCATTCTCGCCCTCCTAGGAATCCTGCTCTTGGGTGCCACAAAGAGGGGGTGGCAGAGGTAGTCAGCCTCTCACATGGCATGGTCGGGGGCCTCTGAGGGTCCACGTGGGCCTTCTTGTGCCCCTGTAGCACGTGGGCTTCCCGGGCCGCAGGGCCTGGGCATGTGCTGACCCCGCACACTTGCCACGCCCTCTTCCCACGGAGGCCTCATTCACCTACCTCATTGAAAACTGCAGCCTCAGCCAGGCACGGCGGCTCACACCTGTAATCCCGACACTTTGGGAGGCCGAGGCAGATGGATCATTGAGCCCAGGAGTTTAAGTCCAGCCTGGGCAATGTGGTGAGACCCTGTCTCTACAAAAAATAGACAAGTGAGCCAGGTGTAGTGGCATGCGCGTATCGGTTGCTCATATTTCTGATTCCAGGGCTTGGCTGCTTCTGTCTGTTGCTCATTTTTTCTACAGGCTGAATTGTGTCCCCCTTAAAATTCTTACTTTGCGGCTGGGCGCGGTGGCTCACACCTGTAATCCCAGAACTTTGAGAGGCCGAGGCGGGCGGATCACCTGAGGTTAGGAGTTGATCAGCCTGGCCAACAGGGTGAAACCCTGTCTCTACTAAAAATACAAAAATTAGCCGGGTGTGGTGGTGCGTACCTGTAGTCCCAGCTATGAAGGAGGCTGAGGCAGGAGAATCACTTGAACTTGGGAGGTGGAGGTTGTAGTGAGCCGAGATCGTGCCACTGCACTCCAGCCTGGGCGACAGGGTGACATCCATCTCAAAAAAAAAAATTATATGTTGAAGCCTTAGTCGCTAATACTTCAGAATGTGACTGTTTTTGCAGATGGAGTCTTTAAAGACATAATTAAATTAAAATGGAGTCATATGGGTGGGTCTTAATCCAATAGGACTGGTGTCCTTATAAGAAGAGGAGATGAGGACACAGGAAAGCACAGAGGGATAGCCCTGTTGGGGACACAGGGAGATGGTGGCATCTGCAAGCCCAGGAGAGAGGCCTCAAGAGGAACCAGCTCTGCAGCACCTTGATCTCAGACTCCAGCCTCCAGGACTGTGAGAGAATAAATGTCTGTCATTCAAGCCGCCCAGACTTGGTGCTTTGTTATGGCAGCCTGAACAAATTACTTGGGGCGGGAATGTTCTCCTTATGTGTTTTTCCAAGTGCCTTTAATGTATGAATGACATTACTTCTTCTCTGTCATACTTGATTCAAAATATTTTCCCAGTTTTGTCATTTGCCTTTTACTTTTTAAAAACACCTTCGTTGGGGGTGTCATTGACACGCAGCCATTGCCATGTTTAAACTGTACGATTCCATCCGTCTTAATCTACATAGACAGCCATGAAGCCAGCCCTATCAGGAGACAAACACACTCATTGCCCCCAAATTGTCCTCATGCCCTGTGTGGCTCCCCATCCCACCCTGGACCTCCCAGTCCCAAGCAACCAATGTCCTGGTTGGTTTCTGCTTTTGTGTGTGTGTGTGTGTGAGAGAGAGAGACAGGGTCTCACTCTGGTTGGTTTCTACGTGTGTGTGTGTGTGTGTTTGAGACAGCGTGTCTCTCTGGTTAGTTTCTGCGTGTGTGTGTGTGTGTGTATGTGTTTGAGACGGTCTCACTCTGGTTAGTTTCTGTGTGTGTGTGTTTGAGACAGGACCTCACTCTTTTTCCCAGGCTGGAGTGTGGGAGAGAGAGAGAGAGTGTGTGTGTGTGTGTGTGTGTGTGTGTGTGACAGGGTCTCTGTTTCCCAGGCTGGAATGTGGGCGTGTGTGTGTGTGTGTGTGTGTGTGTGAGAGAGAGAGACAGGGCCTCACTCTGTTTCCCAGGCTGGAGTGTGCGAGTGTGTGTGTGTGTGTGTTTTGTGTGTGTGTGTGAGAGACAGGGCCTCACTCTGTTTCCCAGGCTGGAGTGTGGGAGTGTGTGTGTGTGAGACAGGGTCTCTGTTTCCCAGGCTGGAAGTGTGGGAGTGTGTGTGTGCGTGTGTGTGTGTGTGTGTGAGAGAGACAGAGCCTCACTCTGTTTCCCAGGCTGGGAGTGCAGTGGCACAATGAGAGCTCCTTGCAGCCTCAACCTCCTGGGCTCAACGGATCCTCCTGCCTCGGCCTCCCGAGTAGCTGGGACCGCAGGTGCACACCACCACACCTGGCTAAGTTTTTGATTTTTTTTGTAGAGACGAGGTCTTGCTATGTTGCCCAGGCTGGCTTCAAACTCTTGGGCTCAAGCGACCCTCGTGCCTCCACCTCCCAGAGTGCTGGGATTACAGGCATGAGCCCTGCACCCAAGAGTTTGTGCTTTTTTACAGTGCTACAAAAATGACATCCTGCAGCACGCACGCACTCCTTGTCTGACTTCTGTCACGTAGCGTAACTATTCTGAGATCCATGCTTGCTGCTGTGTCTGTTGTAAACACTCATTTTTATTGCCACAGCACGGGTACACCCCAACCCGCTCATCTGTTGGTCTCTTGGTGGACATCAGGGCAGTTTCCAGTTTTGAATGATGGAAAGTAATGTGGCCATTTACATTCACACGCAGGTTTTCAGAAGGACATACATTTCCTTTGCTCTTGGGGAGAGACCTAGAAATAAAACGACTAGATGCCGTGGGAGGTGTGTGTGAAACTTGTTCAGAAACGGCCTAGCTCTCATTTCATGTTGCAGTTGGAATCATTCATCTCGCTGACTTTGGCCCTTCCTAGATGTGTAGGGTGCGGTCTGTGATTTTGGCTTGCGTGTCTCCCGGGACCAATGGTACTGTGCAGCTTTGCACGTGCTACTTCACCACTGATACATCTTGTTGGGGGAAGCATCTGTTCAGATCTTTTGTCCGTTGCTGTAAAATTGGGTTATTTGTTTTCCTATTGTTGAGTTTGAGAGTTCTTTCTTTTTTTTTTTTTGAGACAGAATTTTGCTCTTGTTGCCCAGGCTGGTGTGCGATGGCGCCATCTTGGCTCACTGCAACCTCGGTCTCCTGGGTTCAAGCGATTCTCCTGCCTCAGCCTCCCGAGTAGCTGGGACTACAAGCATTTGCCACCACGCCGGGCTAATTTTTGTATTTTTAGTAGAGACAGGGTTTCACCATGTTGGTCAAGCTGGTCTCGAATTCTTGACCTCAAGTGATCTGCCTGCCTTGGCCTCCCAAAGTGCTGGGATTATAGGCGTGAGCCACCATGAGAGTTCTTTATATATATTCTGAATCGGTCCTTGATGAAATAGATTTGCAAAGATTTTTCTCTTGGTTGGTGGCTTGTCTTCTCACCATTAACCATCTGAAAAGCAAATTTTAAACATTTTTGATGAATTTCAGTTTGTCAATTTGTTCTTTTAGGAATTGTGATTTTGGTATCATGTCTGAGAAATCTTTGCCTTATCCAGAGTCATAAAGATTTTCTCCTGTGTTCTTATGGCTCCAGCTTTACATTTAGACCTATGATCCTTTTTGAGTTAATGTTTGTGTATAGTGTGAGGTATGAATGCAAATTATTCTTCTTTTTCTTTTTGCATATGGAGATCCAGTTGTTCCAGAATATGAAATTGCTGCAGCGTGGTTTCTTGAAGAAGCTACAGTTGGGCACCGAGTCGCCCTTGCACCTTTGTCAAAAGTCTGAACTGTGCATGGTGGTGGGTGCCTGTGGTCCCAGCTACTTGGGAGGCTGAGGTGGGAGGATCCCTAGAGCCTGGGAATTTGAGGCTGCAGCGAGCAGAGATTGCACCATTGCACTCCAGCCTGGGCAACAGAGTGAGACCCTGCCTGAAAAAAGTCATCAGTCTGTGTGTGTAAGCTTATTTCTGGACCATTTTCTCTTGGATCTACTTGAATATTTTTACACCAGCATCACTCAAGTTTTGATTACGCTTGTCTTATATGAATTCTTAGAATGTTAGCTCTTCAATTGTGTTCATTTTCAGGATTGTTTTAGCTCTTCTACCTCCTCTGCTTTTCCATATGCATTTTAGAATGGACCTGTTAATTTCTATAAATGAAGGGAGAATTGACGTCTTAACAGCATTGAACTTACTAATCCACGAACTTGGATGTCCCTATTTATTCAGATCTTCTTCAACTTCTTCCAAGCATTTTTTACTCTTTCAATTTGGAGGTCTTTCACATCTTTTGTCAGATTGACCTCTAAGTATTGTCTATTTGTATACAGTTAGGAAGTGGTATTTTTAATGTCAATATCTGATAGTTGATTACCATTTTATAGAAACACAATGGACTTTGTATATCAGTCTTGTTATTCCACAACCTTGTTAATCTCACTTAGTAGTTCTTGTAGCTTTTTCTTTTGTTGTTGATTCCATCGGGTTAGATGGTCACGTTATCTGTAGATAAGATTGTTTTCTTTTTCCTTTCTCGTCTGTATGGCTTTTATTTCTTTTTGGGGGCCTAATTGCACGAGCAGGAACCTCCAGGTCAATGTTGGACGGAGGTGATGAGGGCAGACATCCCAGCCTCCTTTCTGTTCTTAGTGAGAAAATGTTCAGTCTTTTGCCATTGGTTGTGGGGTTTTCATAGATATCCTGTATTAGGTTAGGGAAGTTCCCTCTATGCCTAATTTACTGAGTGATGTTTTTTAAACAAATCAGGAACCTATGTTGGATTTTTCAAATGCTTTTTCTGTACTGTTAAAAACCTTAGACAAATTAAATTGAACAGAGTTTAGTTAAGCAAAGAACCACTCGCTAACGGGGCAGCCCCCAAACCAAAATAGGTTCAGAGAGGCTCTGGTGCTGCTGTGTGGCTGAAGATTGGTGGACAGAAAAAGGAAAGGAGGTACAGAAAATGGAAGCAAAGCACAGAAACCGCCAGAGGGGCTGCAGCTCCACGCTTGCCTTATCTGAACACGGTTTGAATGGCGGCACCCTTGATGAGCGGAAACCCGGTGAGTGGCACAAGGGAAGGTTTCAGTCTATTTACATCTCCAGTTAGGTTTCAGTTCACGGTGGATGGAGAGGGCAGAACATAAAATATGTCAGGGGGCAGCTTTACGCCAAGCTTAATTTAACGATTTCCCCCTTTAGACGTTGATGTCCCTGTCGCCATTGTAAATGTACTTATTTGGTCCCAAGCCCCACTGGGAAATAGCAGAACAATGGGTTTCGTAAGTGGGAATGAGGACCTCGGGTTATATTTTTTTGTAAGGCATAAAGAGGAACCTCCTTGTGCTGGAATTTCATGTGCTCAGAAAAACAAACCCTGGTCTGCCTTAGGATCTATCTGCTTCCGTAAAGCTTCAGTTTGACGGTGTTGCGTTTAGCTTGTGTGACTCCATCTGAGTTTGGTCTGGTCTGTTGGGGCCTCTTGCAGGAGCTCAGTCCAAAACAATGGCCTCTTATAATTTTGTTTAAAAATTCCCTGGCTTTGGTCAGGTTCTCATTTAGTGGAAAGTGTAGCCAAGCCTTAGGGCCTTGGCACCACCCTCAGTCACCACCACTTTGGGTTTCCGGTCACAGAATGTCATTCATACCTAGGTTACGACGTCCTCATGGCCTTGTGTTTCTTTGAGTTCTTGTTGCTGCAGTCAAAGAGACACCATTTAACATCCTACAGATGGCTGCATGCAAACATTTAAAACTTCTGAGAGAATGCAGAGCAACAGGGAGACGAGTATTATGACCATCAGGAAGATCATATTTAATACCAAGAATTTGAAGCATGCTCCTTAGGCAGGGTCCCATGAACCAAACCAACGAAAATCAAATAGATCAGAGAGCGAGCTAGATAAAGAGTCTACTCATTTCAAACAAGCAGCCTGTTTGTTAATCCCCTACAACCGAACCTTTCTAATACCTGATACATTCCTCCATGTGCCACAAGAAGTGTCGGCAATGGCACAGACACTCCTCTGTTTAGCTAGCAAGGAATCCAGAGCAAGTCCATCATCTCACACACCTTTAGCAAGAGAATTTAAAGACTGTTGTGTAACCATAGCCTTTGGAGTAGAATCTGTTCTAGAGCCAATTACGAGGGATACTTGTTTTTTTTTGTTTTTTTTTTTTTGAGATAGAGTCTCTCTCCGTCGGCTGGAATGCAGTGGCACCAGCCACCTTGGCTCACTGCAACCTCCACCACCTGGGTTCAAGTGATTCTCCTGCTTCAGCCTCCCGATTAGTTGAGATTACAGGCACCTGCCATCATACCCAGCTTATTTTTAATATTTTTAGTAGAGATAGGATTTTGCCATGTTGGCCAGGATGGTCTTGATCTCTTGACATTGTGATCCGCCCGCCTCAGCCTCCCAAAGTGCTGGGATTACAGGCGTGAGCCACCACGCCCAGCAGAGGGATACATTTTAAATCTTTGCCTCATTTACTCCAAACCATGGAAAAAGAGGCCTCACAAACAATGCCCATCTAGAAGAGTGAAGCTCCTGCCAGAGTTCTCTTTAAGCTGTGATGTAGAGGAGTGGACCAATGTTTGTGATTGATTAGGAACAAAGGCACCCTCAACATTTTTCACCCAGACCGGGCACAGGGGCTCACGCCTGTAATCTCAACACTTTGGGAGGCCAAGGTGGACACTTGAGGTCAGGAGTTCGAGACCAGCCTAGTCAACATGGTGAAACCCTGTCTCTACTAAAAATACAAAAATTAGCTGGGTATGGTGGTAGGTGCCTGTAATCCCAGCTACTTGGGAGGCTGAGGCAGGAGAATCACTTGAACCCGGGAGGCAAAGGTTGCCGTGAGCTGAGATCACACCACTGCATTCCAGCTTGGGCAACGGAGTGAGACTTGGAGTGAGCTGATTTTTTTTTTTTCACCTACATTGGCCCTTCATCTTCCAACTGCCAAGGCAAAAGGTTGTCCACGTATAGGATTGGCTGCAAAATCCTCCACAAATAAAAGTATACCCCATGAGTGCACATAAGAGATCCCTTTTTAGTTCTATTGTTCAGAGGCGTAAGAGTCTCAAGATAAGTTCTTGGGAAAAAGTTGTCCATATCTGGGATGCTTCTGGGGAGAAACTTCCCTGATTAGCTTTACCTTAAAATCTCCAATGGGGCTGCAGTTCCTAGAGTCTGGCGGTGCCCTCTTGAGCTGTGAGATAATGAACCCAGCGTTCAAAGTCCTAAAATTTCACTGCAGTGTGGGTGGCAAGGGCAGTCTTTCTGTGATATTCTCAGAAAACCAAATGTCTTGGTTCTAGATTGTGAAGCGTTTGATAGGTTCCTCAGTGGACCATGAAAAGCTTTCTGTACCTGGTGAAAATATACTTAGGCATAATGCATTAAGGCCTAGGAGGCTTTAGTCATATCGAAGTTGAGGAGTGGGAGATACATGAGGTTCTATTTAGGCCTTTCAGGGACTATTTCGTAAGGCGCCAACTTATGTTTTCACTGGAAATGGACCTGATGGCCATCCACCTGCAACACCCTTGACCAAGGCAGCCCAGTTCATTCAGTTCCCTTGCTTAATATTACTGTATCTGTAACAACTTATTAACAGTTTTACCCCTTGAGCAGTGAAACAAGTACGTCTATCACTGGAGATTTCTCAAGGAACGTCCTATGAGAAAAACAATTTTCTAATAATCTTTTAGCTATTGCTATAACATCAGTGCTCTTGCCTGGGAAAGCTTCTATATAACCAGAAAACACGCATTGAAAATGACAATTGAAGGAAATCCCTCCAGCAATGTTTAAATGGCCCATCAAGTAGCAGAAGTGTAATGGAAGTTTTGATTGTCCTCCCAGGGTTATGGGTTTGGCAGACCAAACATTGGTCGTAAACCATTTTAACAACTTACAACAGTCACCATGTCAAACATATATATGTATATAATATATATATGTAAAATTTGGATTATTTTGTCTCTTCCATGATGAATCATGGAATGCAGAGCATTTAATAGTGGAAGCTTTAAGGACACAGGAAGGATCAGGTGACCATCTAGGCTGTCCATGTGTCCATGCTTGATGCTGGACTTATCTTCTTAAATATCAATTTTGTTTCTCCAGTTCAGGTGCATAGCACTGTTTATTAGAAGGGTTATCATAGGTAATTTGACTTGGACTATGGATTTTATTCAAATTGGGTATCTAAACAATATCAGTACTGGCTGATTTAGCACGAAAAGCTGGTAAAGTGTTTTCTTGGTATTCAGTTAATTTTTGTCCTGCCCAGGTTAGCAATTTGATAAACCAGTCAATCTTTTCATTAGAGTTCCAGGAATTTTTACCCAGTCCAAATGACATTACACTAAAATTATCAGAAGCCTATTCAAGAGTGCCTATCTGGGTCCTTTCTCTCCTTTCACGAACCTCCTGGAAGAATCAACATTGTAGGATTGTGTGTGCTTGTGAAGAGTTTTCAGAAACGTCAGAAAAAAGCAATTAACTATGGAAATGACATAAAATGGTCATGGTTAAAGAAGAATTGACAAGGAATTTTGGTTATTTCTGTGGCCTACAATAGCTTAACATAACTGTAATTATGAGTGACAGCATATACCCAGATGTATCAGAATTTTAGGAACCCCATACAATTTTGGAGCATATATTAATGATGTATTCACAAACAATATCTCAAATAAGGTTAAACATCATTTCTTATTTGGCAGTGCTTCCCATGTAATTTAATTTATCAAATACTTCTGTCTCTCTCTTTTTTGGATACTATAGGGGCCCTTAGTAGCCCTCTCCACTGGGAAAGGCTGTTATCGTCTTTGTTTTAAACTATAAACTAAGTTTCTCCCAAAGTTAGTTCAGCCTACTCCCAGGAATGAGCAAGGACAGCTTGGAGGTTAGAAGCAAGATGGAGGGGCCAGGCACGGTGGCTCATGCCTGTAATCCCAGCACTTTGGGAGGCCAAGGTGGGCGGATCACAAGGTCAGGAGTTCGAGACCAGCCTGGCCAATATGGTGAAACCTCGTCTCTACTAAAAGAAAAATACAAAATTAGTCAGTGTGGTGGCAGATGCCTGTAATCCCAGCTACCTGGGAGGCCGAGGCAGGAGAATCGCTTGAACCCAGGAGGCGGAGGTTGTGGTGAGCCAAGTTTATGCCATTGCACTCCAGCCTGGGCGACAAGAGCAAAACTCCATCTCTAGAAAAAAAAAAGCAAGATGGAGTCAATTAAGTAGATGTCTTTCACCATCTCAGTCAAAGAGACAATGCAAAGGTGGTTTCAGCTTTTTCCAAAATATTATCAGATACATGTAATATAGAGAGACATATAGTCATAACAGACACAGATAGAAACAGATCTTACAGATTTCAGAAAGAATTTTCATTTGCCAGCTTTCAAATAGTTTAATTTTCCCCCTTTAGACTATCAATCTTCTAATTATTTTTTTTATCATCCTAAGCAATTGTTAGCTAGGGAACAATTTGCCTTCAAAAGAGATAACTCCTAGGTGAAACAAGGCAGAAAATGTGTATCTGAAAAGTACAGAGCTGAGACTTTCGCTTAAATACTGTACCATCATTTGCTCAACCAAGAAAAAAGCAAGGCCCAGTTAAGACAAGAAGGCCAGGAAAAACACGTTAAACAAAGGTAAGACTTGTTAACATCAATTTAAAACAAAGGTATGTCCCTCCCAGACATTGCAAATGGAAATATCTTGTGGAGATGTAAATTTCTTTCACAGAATGGTTTCAAGATAGCAGTTGAATGTCAGAAAGGTGCATTTTAGTTATTAGGCAGGTTGAAAAGTAATTGCAAAAACCACAATTATGGCCAGGCATGGTGGCTCACGCCTGTAATCCCAGCACTTTGGGAGGCCAAGGCGGGTGGATCACAAGGTCAGGAGATCAAGACCATCCTGGCTAACATGGTGAAACCCCGTCTCTACTAAAAATACAAAAAATTAGCCAGGCATGGTGGCGGGCGCCTGTAGTCCCAGCTACTCAGGAGGCTGAGGCAGGAGAATGGCGTGAACCCGGGAGGCGGAGCTTGCGGTGAGCAGAGATGGCGCCACTGCACTCCAGCCTGGGCGACAGAGCGCGACTCTTTCTCAAAAAACAAAAGACAAAAAACACAATTACTTTCACACCAACCTATGGATAGGTGGTCCTTCTAACGTAGCTACTGTTTCTTAGCTAGAATTACTGAGTACAGGGTGGGGCCCATTAAGGAATAAGGCAAGGAAAGCCTTCCCTCTGCCTGGGCTCAGCGTGGGTGGATCTAAAGTGAAGCCTGCTGGATCTGAGAGACCTTTTAGAAACACTTCATCTGGGATAGCTTTCTGTCCGGGATAGTAACCAGGCCAAAAGCTCAGCAGATTCATTTCTTCTTATCAATTGGTCACTTAAGCTTTTTATTTGTCTTAATCAATTTATATTTATGATCTTATTTTGTCTTTATCTTATTTGACAGGGTGTTGCTCTGTCACCCAGGCTGGAGTGCAGTGGTGCCATCATAACTCACTGCAATTGTTACAGGAGAGGGGTCCTGATCCAGACCCCAAGAGAGGGTTCTTGGATTTGGATCCTGTGCAAGAAAGAATTCAGGGCGAGTCCACAGTGCAAAGCAAAAACAAGTTGATTGAGAAAGTAAAGGAATAAAGAATGGCTACTCCATAGACCAAGCAGCCCCGAGAGCTGCTGCTTGCCCATTTTTTGGTTATTTCTTGATGATATGCTAAACCAGGGGTGGATTATTCATGCCCCCCCCTTTTTAGGCCATATAGGGTAACTTCCTGACGTTCCATGGCATCTGTAAACTGTCATGGCGCTGGTGGGAGTGTAGCAGTGAGGACGACCAGAGGTCACTCTCGTCACCATCTTGGTTTTGGTGGATTTTAGCCGGCTTCTTTACGGCAACCTGTTTTATCAGCAAGTTTTTATGACCTGTATCTTGTGCCAACCTCCTGTCTCATCCTGTGACTTAGAATGCCTGACCATCTGGGAATGCAGCCCACTAGGTCTCAGCCTCATTTTACCCAGCTCCTGTTCAAGATGGAGTCACCCTGGTTCACAAGCCTCGGACACAGCCTTTGCCTCCCGCCTCAGCCTCCTAAGCAGCTGGGACTACAGGTGAGTGCTACTGTGCCCGGCTAATTTTTTTTTTTTTCTGTAGAGATGGCAGGGGGCGGTGGGGTGGGGGGCGGGTGGTGGGTGTCTCACTGTATTGCCCAGGCCGGTCTCAAACTCCTGGGCTCAAGCGATCTTCCCACCTTGGCCTCTCAAAGTGCTGGAATTACAGGCATGGGCCACTTTGCCAGGCCTCATTTGCCTTTTGTGCAGACACTTTTAAAAGAGGGAGTAAAACTACTGGAATCATTTTAGAAGCTTTTCACAGCAACTGGCATCCCTGATGAGACTAATTAGGAGCCCTTGTTTTTAGGTGCACTTCTTAAAGTGCAGTGGTGTTCACCTGGAACGTTCCACCGTAATTTTCATTCACCTTTAGTAAGATGCCACCGTTTTTGTAAACATTTGCGGCGTCCGAGACCTAACATGCATGGACATACGAGCCAGAAGGTACTCGGTTTTTCAGAGAAGAAGGATCCCATTTTACACTAAATCTTGGTTTTGGCTCTTAGATCCTCGTGATCAACTTAGCAATGATTTTTCCCTACCTTAGTGTGCAAGAAAAAGAAACCAAGAGAGTAGGACACGAACATCCCTGTGAATGTCCAAAAGCTGGTGTGTGCACCTCCTGCAGTCCTGCCATTTACAGCCAGTTTCCTCCTGACCCAGTCAGACATACAAGGCCTCTAACTGGATCCAAGCCAGTGAATGATCAAATCAGATTCCATCCTGGACCCAGTCCAGTTTCTGTCACGACTTCTGAACCCAGTTTAGATAAAAAATTTGCTCAAGCAAACTCAGATGGCTCAAAACACACATCCATGGAGCTTTGGAATCCAAGAGAGAACTTCCCACGATCCCCTGCTGCTCTGAGAGAGCAGAAGGCACAGTGGGCCCTGTGGGTCCTCCATTGGTCAGTCAGAGCTCCTGGCGGCCGCTGGAAGCTCTAAACCAGATCCACTTCTGATGCCATCCGTTTAAAGAGAAAACTTGGCTGGGCGCAGTGGCTCACGCCTGCAATCCCAGCACTTTGGGAGGCCGAGGCGGGTGGATTGCCTGAGCTCAGGAGTTCAAAACCAGCCTGGGCAACATGGTGAAACCCCATCTCTACTAAAATACAAAAAATTAGCTGGGCATCCTGGTGCATGCCTGTAATCGCAGCTACTCTGGAGACTGAAGCAGGAGAATTGCTTGAACCTGGGAGGCGGAGGTTGCAGTGAGCAGAGAGGGCACCACTGCACTCCAGCCTGGGCAACAGAGTAAGACTCTATCTCAAAAAAAAAAAAAAGAAAATTTAAGGCCGGGCGCAATGGCTTATACCTGTACACCTGTAATCTCCGCACTTTGGGAGGCTGAGGAGGGTGGATCACTTGAGGTCAGGAATTCGAGACCAGCGTGCCACCACGCCCAGCTAATTTTTGTATTTTTAGTGCAGACGGGGGTCTCACTATGTTGGGCAGGGTAGTCTTGATCTCCTGACCTCGTGATCCACCCACCTCGGCCTCCCAAAGTGCTGAGATTACAGGCGTGAGCCACCACGCCTGGCCTCTTTATTCTCTTAATCTCTGCAGAATCTGTGCTCACGCCGCCTCTCTTGTTCCTGATATTGGTAATTTCTATCCTTCTCCTCCTTTCCCTGGGCCCTTCCCCATCAAGTTGGCTAAAGGTTTATCAGGATTATTGATATTCTTAAAGAACCAAGTTTTGGTTTTCTCAATTTTGTTCTATTATTTATTGTTTTCTGTTTTATCAGCTTCCACTTGATGTTTACTGTTTCCTTTCTTCTGCCCACTTTGGGTTTAATTTGCTTTTCTTTTTCTATTTTCCTTAAGCTGAGAGCGAGGTCATTGCTTGAGACTTCATTTTTTTTTTTTTTTTTTTTTTTTGAGTCCGAGTCTTGCTCTGTCGCTCAGGCTGGAGTACAGTGGCGTGATCTCGGCTCACTGCAACGTCTGTCTCTCAGGTTCAAGTAATTCTTCCTAACTCAGCCTCCCGAGTAGCTAGGATTACAGGCCCATGCCACCACGCCCAGCTAATTTTTGAATTTTTCATAGAAACAGGTTTTCGCCATGTTGGCCAGGCTACTCTCGAACTCCTGACCTCAGGTGATCTGTCTGCCTCAGGCTCCCAAAGTGCTGGGATTACAGGCGTGAGCCACTGCGCTGGCCTTCTCTTTTTTTTTTTTTTTTTTTTTGAGACAGAGTGTCACTCTGTCGCCCAGGCTGGAGTGCAGTGGCGTGATTTCAGCTCACTGCAACCTCCGCCTTCTGGGTCCAAATGATTCCCGTGCCTCAGCCTCCCTAGTAGCTGAGATTACAGGCGTGCGCCACCACACCTGGCCAGTTAAACCGTATTTCTTACGGGCAGCACATAGTTGGGCTCTGCTTTTTTATCAATGAGACAACCTCTGCTTTTTTTTGGTGGGGGCGACAGGGTCTCACTGGCGTCCAGGTTCGAGTGTATTGGTGCAATCACAGCTCATGGCTACCTCGACCTCCAGGGCTCAAGGGATCCTCCTGCCTCAGCCTCCCAAGTAGCTCTGACTACAGGCACATGCCACCACGCCCAGCTAAATTTTTTTTTTGGAGAGATGAGTTCTCCTTCTGTTGCCCAGGCTGATCTTGAACTCCTGGACTCAAGGAATCCTCCTACCAGCCTCTAAAAGTGCTGGGATTGCAGGAGTGAGCCACCATGCAAGGCCCCTCTGCTTCTTAATTGGGGAGTTTAGCCCATTGATATTTAATGTGCTTACTGGTATGGTTAGGTTAGAGTCTGTCACCTTGTTATTTGCTTTCTATTTGTCACATCTGTTCTTTTCTCCCCTTTACTCTTTTTCTGCCTTCTTTTGCGTTCATGAGAAGTTTTATTCGTTACATCATCTTGTTTGTCGGCTTTTTCACTGTAACTCTTTGTTTTGTTATTTTAGGGGTTGACTTAGGGTTTTTAGTTGTTAGCTTTAACGTCCCACAGTTGGCTCTGAGTGACTGATATTTCCTCTTTTTTATGGGTCACCCTTTCCTGCTTCTTTGTCTTTTTGATAATTTTTTATTGGAATGCAGACATTGTAAACTTTAACTTGGGTGGGAGCTAGATACTTTTATATTTCCACAAATATTCCTGAGCTTTGTTCTGGAATGTAGCTGTTTATCTGCAAGCAGTTTGATCCTTTCAAGTATTACTTTTACCCTTTGTAAGGGAGGTCTGGAATAGTGTGGGCTAACTTTTCCCCACTATGGAGGCAAGCTGTTTCTGAACCCCCCACCGCTTTGCGCGATAGGGTTTTCTGCTGTGGTTGGTGGGAGCAGACACAATTCCTAGGTCCATGCGAGCCCCCGGCACTGGTCTCTCTAGTCCTTTTGGATATTGCTTTCCTGCCTTGGGACGTTTCCCCCGGGATGTGCTGACGGCTCAGTCCCGAATACTCCAGGGGGACTCTCGGGTCTCAGCTTCTCTCTCTGGGCAGCTCTCTGAGCTTCACGAACTTCAGCTGCCTGGAGACCCCCAGCTCTGTCTCATCAGCTCAGGGACTCTGGGGCTACCTCAACTCCCGCTTCCTGTACTGAGGCCTGAAAACGCACCAGAAAGTGCACGGGCAGCGAGAGGCCCCCGAGGCCAATTCCCAGCCCGGGAAGCACTGTTGTGCACGGCCCATGTGTGGGGTCTTGAGAGCCACTGTGTTGTGTACTTTGTCTGTTCTGTTTTGCTGTTTGGTTGTTTCATTTTCTTGTGTATTTTGTCTGTTCTGTGTTGCTTTTTGGTTGTTTCAGGCAGGAAGATAAATCCGGTCCCTGCTACCCCATCTCAGCCAGGAGTGGAAATTTGCCTTTTAATTTTGGTGGACATGTTTGGATAGACAGAAACTTGAAATGGGGGATGTAGTGAAATGGGCTGAGCTGCCCTTTTCTTCCATCATGTTTCCACTGTTCTAAAGCTGGAAACATGGTTCCCCAGCATGAAAGCAGATGAGTGTGCAGCACACATCTCTCTAGCTTATTTATCTATTTATTTGAGATGGAGTCTCACTCTGTTGTCCAGGCTGGAGTGCAGTGGCGCGATCTTGGCTCACTGCAACCTCGGCCTCCAGGGTTCAAGTGATTCTCCTGCCTCAGCCTCCCAGTAGTTGGAATTACAGATGCCCGCCACCATGCCCGGCCTATTTTTTTTATATTTTTAGTAGAGATGGGGTTTTGCCATGTTGTTCCCCCCAGGCACGTCTCGAACTCCTAACCTCAGGTGATCCAACCACCCCAGCCTCCCAAAGTGCTGGGATAACAAGCGTGAGCCACTGCGCCCGGCCTCTAGCTTTATTTTTAACCATTTTTTTTCCCACATGTCATGGCCTCTGTAATTCACCTGGAATGTAGTTTGGCATTTGATGTGGAGAGCAAATCTCACTGCCTTTTTTTCCTCCCCAGTGCATACCTGATTTTCTCGACCTCTTTTATGAAATATCCCCCCAGACTTCCTCAACCCTGCCACCCCCAGGTTCCCATGCATACATAATATTGCGGGATAGGTATTGTGGAATGAGGATCAGTGTTACAACCTACAGATGATGTGGCTGTGAAGTCAGGAGTCACGGTCTTAGAGTTGACTGCACTGCCTCGTAGCTGTGTGACCTTCAGGATTTTGTTCAACCCCCTCTGAGCTTTGGTTTGCTCTCTGGGAAGACTCCAAGGATAAGAGCATCTACCTCCTCGGCCTGCTGTGAGAGTTACAGGGCCAGGGCCAAAGACGCTTTGTCCAACTGCTGGTCTGCAGGGAGCTCTAAATATGAATCTGCTACATCACCTTCACTTTTGAATTCGGCTCTGATGTTCCAAATGTTCTTGGCCGTTCCTCCATGTTTCTCCTGTATGAATTTCAGCTTCTTTTTGCCAAGTATCTCCCCACCCCCGCCCACCCCCACTCCCAAATAAACTCCCTAGAATGTTGGTTGAAAATCTGATAAGCCTACACATTGATTTGGAAAGAAATGGTTTTCTGTAAAAGTCAAACTCCCTACCCATTTTTTTTCTTTTTTTTTTCAAAAGTTTTTTCTTACATTTGTCATTCAAGTTTGTCATTTTCTTGCTACAGACTCCAAACACTTTTCAAGAGGACCATCGCTAAGTACTTTATACTCTTGCATGGGTTTTTTTAGAGTAAAAAATGTTCAAATTCTACTTTGTCTTCTAGCTGGTGGTTGTTGGAAGATAATTTTAAAAACTGATTTAAAATATGTATTTTGCATCTGGCCGCGTTCCTGAATTCTCTCATTCTTTCTGAAAACTCTTCCGCTGACTCTCTGGGGGCTCCTAGGAATGTGCTGTTTTGGCTCCTCCTTTCCAGAAGTTATACGTCTCATTTCCGCCTCACATCGTTGGCATTGTCCTTCATTTCCAGACCAGGGTCGAACAGTAATGGTAAAAGCAGGCATCCTTCTGTGGTTCCTGTCTTGGACTGGAACGCCTTAGTGTTCCCCCAGCAAGGGGAGATAAAGGAAGTGCTTATTTATAGTTTTCTATAGTTTCTTGAGCTTTCGTGTTGTTTTGCTTTCAGAAACAAGAATTGACTTTTAGCAAATGCCCTTCCCCCTATAGTTAACAATTAGGAACTATTTAAACTATGCCAGTAGGCATAAATAAAGTTAGGAAGAGCCCCCATCTACTCAGCCCCCACTTAGCTTAAGAAAAACAACATGGCTGGGCATGGTAGCTCAAGTCTGTAATCCCAGCACTTTGGGAGGCTTGAGTCCAGGAGTTTGAGACTAGCCTGGGCAACACAGTGAGTCTCTACAAAAAATACAAAAGTTAGGGCCAGGTACGGCGGCTCACGCCTGTAATCCCAGCACTTTGGGAGGCTTGAGTCCAGGAGTTTGAGACTAGCCTGGGCAACATAATGAGTCTCTGCAAAAAATACAAAAGTTGGGGCCAGGTGCGGTGGCTTATGCCTGTAATCCCAGCACTTTGGGAGGCCGAGGTGGGCGGATCACGAGGTCAGGAGATCGACACCATCCTGGCCAACACGGTGAAACCCCATCTCTACTAAAAATACAAAAATTAGCCGGGTGTGTTGGCACGCGCCTGTAATCCCAGCTACTCGGGAGACTGAGGCAGGAGAATCGCTTGAACCCGGGAGTCGGAGGTTGCAGTGAGCCAAGATCACCACTGCACTCCAGCCTGGGTGACAGAGCGAGACTCCGTCTCAAAAACAAAAACAAAAACAAAAGTTAGCCAGGCATGGCGGTGTGCACCTGTAGTTCCAGCTACTCTGGAGGCTGAGATGGGAGGATCACCTGAGCCTGGGAGGTTGAGGCTGCAGTCAGCCGTGATGGTGTCACTGCACTCCAGCCTGGGCAACACAGTGAGACCCTATCTTTAAAAAAAAAAAAAGAAGAAGAAGAAGAAGAAATACAATGTGATAGCTTCATCTGAGTTGAGTGCCCTGTGCAGCTCCTTTGTGGTGGAATCCCCTGCTCTGCTGGCAGGGACATTTCATCATAAGTGTGTGTTCTGTATATCCAGATGCATGTGATATTTTAAAATATAAAACTATTGTTTAAATTTCATGTAAGTAGCATGATTTTTCCTTTTGCAACTCTTTCACCCCCACCCCAGTGTGGTTGCTGTGTCCGGGACTTCGCCATTGGTGGCTCACAGCCGCAGGTCAGTTGTAATCGTGCAGAACCCATCTATGAATACACCACAGTGTGCCTGTCCATTCTCCTCTTGGTGAATGTGTGGAGGTTTTCTGCTTCTTTGCAGTGATCAACAGCAATCTGTACCCAGCAATGCAAGTGCCGGACTGAGGGATGCACCCTGCATGCTGGCCAAGATGTCACTGGGCGTCATTTTGGTGTTTTTTTGTTTTGAGACAGAGTCTCGCTCTGTTACCCAGGCTGGAGTGCAGTGGTGCAATTTTGGCTGACTGCAACCTCTGCCTCCCGGGATCAAGGGATTCTGCTGCCACAGCCTCCGGAGTAGCTAGGATTACAGACACCCACCACCACGTCCAGCTAAGTTTTGTATTTTTAGTAGAGACAGGGTTTCACCATGTTGGCCAGGCTGGTCTCGAACTCCTGACCAAGTGATCCAGCCACCTCGGCCTTCCAAAGTGTTGGGATTATGGGCGTGAGCCACCATGCCTCGATGAGGTTCTCTATTTTCAAGACACCCTTTTAACTTGGTAAGTAATCAATCAGGTGGTTCTTCGAAACTGAACATTCTGGCCCCCGTTAACTTTCACCTGTGACTTGGGCGTCCAGTGATAATCCTTGTCTCAATCAACGATCCCATCAATGGTTGCAAAATGGTGCATTCTTAATGCTATCATTTCACCTCCATTTAGCTGGTGTTCTGCAAAAATGAACTTTTCCTTCTCCAGACTGATGTTTATATTTTGTTCATCCACTTTGCAGTTTTAATTTGGTTTCCCCTTTCTTGAGTGTGCTGACCATTCAGGTTCTCTTCTCTGCCAGCTGCTTGTCACCTCCTCTCGCTCATTCTTCTATTCAGCTGCTTGCCTTTTTTCTAATGGTGTCCTACCTTCTTTTTAGATAGTGAAAACTAATTCTTGATCAGTGATATGTGTTACAAACATCTCCTCCCAAGAGATGGCTTGTTTTTTTTGGCTTGGTTTATGGTGTCTTTTGATGAAGAGAAGTTCACTTATTAAAAACTGTAGTTATTTCTTGTTGAATTTACCAATCTCTTTATTCTCTGGTTTGTGGTTTTTACATCTTGATGAACAAATGTTCCTTGCTACTAGCCGGGCGCAGTGGCTCACGCCTGTAATCCTAGCACTTTGTGGGGCTGAGGAGGGTGGATCACCTGAGGTCAGGAGTTCAAGACCAACCTGGCTAATGTGGTGAAACTCTGTCTCTACTAAAAATACAAAGATTAGCCAGGTGTGGTGACAGGTGCCTGTAATCCCAGCTACTAGGGAGGCCGAGGCAGGAGAATTGCTTGAACCTGAGGGACAGAGGTTGCAGTGAGCCGAGATTGTGCCACTGCACCCCAGCCTGGGTGACAGAGTGAGACTCTGTATCAAAATAAAATAAAATAAAATAAAATAAAAAGTGACACGATCTCAGCTCACTGTAGCCTCCGCCTCCCGGGTTCAATCGATTCTCCTACTTCAGCTTCCCGAGTAGCTGGGATCACAGGCACCCGCCACCACGCCTGGTTAATTTTCTTGTATTTTTGGTAGAGATGGGGTTTCACCGTGTTGGCCAGGCTCGTCTCGAACTCCTGACCTCAAGTGATTCACCTGCCTCGGCCTCCCAAAGTGCTGGGATTACAGGCATGAGCCACTGCGCCCGGACCTCCCTTCTGTTCTTAGTTGACAAGAATGTCTATCTATGAGTGGTGTTATATTTTATCCAAAATTTTTTGTAGTCTTTACATTCTTTATGTGTTGTAAACGTGAATCACTACCTCATTCAGTTTTCTGATGTACAACTATGATGCATTAAAAAGAACCTCCAAAGCCGGGAGTGGTGGCTCTCACCTGTAATCCCAGCACTTTGGGAGGCCGAGCTGGGAGGATCACTTTAGACCAGGAGTTTGAGACCAGCCTGGGCAAGATAGTGAGACCCCATCTCTTAAAAAAAAAAAAAAAAAGCGAAGTGTGGTGGTACGTAGCTGTGGTCCCAGCCATGTGAGAGAGTGAGGTGGGGGAGATCGCTTGAGCCCAGGAGTTTGAGGCTGCGGTGAGCCAGGATCTGACCATTGCACTCTGGCCTGGGTGACAGAGCGAGATCTCATCTCTTTAAAAAGGTAAAATTAAAAAAAAATAATAAAGGACCCTCTTGGTCATAATGTAATAAAAAAAAATCATACCGTTTTTTGCTTAGTAGGAGATTTAACTACTGGTTCAGTGTCTTTTTCTGTCTTTGCGCCCCTGATTCGGAATGCAAGGTTCAATGTTTTTAAAATGAATTGGTCTATGCAAGGTTTGAACTTCACTTTGAGTCAGTTCCATGTTCTGTTTCTCCTGGGAATGGGCTGTTTGGCTCGGTTTTTAAATTGTCATAAAGTTGTTTGTGGAATTCTTTCACCGCAGTGTCATCTCTGCAGCCTTCGTCATTACGTTCCTCTTTTTGTCGACATTGCTTATTTGTGTCTCTTCCTCTTTCTACTAATTTTTTTGCCAGATGTTAGACTATTTATTAGTTTTTTCACATAAACCATTTTAAAATTATTGGTTTATTTTTGAGCCAGAGTCTCACTGTGTCGCCCAGGCTGGAGTGCAACGGCTAGATCACGTCTCACCGCAACCTCCGCTTCCTGGGCTCAAGTGATGCTGTCACCTCAGCTTCCCAAGGAGCTGGGATTACAGGCACCTGCCACCACGCCTGGCTAATTTATTTTTATTTTTTGTAGAGGTAGGTTTTTGCCATGTTGCCCAGGCTGATCTGGAACTCCTAGGCTCAAGTGATCTGCCCTCCTTGGCCTCCCAAAGTGCTGGGATTACAGGTGTGAGCCACTGCGCCCGGCCAACACAGCAGCAATGTTTAATTTTGTTGATCTTCATCAATTTTTATTTTTCATTTTATTAACCTCTTATGTTTCTTATTATTTCCATTGTTTTCTTTCCCTTGGTTTTAGTGTTTTGTTCATTTCCTAATTTCATAAATTAGATGCATACTTATTAATACTTTCCCCTATTTTTTTGTTCTGGGGTAATCCATACTTTCTTTGTTTTTTAGTTTTCCTCCTTTCTTTTTTTTGAGACGGAGTCTCGCTCTGTCGCCCAGGCTGGAGTGCAGTGGCACAATCTCGGCTCACAAACCCGCCTCCCAGGTTCACGCCATTCTCCTGCCTCAGCTTCCCGAGTAGCTGGGACTACAGGCGCCCGCCACCACGCCCGGCTAATTTTTTTTTTTTTTTTTAGTTGAGATGGGGTTTCACCATTTGTTAGCCAGGCTGGTCTCGATCTCCTGACCTCGTGATCCACCCACCTCGGCCTTCCAAAGTGCTGGGATTACAGGAGTGAGCCACCGCGCCCGGCCCCCGCTTTCTGATATAAGCATCTAGGCCTCCCATTTCCCTCTGTCTTGTTTCAGCTGCACCCAGGGCTTTGCTCTGGGGTCTCCCATTCTCCTTCAGTTCCATCCTCACCCGCTCTCCCTGACCACATCCCCTCTGATCCCTGAGCTATTCAGGTGTGTTTTCTAACCTTTGCTGAAAGGGCCACCTTCTAGTTAGTTGGGTTCTGACTTGGCTGCAGAGGGCAGACAATTGGCTGGGGCATTCTCGTGTCTGTGGCCAGCTTTGGTCACTGTCTCCCACGGGTCCTCTGGTTTGGAGGCTCTGCTTCAGTCCCTGTCTGTTCCATTAAGCCAAGTCATTTCGTTCCAGTCCCAGATGCCTCACCCCGCGCTCTGCGGTGAGCACAAGCTGTGCACTGGGATCACGGACTCATTTTCCCTCGCCATGCTGCCACGGGCTCCCACTGCACTCCCAGTCCCAATTGCGGGATGCATGGGGGACGGAGCCCCTGTCCATGGGTGGTGACCACCTCTGTGTCCAGCATAGCTGCTTGCCTCCTGTCCATTTGGTGCTCTTGGGGGGGCCTTTCAGAACCAGGCAGCACAGCAAGATTGGTGACATCCAACCAACAGATTTCACCCGGGTGTACCCTGGTTCCCACCTGTGCATTACCCAGTGAACACGCCTGGTTGGGCACAGCATAGCTGAGACTCCCGCGTGCAGGCCTGCTGTGGGGGTGCAGGCTCACGGTGCACATTGGTGTGTGTTGTAGGGTCACACATCTGGGATGATGTTCTGTATGTGTGTGTGTGTTGTGTGTGGGGTCACGCACCTGGGATGATGTTTCTGTGTGTGTCTGTGTGTGTGTGTTGTTGGGTCACACATCTAGGATGTTT